>NC_090646.1:127454684-127825934 GCF_040937935.1 Hyperolius riggenbachi | reverse complement strand
ATGATATCTGAAGCCAGGGTCAGACTAGCTGAGGTCAAGGACAGGCAGTGATCAAGACAAGCAAAGGTTAGGACAGGCACAATTTGATTGTACATGTTGTTCTAGCTAGAGGTGCGGAAGGCAGAGGACAAGTGGCGTCAATCAGGTCACAACAGGAAGTCCGATCAAATGTAGAGAACAGGTATGTACAGAGTCAGGACGAGAGTCAGGAATTGCAGGATAAGGTAAACAGGTAGGAATACAGAAAGCAAGAGCTAGGATACACAGGACAGAACCTTGATGAACTGGCAAGGCTCTAGTGACCAGAAACAAATTCTTATATTTAGAATTTTAACACCTAAATGGACACTACTGGTTAGCTTAACATAGGAGTCCTAAATAGCATAACAAAGGTATGCCAGGTGCTATTAATGTGCTAATTATGCTGCAATAGTGTTAGATTTACACTGCATTGATTGCTGTTACTCTTCTGGATATCCATGACAATGTTTCAATCCTTGAAGCTAAGTACACATGCTAGATGACACTTAGTTGAGTCCGGGAGCCCACTAACAGATCTTTTGCAACAATGATGCCCAAACGACACCTGAGGATGTTTGTTCTCCTCCTCACTCTGCCCATCAGAAGCCAGTCCATCATGTGCCTTGCATCGTCCCTACTTCCCCCTCTATAACGTCTAAGCTACGAATGCATCTGTATAGCACTCAGCCCCAAACTGTTGCCTGAGAGATTGGGCCCAACCGATTGATATGAGTTTGAAATGTAGCCCCTAGCAGCACACAAACGATGGCAGGGCCGGCCCTAGGTTTTACAGCGCCCTGAGCAAAACCTGATTTTGGTGCCCCCCCCCCCCATCATCCTCTTCGCATGTACACACACACACACACACACACACACACACACACACACACACACACACACACACACACACACCCATATGCAATTCAACTTTTTTCCTGAGTCACCTCCTAGGACAGTGGTTCCTAACCTTTTTGAAGTTGTGACACATCACACCAAATGCTCAGATCTCCGTGACACATCATATATGTATAATAGAAAAATACTAATAACCACAAAATGGATGGAAAGAGTGCATTATCCTGAATACACTTAAAAATGAAGGCTATAAACTTTCAGGAATATTAATAAAAGCTATCGGTGGGACAGTTAGGCTCCCCCCCCTCCCAATTTGGAATGATAGCAGAGCACCAACAATTTTCACCACATGTTATAGCTGCAGTGCGTCATCCCTCCCCCCCTAAAAAAATGCCCTCAGACTCAGCATAGGTAGGTAGCCAGGTATAGGTGCCCCCAGTATAGGATCTCATGTGTAGGTTGTAATGATCCGCTCAGCTGGATGCACTGGCAGACAGCTGTTTCACCATTCCTCTAGTCTGTGGGCTGCAGGTCTCTGGAAGAGAGACCTGTCTTTCCATTACAAGTCTCTGGTCTGTTCTGCTGCTGAGGAATTTGCATACACTCGTTATGCAAATCCCCTACCTGCCTCCTTTGATGACTGGCAGTATAAAGAGCTATGTTTCCCAGAGTCATTGGCTGGTCATAAGGGTCAGTCCTGTGGAACACTCTTGGAGTGTCAGCCTTGCTCTTTGTTTGAAGATTAGCCTAGAGTAATTCCTGGGACTGCACTAGGCAGTTTCTCTAGTGCAGTTAGGATTACATATCTGTTTTGTTTGTCTGTTGTGATTGTCCTGTCCCAGCGGTGGTCGACAGGAAATCGTTCTGTGTGTTTGGGTGCTAACCGGAACAGCGGTTGTTACTGGTAGCCCCTTCTGATCTGTCTTGCCTGGATCGCACTCGCCTTGCGCTAGTGCTGTGGATCCTTCTGTCCTGTCTTTCTGGATCGCACTAGCCTCTTGCGCTAGTGCTGTGGATCCTATCTCTCACTTATTCCTGTTTTCGTGTATCTGTCTTGTCTGCCACGAACGCTTGCTGGAGGCTCGGTCAGGTAACCGTTAAGCAAGCGCTCGCGTCCTCTGTTTCATGTTTGTCTGTCGGTGGTTAGTTAGGCGTGCTTGTATCTGTTGTGCTTATCACGCGGAGACCGCGCATAAACGCGTGCACTGTTGCGAATGAGTTCGGTGTTCGCGTTTAGCTAGCGTTTGTTATTTTCCTTATCTTCTCATTGTATGATTTGCTGTGCCTTTGCTACTCTCGTGCTCTGCCTTGCTGTATCCTTGTGTCACTTCTGGCAATCGCCTCTCTTGCGGTTCCTACTTCATATCTGCTGTTGTGTATGCACCGTCGCGGGTTGGCGACTAGTTTGGTGCACACACATACAATCTGTCCCTGTGCTCATTCTCTTTCGCAATCGCTTCTCTTGCGATTGCGTTCTCATTTGGTTTCCTTTGTTGTGTGTACGCCGTCGCAGGTTGGCGGCTAGATTGGTGGACATACATACATTCCTCATCTGTGCTTATTCAGTCTTGTGTCGCTGTTAGCAATCGCCATCTCAGGCGATTGCCTTCTCTCCTGTTCTTCATGGTTGTGTATGCACTGTCGCGGGTTGGCGACTAGATTGGTGCACACACATACCCTCTGTCGCTTTGCTCTCTCTCCTTCAGGGCTATCTTGCCCTGCGTTTCTTCCCTTCGTGCAATTCCTGTCTTGCGTCTGTGGCAGGGCAGAGGAGCTGTTCCTCTGCACTCCACAGCTCCTCCTGCCGACAGGAATTTCCCTCTACAGGTGCATTGCACCTTTTGCTGGGTTCCCTCAAATTACACGCTTGTGGAGGATTTCCGCAGTGTCAGCGCACGTCTTGTGCGCTGATCACGGAGAGAATGCCACAATCGTTACATAGGTGTACTCAATATAGGAAGCTAAGCATAGGTGCCCCCAGTATAGGAAGTCAGGTGTAGGTCTCCCCCCATAGGTAGCCAGGCAGCACTGCCTCCAGTATAGGTAGCCAGGTGTTGGTTCTCTTAGTATAGGTAGCGAGGAGTAGGTGCCCTCCCTCCATTAGATAGCCAGCTCTAGGTGCTCAGGTCAAAGGCCGGCTATGAACGATCATAGCTTTGTAGTGCATCAAGAAGTACACAGTAGTACACAATAAGTGGCTGTGGCACTGTGATTTATATTCCATAAGATTCCCAGGGCCATATGCAATTCTCTTTTACACCTGAGTTTTCTCATAGGAGATAATTTTTCATCTTTGATTTTAAATAACTTCCCAGTATTATTCAACTAAAAAAAAGCACAAAAAGATGGTGAAAAAGTACTATCAAAATTATTTTGAGCATTTTCTTGCCTTCTGGGGGCTTAAAGGGCATTTTATTGACAATTTTAAAAATATCACCTAGGAGAAAACTCAGGTGAAAAAGTGAATTGCATATGGGCCCTAATATCTTTTAGTGCAAGGTGGTAAACTAGGGCCCATATGCAATTCACTTTTTCACCTGAGTTTTCTCCTAGGTGAAATGTTTACAACTTGTAAATAAAATGCCCTTTAAAGCACCAGCAAGATAACAAATACTCAAAATAATTTTGACAGTACTGTTTCACCTACTTTTTGGTACTTTTTCGATTGCAGAGTGCTACAAAGTTATTTTAAATGGAAGATGAAAAATGATCTCCTAGGAGAAAACTCTTTTTCTCTCAAGTTTTCTCGTAGGCGATATTTTCTCACCTGGGCCCATATGCAATTCTTTTTTTATCCTGAGTTTTCTCCAAGGTGGTAGTTTTAAACTTGTCAATAAAATGCTTTTTAAACCACCGGGAAGCAAGAAAATACTCAAAATAATTTTGATAGTACTACTTTTTTGTTTGCTTTTTGGTACTTTTTTAGTTTAAAAGTACTGGAACATTATTTTAAATAAAAGATGACAAATTATCTCCTAGGAGAAAACTGAAGTAAAAAAAGTGAATTGCATATGGCCCCTTGAGCCATATGCAATTCACTTTTGCTCCTGAGTTTTCTCCTAGGTAATATTTTCAAACTTGTCAATAAAATGCCTTTTTATGCCATCAGCAGGCAAACAAATGCTCAAAATAATTTTGATAGTACCTTTTTCATCTATTTTTGGCACTTTTTCCATTGCAAAGTGCTAAAAAGATTATTTAAATCAAAGATGAAAAATTATCTCCTAGGAGAAAACTCAGGAGAAAAAGTGAATTGCATATGGGCCCTTGTCAATATAAAAACGTATAAATCACCAGCAAGCAAAAAAAACCTTAGTTATTTTGACAGTACTTTTTCATCTATTTTTTGATACTTCTTCAGCTGCAAAGTGCTGAAAAAAGTGTTTTAAAGAGAAAATGAAAAAGTATCGCCTAGGAGAAAACTCAGGAGAAAAAGTTAGTTGCATATGGCCCAGGTGTCAGAAAGACATCAAGGCCCATATGCAATTCACTTTTTCTCCTGAGTTTTCTCCTAGGAGATAATTTTTCATCTTCAATTTAAATGAACATTGCAATGGAAAAAGTACCCAAAAGTTGGTGAAAAAGTACTGTCAAAATCATGTTAAATATTTGTTTGTTTGCTGGTGGTGTAAAAGGCATTTTATTTACAAGTCGTGAAAATATCACCCAGGAGAAAACTCATGTGAAAAAGTGAATTGCATATGGGCCCAGTTGTGTACCGTAACTGCCACTAATTGTACAGTGTAAGTATAGCACAACAGAAAATGTTATTTTATGAGGTAAAATATAATGACTCGAAAATACCTACATCAGAAAATAACTTATCTATAGGACAAAAATAGTGCGGAATAAATTAAATCAATAATTTGTTTTAACAATATAGCAAACAGAATGCAGTTGTGATTAAAAGAGTGAAAGGAAGAGACTGAATAGACAGTCTTCATGCGCTTGAACTGGATTGGAAAGAGTACATTTTATTGATTTGCCTTGTATGATAGCCAAATAGAGAACGATCATGTAACCTGATATTATAGCACTCCCCTCAAGCGCTTATGTCATCGATTGAGCTCTGTGTAACTCGCTTCTCCACATGGATTGTAATATCTGTCATGGCCTCCAACTTGCTCCCTTGTAGCTCTGTCAGACCCTAGCTAGAAACAAAAGAAAACAGCAAAGGAAAATGCATTTAGCTTTGTAAACACAAGTTTTAAAGTGGACCTGAACTCTTGCACAGGGCACAAGGAAAACAGAGAAATACACCCTGTGCGTGTTTAGATGGAAGAGCCTGTCAACCCCCATCTGTAAGTAATCACAAGTGTAATGTGAACTCTCAGCTTTGTCAGCACAGAAATTCGGCAGCCCTCAGCAGACACAGCCAATATGTAAACACAGGATGTTAACCCTTGGTCTGCTTCTATGAAAGACAAGCTGCAGATTTATTGCAGCAGTGATGTAAACTGTAACAAAGAAATGTTTTTTTTCTTTAAAGTGAACCTCCAGACTAAAAATCTATTCAGCAGCACTGAAAAGGCTTGGTGTTTCTTTAACAGTTTCACAGTATCAGAACTTTGTTTTTTTTACTTAAGCCTCATTTTTTGCTGCACAAAAGCTAAGCTCCGCCCCATCCAAGAAAACTGCCCGTGCATTTATCCCCTGATGCTGTGCAAACCATGATGGGATTTCCTATGTTGTTGTTCTCGTTGCCTAGCAACTGGGATGGGTGATCAGGGCACAGGACAGTTGTCACCTCCTTTCAACCAAAAATATGGCTGCCCTCATGAAATCAAATATTTGCCTCTTCTTTTAAAACAGGGTGGGTAAGAGATGGTAAGAGATTATATTACCTACCTGTAACGATCGGTGTAACACAGAGAGAGTCTGATTACCGGTGATCTGCAGTATCACCGAGAATACAGATATATACCCGATTATTGATGATCTGCAGTATCACCGATAATCAGATATATCTCTAACCTCTGGACACCTGGGTAATAAGAGTGTTTGGTGCAACAGAAATACTTTGAGGACTGCACCTGAGGAGCCGGTGCACAGCAGTAAAGAGTACTGCACAGTAACACGTTCCTTCCGCAAGCCTGAGACTCTCCTGAGGGAGGGGTCAGGCTAGGAGTAGGAAGGACAGAGTGTGAGTGACACCAAGGAAGGATGTCACCCACAGGTCTGTGAGCTATCTCTTGACTGGGGAGATAGCTCTCGAGGTCGGGCAAGCCGGGTCGGCAACAGACAGACAGATCAGGGACAAAGACAGGAGACAGATGCGGAATCCTAAGACAAGCAGAGTTTGGCAACAGAGTATCAGATATAGCGAAGTACCTAATCAGAGATCAGAAGAGTAGTCAGGAAAGCAGAAGGTCATAACAAATAATCAACAATGCCTAGTCTTGGGTGTGAGCTCCTTGATCATCAACACCCTGGAACTGGTCTGAGTATAACTAGATGGTAAAGCTAATTCCTAGTCTGAGGTGTGAGGTCCCTGGTCATCAACACCCAGGAACTGGTCTAAATAATAACACAGATAATATCACAGATACTGACAAGGTCTGAGTGCTACCACGTAGTGATCGCAACGCCAGACACCAGAGAAATGACCAGCACCCAGTATATATACACAAGCGCTCTCCAGCGCCTCCCCTAAGTGCTGGACCAATGAAACCTGATATAATTGTCAGCTGATTGGCTAGATCAGCTGACACCCTTCTGACTGTCATAAAGGCTCTGCCTTTCAGCGCGCACGCGCGTCCTTCTGAACCTGTGTGGACTATCAGTCCAAGCCACACCAGACATGTGTTGTAATGCATCTGCTGATTTGAACGCGGGGCCAGCCGCACCGCTGTCAGAGCATGCGTCGGTTTCCCCGCGTTCAGCCATACTGCTAGTGGTAGGCCCATGCGTGCAAACCGCCGCGTCGGACGCGGAATCCGCCGCCTTGTTCACTGGGCATGGGTTTCTCTGCGCTCCGTCAGGCTAGTGGATGCAGGCCCATGCGTGCCAGCTGCCATGTTGAACGCGGAATCAGCTGCCTTACTCTGTGTACTCGCGGCGGCTTTTCCGCATTTTCTCACAGCACCCCCCCCCCCCCCCCCCCCTGAGGAGTGGACTCCGGACAGCTCCTACCCGGTTTCTCAGGATATAAAGTGTGGAACTCCCTCCTTAATTTATCCACATGCATGCGACACTCAGGTACCCATGTTCTCTCCTCAATACCATACCCTTTCCAGTGAACTAGATACTGCACTGAGTTCTGTACAACACGTGAGTCTAAAATCTTTTCTACTTCGTACTCAGGTTGGTCATCTACCATCACAGGAGGAGGAGGAGTGGAACCCACATGAACTGCTGGCTTAAGCAGGGACACATGAAAGGATCTCACACCACGCATGCTGGCAGGGAGATCAATGGCATAAGTAACATTGTTGATCTTCCTGGTTACTGGAAAAGGGCCCACAAATCTGGGTCCTAACTTAGGCGAGGGCTGTTTCAGGGTCAAATGACGCATGGACACACAGACCAAGTCTCCTGGCCGGAACTTCCACTCTAAGGAGCGTTTCTTGTCAGCTTGACCTTTCTGACTTTGAAAAGCCTTCTCCAAATTATTTTTCACGATCTCCCAAATGTTCTTAAAAGACTTTTGCCAAGCCTCCAAAGCTGGAAACGGAGTGGAAGCTACTGGCAGTGGGGAGAACTTAGGCAACTTTCCAGTTACCACCTGAAACGGAGAAAATCCAGAGGAAGAGCTTTTCAAATTATTGTGCGCAAATTCTGCAAACGGCAAGAACTTGACCCAATCATTTTGCGCATTCGCAACATAACACCTTAGAAACTGTTCCAATGACTGATTAATTCTCTCAGTCTGACCATTGGTCTGTGGGTGGTAGCCCGACGAAAATGACAGTTCCATGCCCATTTGATGACAAAATGCCCTCCAAAATTTAGAAACAAATTGGACTCCCCGATCTGACACAATGTTTTCCGGAATGCCATGTAGCCGGAAAATGTGGATGATGAAAAGATCGGCCAACTCCTGGGCCGAGGGGAGTCCTTTCAGGGGCACAAAATGGGCCATTTTACTGAAACGGTCGACTACCACCCAAATGACCGACATGCCCTCAGACCTCGGAAGCTCACCCACAAAATCCATGGACAAATGGGTCCATGGTTCACTCGGGGTGGGCAAAGGCTGCAACGTTCCCACAGGTGCCAGACAGGAGGGTTTGCTTTTTGCACATACTGCACACTCTCTAACATACTCCTTGCAGTCAGTTGCCAATGAAGGCCACCAAGCACACCTAGCAACAAAGTCCTGTGTTCTGGTGGCCCCAGGATGTCCAGCATTTTTGTGGGAGTGGAACATCTGCAATATCTGGAGATGAAATGGCAGTGGTACAAACATCACCCCTTCAGGCTTTCCTTCAGGGACATCCTGCTGGAAGGGACTTAAAGTCTCCATCCAGTTTTTCCAGGTCTCTGTGGCTGCCAACACTACTCTCTCTTGGATAATAGTCTCTGGGTCTGAGGGCTGTGCTGTCTCTGGCTCAAAGCATCTGGACAAAGCATCCGCCTTAATGTTTTTACTACCCGGAGTGTACGTATGTACAAATCTGAATCTCGAGAAAAACAGTGACCACCGAGCCTGACGGGGACTCAATCTCTTAGCCCCCTCAATGTATTCCAAATTTTTGTGATCAGTGTAAACGGTAATCGTATGTTCTGCTCCTTCTAGCCAATGACGCCATTCTTCGAAGGCCAATTTAATGGCTAGGACTCGGAGCTCTCTGTTGCCTATATCGTAGTTTTTCTCTGCTGGTGAAAACCTACGAGAGAAATAGGCACACGGGTGTAATCTTCCCTGCAACCCAGAACGCTGAGACAGCACAGCCCCTACCCCGACCTCCAAGGCGTCCACCTCCACAATAAAGGGATAGGAGGTGTCGACGTGTCTCAAAATGGGTGCAGAGCAAAACAATTGTTTCAAAGTGGAGAAAGCAGCAAGAGCTTCGGAGGACCAGTGGTTGGTATCTGCCCCTTTCTTTGTGAGACTGGTGAGGGGTGCTATGACTGTGGAGTACCCCTTTATGAACCTTCTATAGTAATTAGCGAATTTTTGGAGAAGGGATATGAGAAGGATGCTCTGGAACAAGTGAAAGGGGAGGTGGGGATGATGGAGAGGAAAACATTGTTAGAAAAAAAACAAAAGCAGGATACTGCAGATTTTTCAATGAGATTGAATTTGAAATATAACTCACAAATAGGATGTGTAAAGGGGATCATTAGAAAGCACTGGGGGATTCTGAAAGGTGATACAATTCTGAGGGAAATATTGCCAGAGTACCCTTCTTTGCAGGACGCGTAAGTGACTGGACGCACAAGTGATTGAAAGCGTCTTTTGCGGCAGGTGGATAGACACTCTGAGATAATGGAGGGGACTGTTATAAACACATAGGAGGATTGACCCAATACATTTATCTATACGGATTTTATTGGAGAACTTTTTATGGGGAATTTTTATTAGAGATTCAGGTGGCTCCATGGTATGCATGACAGTGTGTATGGCATGAATGAAGTTATATTGTTCCACCTATTAAAATAAAATTTTTTTTAGAAAGTATATGCAGAGAGGGATATTGTGGAGTACTTTTGAAGTGACCTTGCATATGAAACCCTTTATGCTTATATGGTTTTAATTCCAAAGGCTAGATATATATATATATATATATATATTTTTATGTATAGATAAATAAACTATCAATTATAAATTTGGATACGAGCGCTATTCTCTGTTTTTTGTCAATTTTATGTTTGGTAGGGATTAAAGGGATACCCACACCTTGAGAATCAAGCAGCTGACTGACTGGGGAGATAGGGAGACAGAGTAGCGCTTTTTTTACTTCTCTTTCTTTTTGCAGGATCCATAGAAAGGCCCGAGGTGGAAATTATGTACCCCAGAAAAGTGACAGATGTTACCTCAAAAATGCATTTCTACAATTTAGCATAAAGCATGTTCTGTCTTAACTTGTGCAGCACAAATTTGACATGAGCCCTGTGCTCAGAGAGGTTATCTGAGAAGATTAGTATATCATCCAGATATACCAGGACAAATTTACCCAACACCTCCCTATATACTTCATTAATGAGTTCCTGAAAGACGGCCGGGGCGTTACACAACCTGAAGGGCATCACCAGGTACTCGTAATGCCCATCGGGTGTGTTAAAGGCCGTCTTCCACTCATCGCCCTCTCTGATCCGCACCAGGTTGTATGCACCCCGCGAATCCAATTTCGAGAAAATCTTAGCATTGGTGACCTGAGTGAATAAATCGTCTATCAAAGGCAATGGATAGCGATTTTTTTTACTGTGATTTTATTCAGGCCCCGGTAATCAATGCATGGCCGAAGGCCTCCGTCTTTTTTCTTTACAAAAAAGAAACCTGCTCCGGCAGGCGACCGGGAAGGGCGAATGAAACCCGTAGCTAAGTTTTCACGGATGTACTCTCGCATGGCCACTTTTTCCGGCCCAGACAAATTGTAGAGATGACCTCTAGGGGGCATATAACCAGATCGGATATCGATGGGGCAATCGAAGGGGCGATGTGGAGGTAGTTTATCTGCAGCTTTGGGACAAAACACATCTGAAAATTCAGAATATTGTTCCAGTACTCCCTCCACATGAATCCTGGTCTGACCCAAGGTCACCCTCACTAAACAATGGTGAAAGCAATGGGCTGACCAGCTTGTTAGCTGACCTGTGGCCCAATTAATCTGAGGGGAGTGAAGGTGTAACCAAGGCATGCCAAGGATGATAGTGGAGGTTGTCATGTGTAACACAAAAAAATGCAACTTCTCCCTATGCAGCACCCCTATAGTGACTCCCACCTCTGGTGTCTGAGACAGAGGACGGTTACGTTGCAGGGGGGAATCATCCACTGCCGTAACTTGGATAGGTGGTGTTACCGGGGTGAGCGGAATACCAAATTTCTTAGCAAATTCGTAATCCATAAAATTAGCCGCTGAGCCCGAATCAACGAAGGCCTCAGTGACTTCAGATTTATCTTCCCATGTAATCGTACAAGGAAGAAGCAACCTTTTATCATCTAGGGGTAAAAGTTGTACGCCTAGGGTATTACCCCCAACTACTAGGCAGTAGCGTTTCCCGATTTCTTAGTGCAATTCTGTACTCTATGACCCCCCTCTGCACAATAAAGACATAACTGCTCTGAAATCCTGCGTCTCCTCTCCACTTGAGACAACTTTGACCGGCCAATCTGCATTGGCTCGGGTGGAGGTGAAACGGGAGGAGGTGGAGTCACAGGAGGCGCAGCGTAGGACACCATCCTTACATGGTTTCTACCCCGGGTCTGTCTCTGATAGCGTAGCCTACGGTCGATCCTGATGGCCAATGAAATGGCCTCATCAATGGTCTTAGGTTCAGGCTGACTTAACATAAGATCAGAAACCTCATCTGACAACCCTGATAAGAAACAATCTATCAGGGCAAAGGTGCCCCGCCTGGCTGGTACTGACCACCTTCTGAATTCAGCGGCATACTCCTCGAACGGACTCTTGCCTTGACGTAACAACTTGAGCTTCCGCTCAGAAGTCGAGGCAATGTCTGGATCGTCGTAAATTATTGCCGTGGCTTTAAAAAATTAATCTACAGAGGTTAGGGCTAAGTCTCCAGCGGGTAGACTGTACGCCCAGGTCTGAGAATCGCCTGATAACAAAGTCTTAAAAAATGTGACACCAGGGCCATAGTTCCTGAAGATCTAAGTCTCAACTCAAAGTATGATAACACTCTACTCCTAAAATTTCGGAAATCAGATCTGTGACCAGAACATTTTTCAGGTACAGGCATACGTATGTCTGTGCTAGGAGGAGATCGCACTTCATCCACAGCCATATGGATGGTTTGTAAAGACCCGGACAAAGCGTCCATTAACGCCCAGTGATTACCCAGCACTTGGTTGATGGTATCCACCGAAGTGGTAAGTGCGCCCAGACAGTCGGTGTGTGCGTCCATTTGCATTTTTGGTCTGGCGTTCTGTAACGATCTGTGTAACACAGAGAGGGTCTGATTACCGGTGATCTGCAGTATCACCGAGAATACAGATATATACCCGATTATTGATGATCTGCATTATCACCGATAATCAGATATATCTCTAACCTCTGGACACCTGGGTAATAAGAGTGTTTGGTGCAACAGAAATACTTTGAGGACTGCACCTGAGGAGCCGGTGCACAGCAGTAAAGAGTACTGCACAGTAACACGTTCCTTCCGCGAGCCTGAGACTCTCCCGAGGGAGGGGTCAGGCTAGGAGTAGGAAGGACAGAGTGTGAGTGACACCAAGGAAGGATGTCACCCACAGGTCTGTGAGCTATCTCTTGACTGGGGAGATAGCTCTCGAGGTCGGGCAAGCCGGGTCAGCAACAGACAGACAGATCAGGGACAGAGACAGGAGACAGATGCGGAATCCTAAGACAAGCAGAGTTTGGCAACAGAGTATCAGATATAGCGAAGTACCTAATCAGAGATCAGAAGAGTAGTCAGGAAAGCAGAAGGTCATAACAAATAATCAACAATGCCTAGTCTTGGGTGTGAGCTCCTTGATCA
The DNA here is from genome assembly GCF_040937935.1 of Hyperolius riggenbachi. Classification (NCBI taxonomy): domain Eukaryota; kingdom Metazoa; phylum Chordata; class Amphibia; order Anura; family Hyperoliidae; genus Hyperolius; species Hyperolius riggenbachi. The sequence continues at coordinate 127,813,433 of NC_090646.1, read as the reverse complement.
TCAACACCCTGGAACTGGTCTGAGTATAACTAGATGGTAAAGCTAATTCCTAGTCTGAGGTGTGAGGTCCCTGGTCATCAACACCCAGGAACTGGTCTAAATAATAACACAGATAATATACAGTTTTCCCTAGACTGAGGTGTGAGGTCCTTGATCATCAACACCCAGGAACTGGTCTAGATAATAACACAGATAATATCACAGATACTGACAAGGTCTGAGTGCTACCATGTAGTTATCGCAACGCCAGACACCAGAGAAATGACCAGCACCCAGTATATATACACAAGCGCTCTCCAGCGCCTCCCCTAAGTGCTGGACCAATGAAACCTGATAAAATTGTCAGCTGATCGGCTAGATCAGCTGACACCCTTCTGACTGTCATAAAGGCTCTGCCTCTCAGCGCGCGCGCGCGTCCTTCTGAACCTGTGTGGACTATCAGTCCCAGCCACACCAGACATGTGTTGTAATGCATCTGCTGGTTTGAACACGGGGCCAGCCGCACCGCTGTCAGAGCATGCGGCGGTTTCCCCGCGTTCAGCCATACTGCTAGTGGTAGGCCCATGCGTGCAAACCGCCGCGTCGGACGCGGAATCCGCCGCCTTGTTCACTGGGCATGCGGCGGTTTCTCCGCGCTCCGTCAGGCTAGTGGATGCAGGCCCATGCGCGCCAGCTGCCATGTTGAACGTGGAATCAGCCGCCTTACTCTGTGTACTCGCGGCGGCTTTTCCGCGTTTTCTCACACTACCTATTTTAATTAACATAACTAATGTAACTTAATGACAGTATGTTTGTTTAGGCTGAAGTTCCTCTTTAAAGGTTATTATTCTGTTGCTTATCTGTTAGAGCAGAGAGGAAGTTCTGAGTTCAAGTCCACTTTAAGGACACTTATGAGGGACATCACAATATTTACAATTGACAGGTTTCAGTAACTGATCTGTATGGATAAACCTTAACTGTATTCAGAATCTAATTGAATATCAGATAGATTGATTGTAGTATGAAAAATATGTTTGTTTTACTGCATCATTCTATACTTTACAATGCTGTTCTTCCGTATTTGTTTGGAATGCACGAATAGCAATTTGCAGCATTTTTGGTATTACCTCAATGATATTCATAGAATGCTATGCACTATGCTTCATTGGGCTTTGCAATTCATAAGCTCCTATTCCCCAACATCATTGTAAAAACATGAAAATTGAAATGATTGTTCCCGGCCTAAGCAAAGTGGTTTGTAGAAAATCTACATGCAAATGCAAACGACGGCAAATAAATATCTTTGCATGTGGCATTACAACCTATGTTAAAGGGAAAGATCTAGCTGGCGAGTGTAGCTTGTTGCACAATGTGCTCCTGCAGAGAATCATTGGCGGCTTCTAAAGAGGAACTGTAACCAAGAATTGAACTTCATCTCAATCAGTAGCTGATACCCCCCTTTCCCATGAGAAGTCTTTACCTTTTCTAGAATAGATCAGGGGGTATGATGTAATGACCATGGTCCTGACAGTTTCCTGTCTGTGAACCTTGTTGCATTGTGGGAAATAATGGCTGTTTCCAACTGCCAAGCAACTAGTATCTCCCTCTGTGCCTATGTATTTATAAAGAAAAACCCTTTTAGCCTATTGCATTGTTAGGGGGTGTGGTTATACATACTGGCAGTTGGTGCTGTCTGGTTATTTTTATGTCTGCCGGTAGTAAAGATGATTATGTGCAGGGTGATTGTGCATCAAACAATATTAATGAATTACATGGTGAATATCAATTATTTCTTGATCTCTCTTCTATTTTTTTAAATTCTCACTTTGCAATGTTTTGCTTTATTTTTTTCTTCTTTTTGCTAAAGTTCCTCTTTAATCTAGTTTAGCTACTAAGAATAAATATAGTCAATCAAATACTAAAGTGAAACCCTTATACTTTGTTAGTTACTGATGTAGTTACAGAGCCATTAGGCAGGTCATTTCGGCATGCTCTCTTCCCCGCTCTGTGCCTGACCTGGGCGCTGCCATAGACATAATGTTATTATGTCTATGGCCCTGCAGCTGTGAAATTCGGGTGCTGGCAATAGCTGGACCCCAAATTGATTCGCCCTCCAAGTTTCTACGATTCGGAGGGGGAATAGTAATTAAAGTGACACTGAAGTGAAAAAAAAAACCTTATGATATAATAAATTGTATGTGTAGTACAGCTATGAAATAAAACATCAATAGCAAAGAAAACAGTCTCATATTTTTACTTTCCGTTATATAGCTTTTTTTAATAACAATGCATCATTCTCTAATATTTCCAGTTTACACACTAGACACTTTATTTTAAACTATGAAAGAGAGAAGAGATAATGAACCTTTGAACATTCTTTCAGTGAAATCTTATACAAACAAGAAACCGTGAGAGACAGGTTGAAATAAGTGCTTCAGAGCAGAAAACAGCACTGTAGCCAACCCAAATTGTGTCGGAGAACTCAGAGATGCTCTTTTGCATAGATAAAAACTGAAGTTTCTTAACTCCTGTACTGGAAACAATATAAGACGCATATCTGTGCTACTAATATTCTATTTCTTAGCTGTACTAAACATACAAATCTTTATATCATAAGTTTATTTTCACTTCAGATTCCCTTTAACGGTGGCTGGTATTTCAGCAGCATCAGGGTGAGCCATCGTTTTGCTCAACCTGCGCCAAAGTGACCGGGCGGCAAAATGCCATTTATTGACAGAGCCATGGGCCCCAGTGCAAGTTTAAATTGCTCTATCTTCAGCACTGTATGTATAATAATTGCACTATCCAAACAACTTAAACAGTGTTTCCAAGGGCAGCCATTGTGTGGGAGAGGTGTAAGAGGGAAAGGAATGGTTTGTTAATGATTACTGTAACTTGACATGCAGCCTATTGGGCCAATCAAAGTGCAGGGATCTCATCCTTTGAAGCCAGTGGACGGACCCAAAGAGGCTCAGGGTGGGAGGAGCAGAGCACCTGTTATGAAGATGTAGCCGGCGTAAGTTTCTAGTGCTCGCTATGGATAGCATAACTAGTGATGGGCGAACACCTGGATGTTCGGGTTCGGGAAAGTTCGCCGAACATGGCCGAGATGTTCGGCATGTTCGGGCCGAACCCCGAACTTTCCGAACATCCAGCTTTTGGGGGCCATATGGGGTCGCAGGCATAAGGGGGGAGCATGCCCCGATCGCGGGGGGGGTCGGAAATTCCCCCCACCCCCTCCGCTAGCGCTCCCCCCTCTGCCCGCTTCCCCATTCAAAAGTTTAAGCAAAGTACCTGTAGTGGATGGCCTGGCAGTGGGCGGCACTGTGGAGTGAGGAGGAGGAGTCCGGAGAGTGACGAGTTGAGGGAGGCCGGGCAGCGGGCGGTTCAGCGGAAGTACCCTTGTGGTACTTCCGCCCTTTCTCTGACCTCACGCCCGCTGCCCGGCCTCCCTCAACTTGTCACTCTCCGGACTCCTCCTCCTCACTCCACAGTGCCGCCCACTGCCAGGCCATCCACTACAGGTACTTTGCTTAAACTTTTAAATGGGGAAGCGGGCAGAGGGGGGAGCGCTAGCGGAGGGGGTGGGGGGAATTTCCGACCCCCCCCGCGATCGGGGCATGCTCCCCCCTTATGCCTGCGACCCCATAGGGGGGCAGTATTCGGCCGAACAGGGCCCTGTTCGGCCGAACAGGGGCCCTGTTCGGCCCTGTTCGGCGGCCATTAGAAGTTCGGGGCGAACCCGAACTTAAAAGGCCGAACACCATCAGGTGTTCGGCCGAACGCGAACATCACCCGAACAGGGTGATGTTCTGCAGAACCCCGAACAGTGGCGAACACTGTTCGCCCAACACTAAGCATAACGAGCACTCCTCTGAGCAACCTTAATAAAGCATGCTACGATGCCAATAGGTAATGAATGCACTGGAGGTGAGCTATATGTGAATCCATCAGGTGCAGAGGCCCTGGTGCCAGAAAAGGATTACAATAAAATGGGGAGTTGCCGGGCCAGTGTTCCTTTTGGGACTCAAGGATATCATAGAGGTTGAACTTGAACCTTCCGATATTAACTACAGAATTCGTCCCGAGAAGGTTATCTAATTACGAAAAAAAAGGCTAAACATTTAATTAATGCGACCATCATTAGCCAAACCTATCCAGCATTAAACATATCCAGCAGATGGAGGAGTTGATGCAATCCATTCACAATAGAAACAAACAGTATAGCTGTACATGGGCCCCATGGTTTTAGTTCACGGAGCCAAATGTATATAAACAACTGATTGGTTTGCACACTTGGACTTGTTGGCTCCCTTGATAGGCCGGTCTGTTCTCTTCTCCTCTTTGTTTCTTTTCGTTACTTACTAATTTTGTTAACTTGTTGATGTTTCACTTTCTCTTTTTCTTGTGTCCTTTCATAAACATTTTGCACTTTTTCTTCTTAGCAGATCACTTTATTCCCTTCAGTTCTAAACAAGCACAGGTTACACTAGCTCACACTGTCTCACTCTCACCTGCCCTTACTTTCACCACTCTTCTTGCTTGCTGCTAGTAATATATTCTGTATTCTTGGCCCCTCTCCCAGACTCCACGCATCCTCTCTGTCCATTCTTACACTAACATCCTCTGTACCTCAGTATTCAATTTCTCATAATGTTTGGGTGCCAAAGATCTTCAAAAATATATCAACCGTTTCACATTTTTTTCTGCACCAGAAACTAGTGCCTATTGAATATATACTCATCTCTCCATGTGGCTTGGCTGCAGATCTTCTGCCTCCTGGGCCAAACACCCATAGACTGTCTTTCTACTCAACATACCAGACCTCAGAGAACTTGTATCTTTATTTGTGTACATATTATCTAGTAATGGTTAGTGCATCTATGCTATTTCAGAATGTTCAAGTTGCTTACTCAGCGTCTGAGCATCAGGTATGTTTTGTCTTACCATGGTTCTTGCACTATTGTATGTCTTACTCTCCTGATAGAGAGCCTGGGCTGCCTGAAGATTCTACCTGACTGCTACCTATCATCAGCATTGCCTGTTGGTTTCCTACATTTGCTGAGTGCCCTGACATTGGGCTTTCTACCTTTGCCCTGACTGCAAGCAGTAGAGTTGGAATAACTCACTCCACGCTCTCCATAAGCCAATCGCAACCATGTTTAGATGACCACTTCACCTCCCCAACACTTCAAGCACAGGATGTTTTGCAGGAACAAACCGAGATGAAGAGAGCATTCTCACACTCACTACAAAGAGATATTGGCTTTTTCCTCACAAATGCTACAGATACGGGTACAAAAATCTACTACTATCCGAGAGGTCCTTTGGGCTACCTTACCTATAAGTAGAGATGGCCCGAACCTCCGATTTTCGGTTCGCGAACCGTGTTCGCGAACCTCCGCAAACGTTTGCAAACATGCAAACTTTTGCAAACCGCAATAGACTTCAATGGGGAGGCGAACTTTGAAAACTACAAACATTTATGCTGGCCACAAAAGTGATGAAAAAGATGTTTCAAGGGGTCTAACATCTGAGTTTTTACATGGGGGAGTGGTATAGACGCCAAAAGTCCTGGGGAAAAATCTGGATTTGACGCAAAGCAGCGTTTTAAGGGCAGAAATCAGATTGCATGCTAAATTGGAGGCCTAAAGTGGTTTAAAACATCTTGCATGTGTATACATCAATCAGGGAGTGTAATTAGAGCAGGGATAGTCGTAGTCAGCCAACTTCGCTATGCTGTAACTACGCGTAGGTTTATGCAATTACGCTTTGCCAAACTACGGCTTCAAAATCAAATATTCGCTTCGTATGCATTTTGTAGACTACGCGTTAAAATACGCAATTACGGGTAGTGTAAAGCGTAGTGTATGCGGATGCTTATACCCGTATGCAGAAAATTTTACCTATTAATTCCTCTTTAATTGCTTATACCGGGAACTCTTCTATGCGTACATTCCCCTTTCCAATGCGTAAATTTGTAAGCATACAATCACACGTGGAAAATTGCATTCGTACACAATGCGAGTAATGCATTCGTAGTTCACTACGCAATACACATATTAACTACGCATAGTGGGCGTAAGCTACGCATAGTGGTACTTCGCTACGTGTAAATTCGTAAGCGTAGTTTTGAAACTTCTCCTACGAGCTACGATGCGTAAATTCGCACTGGCGTAGTTTCTGCTCATCCCTGAATTAGAGTACTGCTTCACACTGACACACCAAACTCACTGTGTAACGCACCGCAAACAGCTGTTTGTGTTGTGACGGCCGTGCTGGACTGGTGCGCACCATGGCGAGAGTGCAGGCGATAGCAGTTTCCAAACCCATATGGTCGCCAGGCTGAGGTAGCTCAATGACAGAACAACAGTGACTGTCCAGCTGATCGAATTTGGTCTGTCCACAATGAACGACTTTATTATCTTGAGTGTACCACCCCCTGAGACACTCATATAGCCAGGGCCGGATTTAGTAGTAAGAAACAAACATGGGGTACATAATACAGACAATGGTGTTCACCAATATACTAGATACATAATTAGTGACAAAATACAAAAACGATACAAAATACAGAATACAAAATACAGAATTGGTAATGACATTGATAAAAGTAACATGATGAATAAAAGTTATAATTATTTCAAGACACAAAAGGGGGAGAGAGCCCTGCCCTTGCGAGCGTACAATCTAAAGGATTATATTTGCATTGTTGGTCAGGGCCTGATTTGTACCTTCTACCGTCCAAGGCCCACTGTTAACAGACGCCCCCCCCCCCCCCCCACAACATCATCTCAAGACCCCCAAACTTAAAGTGACCCAGAGATGATTAAAAAGCATGTTTTTTACTTACCCGGGGCTTCCTTCAGCCCCATAAGCATGAATGTGTCTCTCACTGACCTCCCAAGTGCCTCCCACAGTCCACACGGAATCCTCCGTTCAGCCGCAATGAAACCCCAGTAGTCGGCTCAGTCTGACTAAGTGACATCAGCCGGGCCCTTCTGCTGACATCACACAGCCGCTTACCAGAGCAGATTGCGGCTTAACGGAGGACCGCAGGAGGATGGTGAGGGACGCATCCATGCTTATGGGGCTGGAGGAAGCCCCAGGTAAGTAACAAACATCTTTTTTAATCATCTCTGGCTCACGTTAAAACACACTTTTTACCAATCAAAGTCTTCAAGTGAACCTGACACAAAATAAAAAAATACTTACCTTAACAGATCCTCCCCATGCCCACTGTTACTGCACTGAGACCCTCTGAACATATTCAGACCCCTCACGAGTGTCTGGGACCCTCTTCTTCCTTGTGGCTGCACTCTCATCTGAATACTGGGTCTGCGTGAGCATGGTCCGCACATGCCCAGTAGCTTGAAGCCTTTCATGCTTCTCCATTTCCTCTGTACGCAAGTGACTTTGTGCTAATGGGAATGTGAGGACCCTACTCGTGTATGCCCAGTACAATTACACTTGTACATGGGAGAGCAGCCACAAGACAAAATAGAGTCATGGGCAGCAATGGGGCCTAAGTATGTTCATGACACTCCAGATCCTGTCCAACCTTTTAGTACAGGTAGACAGGTTCCCCCTCCCCCTTAGTGTAGGTAGTCAGATGCTGACACCCCCCCCTTACCCCAGTATAGGTAGCCTGATGCTGTCCTCTGTTGCCCCCCATTAGTATTGGTAGTCAGATGCTGACCCCCTTGGCCCCTACCACTTTGTTAAGGGAATCAGATGCTTTCCCTCCTTGCACACTATATATATATATATATATATATATATATATATATATATATATATATATATATATATATATATATATATCCAAATACTGCACCCCCGTATAGGTAATCATATGCTGACCCCCCCCCCCCCCCTTTAGTATAGTTAGCCAAACTCTGTCACCTCCTCCCAGTATGGGTAACCCGATGCTGTGCCACCCTCCCAGTATAGGTAGTAAGATGCTGGGCTGCTAGGCTGCTGGGCTAGCTCCCCCCCCCCCAGTATAGGCAGCAAGATGCTGTCTCCTCTTGTGTCACCTCCACCACCTGCAGAGGAAGGAGCTGGTGCGGATGTCCTCTAACCCGCCCCCCCCCAGGAAGCAAAATCGCTCACCTCTCACCAGGCTTCCAGCGTCCTCTGTCCCTGCTCTGTCAGCCACCGCCGTGCATTGCTCTCTCCTGCTGGCGATTCCCTTGCATGTGACCCGCCGGTAACATCACATGTGAGGGAGACACCAGCAGGAGAGAATGAAGCACGGCGGCGGCTGACAGAGCAGGAACAGAGGAAGCTTCGGCGCTGGAAGCCTGGTGAGAGGTGAGTGATTCTGCTTCCGCTCTCTGGGGAAGGAAAAGGGGTCGTATCGGTTGGTTGGTGGTGGCGGCAGCTGCCCGCCTCAGGAAGCCACTCGGTGCTGCCCAGGTGTCTAGAGAGAGCCTGCAGCATGCAGCTTACTACTGGCAGCTGCAGGCACGGCTGAGGATTTGCGGAGCAGTTCTCGGAGCTGGTGAAAAGTGTAGTCAACTTGTCACCACCCGCCGCCCCTCAGATGCTGATGGATTCTGGCGCCCTAGGAACGGGCCTTCTGAGCCTTTCCCCAAATCCGGCCCTGTTGTTGGTTCTAGCTCACTTTTAAGATTCAGTGCTGTCACTCCCATACATTATCATACCAGGAAAACAATAACATAATCATGACATATCTGCATGTTAAAGGAACACTCCAGCAAAAAAAGTAATCAGTTAAAATCTGACAGAACTGACAAGTTTTGGACTAGTCCATCTCTTCATGGTGGTTTCTCAGGGTTTTCTTTGTTTTCAAAAGCATTTCCTGACCAACAGTTTAAATAGTAAGATACCAGACAGCCACTATTTTGCCAGTTAGACTTGGCAACTGCCATTCAAGAAATGCTTTTGAAAACAAAGAAAATCCTGAGAATCTCCCATGAGGAGATGGACGTGTCCAAAACCTGTTGGTTCTGTCAGATATCAGCGGTTTACTGTTTTTCGCTGGAGTGGTCCTTTAAATTGCACTACAGTAGAATCTCGTAATAGTAAACTCAGATATAGTAAACCTCTGGATATAGTAAACTCAGTCCTCAGGTCCCAGCAAATGGATCTGTGTAAATATATAATGTATGACCAATTCTGATATAGAAAACTTCTAATATAGTAATCTACTTTTCCTGGTCCCTTGGAATTTATTATCAAGGGATACTACTGTATTTGGTATTACCGTAGGTCAGATCTTCCCATAGCTCCCTTTCCCACCTTTGCCACACTCCAGCTTGCTAGATTGGTTTAAAGAGAAACTCCGACCAAGAATTGAACTTTATCCCAATCAGTAGCTGATACCCCCTTTTACATGACAAATCTATTGCATTTCACAAACAGACCATCAGGGGGCGCTGTATGACTGATTTTGTGATGAAACCCCTCCCACAAGAAACTCTGGTACCGCGGTACACTGGGCAAACTGCCACAATGTAACAATGTTCACAGACAGGAAATGGCTGTTTACAGCTGTCTCTAACAGCCACAACAGCTAGGAGCAGCTACATAACCTGCCCACAGTAAAATGTCACCATGTAATAAATGTCAGAATGTAAATCTGGGAGAGGAAAGATTTTACAATGAGCAAACACTGACTAAATCATTTATACATAATTATTGTAAAAATGAAGCACTTTTTTATTACATTATTTTCACTGGAGTTCCTCTTTAAGAACAGATTTTTTTTTATTACATATATTTTATCAAATCTAATGAATTGTGCATAGTGTCTGATGGCCTTTAGGATATTGTTATAGTCTCTTTCTATTTACTATTTGCATTGAGCTGCGAGTTGTACTTAAAATAAACCTTATCCATCAAATCCAACTTTCTGAGCTATGTGTCTGGCACACGTGTGCAGATCAAGAAAGTTAAAATACAATGAAAACATAACAGTGACAGACACTGAATCACCAGTCTACTTTATTGCAAATAACTTCTTATTGACCACTTCAGCCTACAGTGTCAAAAATTGTATGCATCCGAGCAAAGTTCACCTCCCATTAATAAGTAGCCAATAACGGGGCGTGGCCGCGACGGCAAGCAGGACGGACGCTTGCTAGATCAGCTCCTGCTCCGGCTTACACAACCCGGCTCACAGCATGGCAAACTCCGCACAAATCAACTGCAATACGCAGGAGGAGATGGAGACCGAAGCAGACACCAGCAAAAAACGCAAATTTGGGTCTCTCAAACCGCATAAACTCACAGACTACTTTGGACGGAAGGGACAGGGGCCTACACGGAAGACTCAAGATGGCGCCGGCAGCTCTAACAACACAAGCACGGAGCAGCCTAACTCAGCGCCGCTTCTTCCCGAAATAGAAGGCATCCAGCCGCTGACCTCACCTGCGCTCTCCCCAACAAGCAGCCCTGCGAGAACCAGACCTCGGGTGGAAAACGACAGCAACAAAGATCCGGTAAGAGCTCAGATTCCCCCGGGCATAGAACAGGACGCACCCATATTTGCAGACTTCCCTGCTTCCGATCAAGCTGCGTCACAATCATTTATAAAGGACATTCTATTTTCCTTCAGGGCTTCCCTAATATCCGACATAGCTGCTATGAATTCAAACCTCCGCACTGACCTAGATGATCTAGGGGAAAGAGTGGACGGAATAGAGCATAAGATCACGGAAATAGTTACAGAGCATAATATTATGGTTGACGTCTCTGACACTCAATCCAATGATATTCAATGGCTCAAGACAAAGTCAGCAGACCTTGAGGATAGATCGAGGAGGAACAATCTAAAGTTTAGGGGGATCCCGGAGAATGTGCCCACTAATGATTTAAAGACATATATCCAGCAAATAATAAAAAAAGCATTACCCAACTCAAGTGATATCGAACTGATAATCGACAGGGCACATCGCCTACCTAAGCCCCCGCAGCTACCCCCTCACATACCACGCGATGTGATTGTTCGCTTCCTATGCTACCATGTGAAAGATAACTTAATGTTTGCAATCCGCAAAAACGGTTCCCTTCCAGACCCATTTGAAAAGATCAAAGTGTTTGCAGACCTATCCCAACGCACTCTACAACTAAGGAAAGCATTACAACCGATCACAACTGCATTAAGAGCAGCAAATGTCCCTTACAAATGGGGATTCCCCACGAAAATTATCTTTACTATACACGGCCATCAACATATTATCCCTTCGGTCAACGCAGGACGTAATATACTGAAAAACCTGAAAATACACCTACAAGAGGAACTAACTGTACCACCAAGAAACACTTCATCTGCTAAGATAAACCAGGAGTGGCGCCAAGCACCAGGCTAAGCCGGAGCCTTTATTTCCACCTGGCCAAATAGATATAACTATGTTTGGTGCTCTGTTTTTTCTTTGGCACCTATGCAGGTCTCTACCTGTGTTCCCCCAAACTGTAGAGCAAGGAACAATTTGCACTACCATGTCACCACTTCAATTAGCAATATGTTATTTAGTGTTGCATACTAGCTGGAAGAAGATATCAGGGTATTTACCTTCCAACCCTGACAATTGTATGCAAAAACACCTATGTTTTGTTTGGTTAAATCAGTTTATGTTGTATGCTAAGAAACTCTCTCTCTCTCTATATTGTTATAAGCAGCTATATATAACACCTACGCAAAACCTAATTTATGATATGCTGATTTGTGTATGTGAAAATAATTGGTTATACCTTTATATGTCGTTGCCTGATTGTAAATGCCACAATAGGATAAGATCTCTATTTACAGCTATTAATTTTTATCCCCCAGTATGTCTTTAAAAATCACATCTATAAATGTCCGAGGGTTGAATTCGCCATATAAAAGATATCTACTGTGGAATGAAGCTAAACTCCATAATACTCAAATTATAATGGCGCAGGAGACCCACCTGGTGGTGAAAGATACACATCTATGCACACACAAAAATTTCCCAGTGATCATACACAGTACCTTTTCCAAGAAAAAACGGGGGGTTCTACTGGCTTTCCATAAAGATCTCAAAATTAACATGGTAGATTCGATAATAGACCCTAATGGCAGATATATTATTTTCATCGGACAAATTGACGACCGCCTTTTCACTATTGTATCAATCTATGGACCTAACAATGCGCATCGGTCCTTTTATCGGAGACTCTTTGCAAAGATCAACGCTGTCCAAAAGGGACAATTACTAATCGGAGGTGACTTTAATGCTTGCCCATCAAATTCAGACTCATCCTCTAAAACACGTCATACATTCACTCTAGATAAACTAATGCAAGAACACAACCTTTATGACCCCTGGCGAATTTTTAACCCATCAGCCAAAGATTTTACCTATTTCTCTCCCGTTCACAAGACCCACTCCAGAATCGATTACTTTCTGACAGACAGGATACTTTTGCAGAGGGTCTCAGATACACAGATCGATATAAAGTCATGGTCTGACCATGCACCAATACACATGACAATGGATGGAGATTCCAATGACCCCAGACCATTTATGTGGAGATTAAACACTGCACTTCTTACAGACACAGTTTTTACAGGAAAATTGAAGGACGATATCCATAACTTTATCCAAACCAACCGCACACCTGATATGAGTTTAAGCGTGGTTTGGTCTGCGTTAAAAGCTTACACAAGAGGCATCCTCATAAAACAAGGTGCATTCCTGAAAAAAAAACACTCAGAAAAATTCAATTTTCTTCTAAAAACGATTCAAGATAAAGAAAAGCAACATAAACAAAATCCCTCACTGATATTAGAAAAGGAACTGTTCCACTTAAGGCAAGAAGTAAACTGCATGTTACAAACTAAATATGACTTCTGGAGACAAAAACTAAGCATAGACAATTACTCCCAAAGTAACAAAGCAGGTGCATACCTGGCCAGACTTATAAAACTAAAACAATCCAAAACAAAAATACACTCAATTAGACATCCCATTACAAAAACACTAATCTCCAACCCTAAAGAAATAGCCGACGCATTCTGCGTATACTATTCTTCCCTATACAATCTGAAAGATGACAAACAACTTACACAACCATCTGAAGAATCCATAACTAAATTTCTGAACTCTATAAACCTACCCTCTCTTACAACCCCACAACTAGACCACCTCAATTCTCCTTTCAAATTAGAAGAGATCTCCACCACAATCAAAAACCTCAAACGCAGCAAGGCACCAGGCCCGGATGGCTATGGGAACGAATTTATGATAACCTTCAATTCCACAGTAGCCCCTTTACTGACCGATATGTTCAACAACTATATATCCTCAGGTATAATCCCACAGGAACAACTACAGGCCACGATCACAGTTATCCCCAAACCAGGGAAAGATAACTCCTTAACCTCCAACTATAGACCCATTTCTCTGTTAAACTCAGACATAAAATTATATGCTAAACTAATAGCAAATAGATTGATGAAATATACACCGTCTCTTTTGGCACAAGACCAGGTGGGTTTTACTACCGGCCGTCAGGCGGCAGACGCTACAAGACGAATGCTTGATATTATGAACCATGTTCAGCTCTGTCGAGTGCCTTCTCTGCTCCTAACTTTGGATGCGGAGAAGGCATTCGACAGAGTTCATTGGGAATTTCTTAGGGCCACTCTAAAGAAGTTTGGCTTTGCTGGTCCAATTCTATCGGCCATCATGGCTCTATATTGTGCACCTTCTGCCCGGGTGAACGCAGCAGGCTTCATCTCTTCCCCCTTCTCCATTACAAATGGCACCCGCCAAGGATGCCCCCTTTCTCCAATTATTTTCATATTAATAATGGAAACCATTGCACAAAAAATTAGATCAAACCCTCTCATAACTGGCATTTCCATAAAAAATACCAACCACGTAATCAGCATGTTTGCAGATGACGTGGCGCTGATACTAACCAACCCTACAGTATCACTCCCTCAATTACTAAAAGAACTTGAGTTATTCTCAGAGGTATCCCTATATAAACTAAATCATTCTAAATCCTTTGTTTTACCAATGAACATTTCTTCAGAATTAAAGACCCATCTGAAAAAGTCATTCTCGTTCGCCTGGGCAGAGGATGCAGTAACCTATCTAGGAGTGCAATTGTCAAACCCGATATCAGACCTTTTCAGACACAATCATATGCCCCTATTATCAGAGATCAAAAGGGAATGTACCAATATGTCCAAATTTTGGTTATCCTGGTCAGGAAGGATAGCAGCTTTTAAACTGTTTTCCTTGCCAAAGATCCTATACTTGCTCAGGACACTACAGATTATAGTACCAAAATCTTGGTTTACAGAAATGAAAAAAAGTATAAATAATTTTATTTGGCAGGGGAAAAAAATTAGAACTTCCTATCAAATAATGACCCTCTCTAAACAACAAGGAGGAATGAGCTTACCAGATATAGAAAGATATTACCATGCTGCCAATCTAAATATGATAAACCATTGGTGGAACCCCGCTCCCCAAAAACCATGGGTTCAACTCGAAAGTACTATAGTAGGTCCCAACTTAAGAGACATGTTAATCAGCATATTAATGGGAACCAAACCCCCACAAACTACCTACAGCTCTATACAAACATCTCTGAAATCATGGGAATACTTTCTCAAACATCCCCCACCCATCAAAAAGAGGATCCATTTCCCAATACCATTAGCGGCCTTAGAACTCTACGCTAAAGATTTGAACCTTAATATCTGGATTGCCTCAGGTATATCCCACCTCCAAGACCTGTTCTTGAAGGATCAATTTAAACTCTTCACTGACCTACAAAAACAATTTAATCTGCCACAGTCTCAACTTTTCACTTATCACAGACTATTCCACTTATTTAGGAATGTGAAAATCAACATTCCAACTCTACACCCAAATATCATTACTATGTTAAACTTTACAGGACATTTTAGAGGCGGAATTTCCGTCTGGTACAAACAACTAAGAATGAAAGAATTATCTCCCCTAAATAAATATGCGATGGTGTGGGCAACAGACCTCAAAACAGCTGTCTCAGCTGAAAATTTAATCTCTGCATCAAAACTGGTGTCCAAAATTTCTCGCTGCAACTCCCATTGGGAAACCACAAAAAAAATAACTTATAGATGGTACAGAACTCCCAGACAGGTAGCAGCTTTCTCTACCACTACCTCCCCAACGTGTTGGAAATGCAATACCTACCTGGGAACGTACATGCATATGTTTTGGCAGTGCCCACTGATCACCAATTTATGGGCCTAAGTGGAAAAACTTATCCGAAGAATATATAAACCTAACTTCAAATTATATCCGAAACTCGCACTACTCCTAATCAGTGATGAGTATATTCCCCCCAACATTCGCCCTCCCATCTACCATCTCATTCTCACTGCTTTATACCTAATTACTGTAAACTGGAAATCCCAGGAAGAAATACCTCCTCACCAATTGTTACTATACACCAGGAACAACATCATGACAGAACAAAAAATAAGAAGTAGATTGGGTCTTAACACAATAAACTATAACTTCCCAAACAACTGGTACTAACCCCAGAGATATCCAACAATTACCACCACCATCCCACCTAAAACCTTTATACACAACATCTATATTGCCTTACCCTCGTCCTCCCACTACAATCAGGCACACAACACACAACACACAAGACACAAGATACCAGAACATATCATTAATAAAGATAACACTTAGATGAGAGTGAAACTATGTTATTATCATTAAACTAACTGTTTATCTTTTTCTTTTTCCTTTCCTTTTTCTTTCCTTTATTAGTTCGATTATGATTAGATATCGCTAAATAAATAAATAATTGAGCAGAAGCACTCAAATTAGGGATCTGTTCCCTACTCTAGTTAGAGCAAATCCGGTGATAATATTAGCTGTTCATTAAAATAAACCTGTTTATTCTAGTGAGGACTCGTTCTAGTCCACTGATGCACTGGAATACTAGCATATCTCCCAACATAGCAGACACCCTCCCCCTGGCTACCTACTAGGTACTGTAAATGCCAGGCTTGAGTGTATCCTGACCCGCTTGCCCACTCGACGACTGGGCAACTAAGGTTAAATACTAATGTTAAGCAGTTAATGAGAGATGTACTATATGATGTTTAATCAGCACATATACATTCTTGTTGTCAGTATTATCACCTTGATGAAACACTGTTACTGCTATTATGTTTGTATGTATATCCATGCTTTCTTAAAACCCAATAAAATTTTCATGATGAAAAAAAATAAGTAGCCAATAACGTTATTGCTACTTATCACAATTAATTGATCTATATCTTGTTTTTTTTTGCCACTAATTAACCCATTCAGGTTCCGTGGTTTTCACGAGAGAAATGTTCACCTCCCATTCATTAGCCTATACCTTTATCACTACTTATCACAATGAACTGATCTATATCTTGTTTTTTTCCGCCACCAATTAGGCTTTCTTTGGGGGGTACATTTTGCTAAGAGCCACTTTACTGTAAACGCATTTTAACAGGAAGAATAAGAAAAAAATGGAAAAATTCATTATTTCTCAGTTTTCAGCCATTATAGTTTTAAAATAATACATGCCTCCATAATTAAAACTCACGTATTGTATATGCCCATATGTCCCGGTTATTACACCGTTAAAATTATGTCCCTATCACAATGTATGGCGACAATATTTTATTTGGAAATAAAGGTGCATTTTTTCCATTTTGCATCTATCACTATTAACAAGTTTAAAATAAAAAAAATGTAGAAATATTTCATCTTTACATTGATATTTAAAAAGTTTAGACCCTTAGGTAAATATTTACATGTTTTTTTTTTTTTATTGTAATGGTTTTTTTTATTTATAGTAAACATTTTATTTGGGTAGTTTTGGGAGGGTGGGGGGTAAACAATAGATTTATAATGTAAATGTGTGTTGATTTTAATTTATTTTCATTTTCAGGTGTAGTATTACTTTTTGGCCACAAGATGGTGGCCATGAGTTTGTTTACATGACGTCACTCTAAGCGTAACACACGCTTAGAGTGGCGCATCAGGAAGGGAACGGCCAGAAAAGGCGCAGCTTCCGAGAGAAGCTGTCGCTTTTTCAGCGGGGGAGAGGAATCAGTGATCGGGCTTCATAGCCCGATATATTGATTCCCTGACTACCGAATCCGCGGCCGGGAGTGCGCGTGCACGCGCGCGATCGGCCGCGGGGGCGCGCGGTAGCGCACATGGTTTCTGGACGTAGTTTCTACGTCCAGAAACCAAAATAGGTTAAGCTTTCTTTGCGTAGTACATTTTGCTAAGAATTATTTTTTTTTCTAAATCCATTTTAACAGGTAGATTAAGAAATAAATGGAAAAAATTCATTATTTCTCAGATGTTGGCCATAATAGTTTAAAATGAATACATGCTACCGTAATTAAAACTCATGTATTTTATTTGCCCATTTGTCCCGGTTATTACACCGTTTCAATTATGTCCCTATCACAATTTATGGCGCCAATATTTTATTTAGAAATAAAGGTGCATTTTTTCAATTTGCGTAAATCACTATTTACAAGCTTATAATTTTAAAAAATATAATAAGATACTCTCTTGACATGTATATTTAAAAAGTTCAGACCTTTAGGTGACTATTTATGTTTGTTTTGTTTTTTTTAATTGTAATTTTTTTTATTAAAAAATGTATTTGGGTAATTTTTGGTGTGGGAGGGAAGCAGATAATTTTAAATGTACAATAATGTAAAAAATGTATGTGGGTGTAGTTTACTATTTGGCCACAAGATGGCCATAGTCAAAAAAGTCCTGGAGCATACGATCACGCTACCAGGAACTAAAGGAGGCTGTGACATTTTTTTTGCAGAAATACCGCACTCTCTGATTAGAAAGTGTCGGTTTTTCTGCGGGGGACTTAGATCGGTGAATGGGAAATATATTCCCATTCACTGATCGGGGGGTAACGGCAGGCAGCGGGAGCACGCGTGATCGCACGCTTCAGGCAGAGATATATCCGTCCAGATAGACTTAAGTGGTTAAAGCATAACTCCAGACTCAGTATAAGGTTATTGGAGCTTTATTCACTATTATTGGCCCGTATGCAATTTACTTTTTCACCTAAGTTTTTTCATGGGAAATCATTTTTAATCTTCTATTTAAAATCACTTTTCCTGCATTCTGCAGTTGAAAAAAATACCAAAAGTAGATGAAAAAATACTGTCTAAATTATTTTGAGTATTTTCTCACTTGCTGGTTGCTTAACAGATATTGGCAATTAGCTTTTTCTCCTGAATTAATTACTATGTGATATTTTTAAACTTGTCATTTGTCAATAAAAAGCCTTTTAAACCACCAGAAAGCAAGAAAAAACTTAAAATAATTTTAATAGTACTTTTTCATTTACTTTTTGGTAATTTTTCAATTGCAAAGTGCTAAAAAGTTAGTCTTAATTAGTGTTGGGCGAACAGTGTTCGCCACTGTTCGGGTTCTGCAGAACATCACCCTGTTCGGGTGATGTTCGAGTTCGGCCGAACACCTGACGGTGCTCGGCCAAACCGTTCGGCCATATGGCCGAACTAAGAGCGCATGGCCGAACGTTCCCCGAACGTTCGGCTAGCGCTGTGATTGGCCGAACGGGTCACGTGGTTCGGACCCGAACGCGCTCTGATTGGCCGAACTGTCACGTGGTTCGGGTAAATAAATACCCGAACCACGTCATATCTCCGCCATTTGTCTGTGGGTTTAGCTTTGGGTAGGCAGGCAGGGTAGTTCGCGCTCCAGCCACGCTAGCCAGGGTCCCCCCCAGTCATTGTGTGTCACTGCTGGGAACAGTAGTACACCGCTCGTTCAGCCACACTATATAGCATTCTGTGTACTGTTCTGTGTCTGCTGGGAACAGTGGTACACCGCTCGTTCAGCCACACTATATAGCATTCTGTGTACTGTTCTGTGTCTGCTGGGAACAGTAGTACACCGCTCGTTCAGCCACACTATATAGCATTCTGTGTACTGTTCTGTGTCTGCTGGGAACAGTAGTACACCGCTCGTTCAGCCACACTATATAGCATTCTGTGTACTGTTCTGTGTCTGCTGGGAACAGTGGTACACCGCTCGTTCAGCCACACTATATAGCATTCTGTGTACTGTTCTGTGTCTGCTGGGAACAGTGGTACACCGCTCGTTCAGCCACACTATATAGCATTCTGTGTACTGTTCTGTGTCTGCTGGGAACAGTAGTACACCGCTCGTTCAGCCACATTATATAGCATTCTGTGTACTGTTCTGTGTCTGCTGGGAACAGTGGTACACCGCTCGTTCAGCCACACTATATAGCATTCTGTGTACTGTTCTGTGTCTGCTGGGAACAGTGGTACACCGCTCGTTCAGCCACACTATATAGCATTCTGTGTACTGTTCTGTGTCTGCTGGGAACAGTAGTACACCGCTCGTTCAGCCACACTATATAGCATTCTGTGTACTGTTCTGTGTCTGCTGGGAACAGTAGTACACCGCTCGTTCAGCCACACTATATAGCATTCTGTGTACTGTTCTGTGTCTGCTGGGAACAGTAGTACACCGCTCGTTAAGCCACACTATATAGCATTCTGTGTACTGTTCTGTGTCTGCTGGGAACAGTAGTACACCGCTCGTTCAGCCACACTATATAGCATTCTGTGTACTGTTCTGTGTCTGCTGGGAATAGTGGTACACCGCTCGTTCAGCCACACTATATAGCATTCTGTGTACTGTTCTGTGTCTGCTGGGAATAGTGGTACACCGCTCGTTCGCCACTGTATAGCATTGTGCTCTGTGTCGCTGCTGGGAATAGTGGTACACCACTCACCCGTCACTGTATAGCATTGTGCTCTGTGTCACTGCTGGGAATAGTGGTACACCGCTCACCCGTCACTGTATAGCATTGTGCTCTGTGTCGCTGCTGGGAATAGTGGTACACCGCTCACCCGTCACTGTATAGCATTGTGCTCTGTGTCGCTGCTGGGAATAGTGGTACTGTATAGCATTTCTGTACTGCCACTGTACTGCTGCCAGTCAGCGTGTACTGTAAGGATAAGTGAAATGAGGAAGAAATCCGGTGAAAGAGGGAGGGGCAAGGGAAGAGGTGTTTCCCCTGACGGTTCACGTACAGGCCACAGGGGAGCACCCAAGAAAACCCACTCAATACCGCCCATGTTGTCCAGGACAACAACCCTCACAAATCCAAAAGAACAGGACCAGATAATTACTTGGATGACCTCTCAAGCGTCCAGCAGTGGGTTAAGCAGCACCAGCACATCACGCACGAGGTCCGAGTCCTCAGCCAGTTACAAGGAGCCAGTGGGCACAAAGCTGACACAACCGGCAGCGACACCACGCACACAACTGCCAGATAACCAGTCCGATGAATTACCTCAGGACACAATGGGGTATTCGCAGGAGCTATTCCCAGCCCAACAAACTTCCACCTTTCAAAGGTCAATGGAGGAACAGCCAGAAATGTTGTGCCTGGATTCACAACCGTTAACTGTGGGAAATGCACCGCGCACTGAAATACAAGGCGAGTCCGAAGAGGACTCGGAAACCCAAATCCCAGAGCAATTTGGGCAGGAGGGGTTGCAATTGCAGGAGGTCGGCCGACAAGATCTGGAAGACGACGTTGGAGTGTGCTGCGCAGAGGTTGTTGTGGGGAGCTCTACTCCACGGCGGTGGCCCACAATGACATATGACGAGTTTGAGGAAATGGAAGAGGAGGGTATGGACAATGTGGACAGAGACCCAGATTTTGTTTGTGAACGAGAACATCGCCGTCGTAGCAGCAGCACAGATGAGTCTGTTGAAGAACACACTGCTGCACGAGTTCGCCTTGTGCCACAAGGTAGGCGGCGCGCAATTTCAGGCACCACAAGCGTGGAAGTTCAAGTGAGAGGCAAAAGAGGAGCAAACAGAAATCGCCAGCAAGGAGGCAGGTGCTCCAAAGTCTGGGCTTTCTTTGAAGACTGCACTGAGGATGTTACCATGGCGATTTGCAAGGTGTGCAAGACCCGCCTGAGCAGGGGGAAAAATATTAACAACCTCTCCACCACCAGCATGAGCCGTCACATGCTATCCAAACATCCCACTCTTTGGGCAAACGCGTCAGGACAGGGTACCAGAAACAACACTGCCTCCCTTGGGTTCACCAGACCCGCCTCAGCAGCAGCAGTAGCCCAGCCATTGCGTGGTTCACAACATTCACAAACATCAGACGACGCTGACACTGTCACTTTCCGGAGTAGTGCTCTTGAGGTCTCCCAGTGTTCATCAAACACAACAACCAACAGCCCTTCCGTGTGCAGCGCTACGGTTCAGTTGTCTGTGTCGGAGATGTTTGAGCGCAAGAGGAAATTGCCAGCAAATGACCCCCGGGCCGTGGCAGTAACAGCCAGCATAGCCAAGCTTCTGGCCTGCGAAATGCTGCCATATCGATTGGTGGAGACAAACAGCTTCAAGGGCATGATGTCAGTGGCCATCCCACGTTACGTGGTTCCCAGCCGCTACCACTTTGCACGCTCTGCAGTGCCTGAGTTGCATGAGCACGTGGTCAGCAAAATAACCCGAAGCTTGAAGAATGCCGTTGCCTGCAAGGTTCACCTCACCACTGACACCTGGACGAGTGCGTTCGGCCAGGGTCGATACATCTCCCTTACCGCGCACTGGGTGAACCTTGTGGAGCCTGGCAGCGATTCCTCACCTGCTACGGCACGGGTGTTGCCCACGCCACAAACAGCTGCACCGCCGTCCCTCCCACTGGATAACAGCAGCACCTACCTCTCTGACTCCTTCTCCTCCAACGCATCTCAAAGCTGTACCTCATCCGGAAACGCTAACCCAGCAGCAGTAGGATCGTGGAAGCAGTGCAGCACAGCTGTTGGCATGCGTCAGCAAGCGTTGCTGAAGCTAATCTGCCTTGGGGATAAGCAGCACACAGGGGAGGAAATTTGGAGGGGAATAAAGGAACAGACGGATTTGTGGCTGGCACCGCTGGACCTGAAACCGGGCATGGTTGTGTGTGATAATGGGAGTAATCTCATTCGCGCTTTAAGGTTGGCTAAGCTGACACACATCCCTTGCCTGGCGCACGTGATGAACCTAGTAGTTCAGCGGTTCCTGAGGACATACCCAGGCGTGCCCGATCTGCTGTTGAAGGTGCGTCGAGTGTCCAAACATTGTAGAAATTCCAGTACTGCTTCGGGGGCACTCGCCAAGATGCAGGAGCGCTTCAATCTCCCCCACCATCGCTTGCTGTGTGATGTCCCTACGCGCTGGAATTCTACGCTGCACATGCTAGCCCGCTTTTGCGAGCAGAAGAGTGCAGTGGTCCAGTACATGACGGCGCAGTACCGAGGCGCATCCGGCCAGCTGCCAAGCTTCTGTGGATCCGATTGGGCCAACATGTTGGACCTCTGCCAAGTCCTCCAAAATTTTGAGCAATCCACGTTGCTTGTGAGCAGTGACAACTCTTCAGTCAGCATTACCATACCACTGCTGTGTTTACTGAAGAGGTCGATGTTAAAAATCAAGGAAACAGCTGTCATGATGCAACTGGGGGAATCTGAAGGAGAAAACGATCAGCGTGATGGTACCAACATCAGGCCATCCGCCTCAGGGAACGCTGGCCCCAGCAGCTATGACGAAGAAGAGGAGGAGGAACAGCTGGAGTTGGAGCAGGAATTTCATGCCACCACTGACGAGGGCCAGAGCGGTGCACGTTGGACTTCCACAATTCAACGCGAATGGTCAGCAGAAGCAGACCAGGAGGAAGGTGACGACTATGATGCATCACAACAACTATCACAACGCTCACAAGAGGATGATGAGGATTCTGGTAGGACTCTGGCACACATGGCTCAATTCATGCTAGACTGCATTGAACGTGACCCACGCATTGTGCGCATTCTGGACAACACCAATTACTGGGTTTATACCCTTCTGGATCCACGGTACAAACACAATGTTCCAAAACTGCTTGAAGAAAGAGTCAGACAGGTCAAAATGGAAGAATACCAGCAGGCCCTTGTGGAGACTTTAGAGAGGAGATTGACATCCTCCCCCTCCTCTAGCCAGTTGTACGCAGACAGACTGACTTCCGCAAACCCAGGACGACCAGGAGGGCAGCAAACAACGCAAGCCGCAGCTAGTACCCAAAAGGGAATGGTATCGGCAGTGTCCTTGGAGTGGGAAAATTTTCTGACACCCATGCAGCCGCAGCCCACTGAACAGCAAGCGTGCAGATCCACCTCCAACACCGATCGCCTGGAGAAGATGGTCAAGGACTACATGTCAGATGGCGTAGCTGTGTCGAACCATCCATCTGCACCCTTCAACTATTGGGTATCGAAGCTAGACACCTGGCACGAACTGGCAATGTACGCAATAGAGGTGCTGGCTTGCCCGGCAGCCAGCGTTATGTCGAAACGCTGTTTCAGTGCTGCCGGAGGCATCGTCACAGATCGGCGTATCCGCCTCTCTACAGAAAATGCAGACCGTCTGACTCAAATTAAAATGAATCAATCCTGGATTGGAAATGACTACGCAACACTCCAGGACCCCAACCAAGTAACATGACCAATGAACATCTGGGATGGTGTTGCGTTTCCGGACCCTGTTTATTGAACCTCTCATCTGTATTACATTTATGACTGCATGGCGGCAAAAAGCATTGCTGCTATATCCGCACGCTTTTTGTCCACATGCAAGGCCTGGGTTGTTGTGTCTCACAAAGCGTGGCCTTCTCCTCCTGCGCCTGCTCCTGTTCCATCACGTCTGCTGCTGCTGGGTTAGCGTTGCCGCGTGGTCCCTGTTTATTGAACCACTTATCTTTATTACATTTATGACTGCATGGCGGTACAAAGCATGCTATCCGCACGCTTCTTGCCCTCATGCAAGGCCTGGGTTGTTGTGTCTCACAAAGCGTGGCCTTCTCCTCCTGCGCCTGCTCCTGTTCCATCACGTCTGCTGCTGCTGGGTTAGCGTTGCCGCGTGGTCCCTGTTTATTGAACCACTTATCTTTATTACATTTATGACTGCATGGCGGTACAAAGCATGCTATCCGCACGCTTCTTGCCCTCATGCAAGGCCGGGGTTGTTGTGTCTCACAAAGCGTGGCCTTCTTCTCCTCCTGCGCCACCCTCCTCCTGTTCCATCACGTGTGCTGCTGCTGGGTTAGCGTTACCGGTCCCTTTTCCTGGAACCTCTTATATGTATTACATTTATGACTGCATGCCGACAAAAAACATGTTACCTGTGCAAAGAAAACAGACATTTCCCGCATTTAAAAGACAGTTTTCCCTTTGAAACTTTAAAATCGATTTTCTCAAAAACTATAAGCTCTTTTTGCTAATTTTTTTTTCCTCTTGTACCCACTCCCAAGGTGCACATACCCTGTAAATTTGGGGTATGTAGCATGTAAGGAGGCTTTACAAACCACAAAAGTTCGGGTCCCCATTGACTTCCATTATGTTCGGAGTTCGGGTCGAACACCCGAACATCGCGGCCATGTTCGGCCTGTTCGGCCCGAACCCGAACATCTAGATGTTCGCCCAACACTAGTCTTAATAGAAGATGAAAAATTATCTCCTAAAAGAAAACTCAGGAGAAAAAGCTAATTGCATATGGGCCATTTTATTTCTAAATATGGAGAAAACTTAAGAGAAAAATGGAATTGCATATGGCCCAAGTGTTAAGTGGAGCTCATGGGCCCATATGCAATTCACTTTTTCACCTGAGTTATCTCCTAGTAAATAATTTTCATCTTCTCTTTAAACTAGAACTAGAAAATTACAACTGATAAACTACCTAAAAGTTGGAGAAAAAGTACTATCAAAGTTATTTTGAGTATTGCCTTGCTTGCTGGTGGCTTAAAACGCATCTTATGAAAAGTTATGAAAATATCTCCTAGGAGAAAACTCAGGAGAAAAAGTGAATTGGCATATGAGCCCAGGGGCCATATGCAATTCGAGGAGATAAGAAGC
The DNA here is from genome assembly GCF_040937935.1 of Hyperolius riggenbachi. Taxonomy (NCBI): domain Eukaryota; kingdom Metazoa; phylum Chordata; class Amphibia; order Anura; family Hyperoliidae; genus Hyperolius; species Hyperolius riggenbachi. The sequence goes on along the minus strand of NC_090646.1, from coordinate 127,788,466 downwards.
TGAAAACATGCGAGCTTCTTATCTCCTCACATCGCTCGGGGTTTACCGGCAAATTCAATTGCCAGTTTCACCTGAGCGATGTCCTTGCGTAAAGGAGCATAACTCAGGCGAATACTAGGTATTCGCTGAGCGATGCTCCTGTGTGGCCAGCGATGTGGAGCGAGGCATTAGTGCTGGGGAGCAGTCCTTCAGCACCACACCACTGCAGCCTCGCTCCCCGGGAGATGCGCGCATCGTCGCAAGGCTCTTACCCGCCGCCCATCGCCTCCTGCTGCTCGTCGCTGCTGGGAAATTCTGAAAAAACATACCTCCATCATTCCGGTTCGCTGCATGTCCCACGCCGCTCCTCCACTCATCTCTGTCTCTGTGAGTATTCTTGGAGCCCGGCAAAGCATCTTTGAGTCTCCCGACGGGGCTCCCCATTCATCCACTAGGTGGCCCAATGAGAATCATCCTGATTCTCATTGGTCCAATTAGAATCAGGATGATTCTCATTGGGCCACCTAGTGGATGAATGGGGAGCCCCGGCGGGAGACTCAAAGATGCTTTGCCGGGCTCCAAGAATACTCACAGAGACAGAGATGAGCGGAGGAGCGGCGTGGGACATGCGGCGAGCCGGAACGATGGAGGTATGTTTTTTTTGTTACATTTTAAATAGGTAAGGAGTCAAAACTGACTCCTTTACCTATTTAAATCCCTGGCATCTGGGGTTTCCTTAGTAAAGGAGGCTCCCAGATGCCAAAAACAACCCGCAGACACCGGCGATAGGTCTTTTCGCTTGCTCAGAGCAGGTGAAAAGTTAGCACCTATGTTTGGCGGGAAGCATCGCTTCCCGGGGGGGAAAGGAACTTGCTGGGCGATTATATCGCCCAAGCGAGTTCTTTTCCGCCCTGGGGGGTGTTAAATGCAATTGCATTAGGCGACCTTGCTGACGCCTAATTTAAGAACTCGCTGGCGAGTTTGGTAATTGCATAGGGCCCCTGGGGTCATATGCGATTCACTTTTTCACTTGAGTTTTCTCCTAGGAGCTAGTTTTTCATTTCCTCTTTAAAATAACTTTACAGCACTTTCAACTAAAAAGGTATCGAGAAGTAGGTGAAAATGTACTATCAAAGTTATTTTGAGACTTTTCTTGCTCTTTGGTGGCTTAAAAGGCGTTTTATTGACAAGTTTAAAAATACCACCTAGGAGAAAACTTAGAAGAAAAAGTGAATTTCATATGGCCCCCAGGGCCCATATGCAATTAACTTTTTCTCCTGTGTTTTCTCCTAGGTGGTATTTTCAAACTTGTCAATAAACTGCCTTTTAAATCACCAGGAAGTAAGAAAATATTTGAAATAGTTTTGATAGTACTTTTCCACCTACATTTTGGTACTCAATTGCAAAATTCTGAAAAGTTATTCTAAATAGAAGAAGAAAAGTTTTCTCCTAGGAGAAAAGTCAGGAGAAAAGGTTACTTGCATATGGGCCTATTTGTTTACAAAATTTGTTATTCCCATGAAAGCTTTTTTTTTATTTGGGAATCTGGCCAGTCCTCTGTTTTTGTTTTCTTGTTTCCTGCTTCCACTCTAGTTGTAGAGAGAGAGAGAGAGAGAGAGAGAGGCCCATATGCAATTAACTTTTTCTCCTGAGTTTTCTCCTAGGTGATATTTTTAAACTTGAGTCGTGAATAAAATGCCTTTTAAGCTACCAGAAAGCAAGATAATGCTCAAAATAAATTTGATAGTACCTTTTCTCCTACTTTTTTAGTTGCAAAGTGCTGTAAAGTTATTTAACATTTAGGATGAAAAATTATCTCCTAGGAGAAAACTCAGGTGAAAAAGAGAATTGCATATGGCCCAGAGAGAGAGACAAACAGGTAATTTGGGTTTTGGCGGTTTATGTACTATAATGGGTATATCATAAACTGAATGAACTTTAAAGACAAACTACAAGCTAACAAAAAATAACAGTAGGGCTAGTATGTTTAGTTCCATGGCCGTTTCTACGGCCGTGCGGGGCGTGCCACCGCCCGGGGCGCTGCTGGGAGGGGGGCGCTGTGATGGAGGGGGGGGGGGCCGCAGCGAGGGCAGCCCGACCTCTCCCTCCCTTCCTCTCCCTGGGCCGCCCTCCGTGCGATCCCCCCTCGGACTGCAGAGTAATGCGCAGGGAAGCGCTGTGCATAACTACTCACCTCGCTGGCTCCAAGCGCTGCTCTCTCGCCGCCAGTCTCCTCTCTGCCTACACGCTGATACACACACACGCTGCTAAACAGGAAGCAGCGTGTGTGTGTATCAGCGTGTATGGAGAGATGAGACTAGCGGCGAGAGAGCAGCGCTTGGAGCCAGCGAGGTGAGTAGTTATGCACTGGGCATTACTCTGCAGTCTGCAGTCGGAGGGGGGATCGCACGGAGGGCGGCCCGGGGAGAGGGAGGGAGAGGTCGGGCTGCCCTCCCCGCGGCTGCGGCTCCCCCCTCCATCATGGGGGGCACCTACCTAACCTATACTGGGGCAGCTACCTATCTAACCTGTCCTGGGGGGCACCTACCTATCTAACCTATCCTGGGGGGCACCTACCTATCTAACCTATCCTGGGGGGCACCTACCTAATCTAACCTATACTGGGGGGCACCTACCTAATCTAACCTATCCTGGGGGGCACCTACCTAATCTAACCTATCCTGGGGGGCACCTACCTAATCTAACCTATACTGGGGGGCACCTACCTAATCTAACCTATACTGGGGGGCACCTACCTAATCTATACTGGGGCAGCTACCTATCTAACCTTTACTGGGGGGCACCTACCTATCTAACCTGGGGGGCAGCTACCTAATCTAACCTACAGTATACTGGGGGCACCTACCTAATCTATACTGGGGCAGCTACCTATCTAACCTATACTGAGGGGGCAGCTACCTAATCCAACCTATACTGGGGGGCACCTACCTATCTAACCTATACTGGGGGGCACCTACCTATCTAACCTATACTGGGGGCACCTACCTAATCTAACCTATACTGGGGGGCACCAACCTAATCTAACCTATACTGGGGGGCACCTACCTAATCTATACTGGGGCAGCTACCTATCTAACCTATACTTTTTTTTTGTACTAGAACAGCATTCAAAGGGTTACACACAGGACTTTGAAGTTCCCTGCCAGCAAAGCTGGATGCCTCCGAACTTAGATAATGTTATCTTGTATTTAATTGTATCAAGTGAGGAATGTAAATAAACTCTTCTCTGACACTGCAGGCTCCATTGCTGCTGCTCACCCCTGATGGATACACATCGCTGACAGTGAGTGTTAAGAAGAGCCAGACTCTTAACTTCCCATGCAGAATCTTTTGCACAGCAGCAGACAGATCTTTGCCTCAGAGCAAATATTGCCTTAACCACCCTGGCGTTCTGATTAAATCGCCAGGGTGGCTGCGGGAGGGTTTTTTTTAAATAAAAAAAAAACGATTTCATGCAGCCAACTGAAAGTTGGCTGCATGAAAGCCCACTAGAGGGCGCTCCGGAGGCGATCTTTCGATCGCCTCCGGCGCCCAGAATAAACAAGGAAGGCCGCAATGAGCGGCCTTCCTTGTTTTGCTTACATCGTCGCCATAGCGACGAGCGGAGTGACGTCATCGACGTCAGCCGACGTCCTGACGTCAGCCGCCTCCGATCCAGCCCTTAGCGCTGGCCGGAACTTTTTGTTCCGGCTACGCTGGGCTCAGGCGGCTGGGGGGACCCTCTTTCGCCGCTGCTCGCGGCGGATCGCCGCAGAGCGGCGGCGATCAGGCAGCACACGCGGCTGGCAAAGTGCCGGCTGCGTGTGCTGCACTTTATTTGACGAAAATCGGCCCAGCAGGGCCTGAGCGGCAGCCTCTGGCGGTGTTGGACGAGCTGAGCTCGTCCAGACCGCTCAGCAGGTTAATAAAGGGGGCCTACGCTGCTCCGAAACGTTGGCCATAATTTTACATGGAACCAATAAAGATTGATTTTGGATGTGCCAGCTTTCTTCCTTCTTGACACTGCAGACTCTGATGAACAAAGTCAGACAATCACAAAGCATTTCTGCTTATGTTAGAACATGAATAAAGCAGTTATAAATAAAATGCAAAGTCAGCTCTCAGGGCAAAAAAGTGTACTTTGGGAACGTATAATTTCTAAATGAATAATAATACTTATGCACAAAAGCAACTATGATAACCGTATGGCATATAAAAAGTAGGAAAACATGTATTTATTGAATATTATGTCAGGGTTTTATACCGCTTTAAGTTTTTAATGTTCCACCTTTGACACACTGAAAATGTGCATAGTGTTCTAAAACATGAGGTCCCAAGGAGTGCAATGCAGGGGTGCTCGGATACCCCTTTTTAAAATCCGAATTGGTCCAGATCCGGATACCCAGATATCCGGAATCCGAATCGGATATCCGAATCTAAACTTTTTTCTATCCGCGTACACGCAGATATCCGAATGGATTTACCCAGATATCCGGGCAGATTCGGATATCCGGATAGAAAACCAGAAGTGGCCTTTAAATTGCTTCCAAAACGTGTTTTATGGTAAATGAGGCATGTAACATCATGTTTTTTTAAAGGGAAACACTAATTGATTATGTGGGGACCCAAAAAAAATTGGCTGTAAATTAACATCATTCAGGACTAGGTTCCAGACAGCAGTCATGCAGCCCACATTGTGTACAAAGTCCAAACACACAACTGAACCATGACAGTTTTCAGACATCTCAAAAAAATTAAAGCTATTGTAGTGGTGTAATAACTGGTGGCAGTGGCACACTATTGTAGTGGCGCAAAAGCTGGTGGCAGTGGCAGACTGGCAGCAGAAGATATAGTTCTGTGTGGACCCTGGTGGTGGTGGGTACCACAGGCAGGAGCAGCAGGAGGAGTAGGTAGATGCAGCTATCGTAGTGGCGTAATAGCTGGTGGCAGTGGCAGCAAAAGATATAGTTTTGCGTGGACCCTGGTGGTGGTGGGTACCACAGGCAGGAGCAGCAGGAGATGTAGGTAGATGCAGCTATCGTACTGGCATAATAGCTGGTGGCAGTGGCAGCAGAAGATATAGTTTTGTGTGGACCCTGTTGGTGGTGGGTACCACAGGCAGGAGCAGCAGGAGAAGTAGGTAGATGCAGCTATCGTAGTGGCGTAATAGCTGGTGGCAGTGGCAGCAGAAGATATCGTTTTGTGTGGACCCTGGTGGTGGTGGGTACCGCAGGCAGGAGCAGTAGGAGAAGTAGGTAGATGCAGCTATCGTAGTGGCGTAATAGCTGGTGGCAGTGGCAGCAGAAGATATAGTTTTGTGTGGACCCTGGTGGTGGTGGGTGGGTACCACAGGCAGGAGCAGCAGGAGGAGTAGGTAGATGCACCCTGGTGGTGGGAGCAGCACAGGCAGCAGGAGACAGGAGGAGGAGAAGAAGTGTAACGTGTGGCAGGTAGATTAGATATTCCACCATGGCACCTAGTGTTGGTACCACGGCACAGTTAAAACATTACAAAGTACAGGTTCCAGGAAGCAGTCATACTGCCGCAGTTGGGGCCTCCCCACAACTCAGGCAACGCAGTTTTCATCCCAGACACCTCCAAAAAATTACACAGCAATTGTGTTTAGATAGTTCACCATGGCACCTAGTGTTGGTACCACAGCACAGATATAACATTACAAAGGAGAGGTTCCAGGAAGCGGTCATACTGCCGCAGTTGGGGCCTCCTTACAACTCGGACAGTGCAGTTTTCATCCCAGACACCTCCAAAAAATTACACAGCAATTGTGTTTAGATAGTTCACCATCGCACCTACTGTTGGTACCACGGCACAATTAAGATATTACAAAGGAGAGGTTCCAGGAAGTGGTCGTACTGCCGCAGTTGGGGCCTCCCCACAACTCAGACAGCACAGTTATCAGCCCAGACACCTCCCAAAAAATTACACAGTGTTTAGATAGACCATGGCACCTAGTGTGTTGGTACCACAGCTGTAAAAAAATTGTGAATCAGGCTTATTAGTCAAGATGGAGCCAGGGGGTTGTGGTGAAAAATGGTGGTAAGGCAGTGATAGTGATTCCCAGCCACTTAATTTCCCCCTCTTGCCAACAACAGGGGCTAGGAACTCACCAACCACCCAAGCCTGGTTTATTTTTCGAAACATCAGTCTGTCCACAGACTGGGTGGACAGACGAGAGCGCTTCTCAGTCATCATGCCACCAGAGCGACAGCAGGTTTGATGGGCGCCTTCTGCTGCTGGACGCAGGCACCTGCTGCTGTGCTGGCTGGACTGTGACAGCAGGGGGGGGGGGGGGGTTGAAGTCTGGGGGAAGGCTTCCTCCAAGCGACCAACCAGAGACCGCTGCAAGTCCCTCATTCAGCACACAGGGTCTCCTCCTGCAGGCAGGAACTGATGCAGCTTCCCCTTCAGCAGTGGGTCCAGCATCAGGGTGAGAAAGATGTCCTCTCGACCACGCATCTCTTGGAGTTTAGCCAGGACATGGTCTGCCATCAGTCTGCGCTTCCCCAGACTGACCATCTCCAGCAGCGCTTGGCAGTGGCAGGCCTTCACACTGCTGCTGAGCTGGGGGTGTTTGGTGGAACCGGATCAGAGGAACCTGCTGCACTTCCCCTGACCCTGCTGCAGGGTGGCACCATCCACTGGCTTGATGATGCTGCTGTCAGGGATGAGCAGAAACTACTCCATTGCAAATTTACGCATCGTAGTTCGCATCTACGCATCGTAGTTCGTAGGCAAAGTTTCAAAACTACGCTTACAATTTTACGCGTAGCGAAGTACTGTTACATGTAGTGTACGCCCCCTATGTGTAGTTCACATGTGTATTGCGAAGTAAACTACGAATGCGTTATTCGTGTCTATTTTTCTGCTTCCGGGGAATGTACGCATAGAAAAGTTCCTGGTACAAGCATTTGCAGACGGATTAATGCGTACATTTTTCCGCATAATGGCATAAGCGTCCGCAGACACTACGCTTCGCACTACGCATAATTGCATATTTTAATGCGTAGTCTACAAAATGCATACGAAGCGAATATTTGATTTCAAAAGCCGTTGTTTGGCGAAGCGTAATTGCGTAAAACTACGCGTAGTTCCAGCGTAGTGAACTTGGCTGACTACGACCATCCCTGGCTGCTGTCCCCTCCTCACCCCTTCCACCAAACTGACCCAATGAGCCATAAAGGACAGGTAGTGGCCTGTCCCAAACCGGCTTGACCATGAGTCCATGGTCACATGGACCCGCTCACCCACCACATGGTTTAGGCCACTTTGCACATTGGCCATTGCGAAGCGGTGCAGTGCTGGGATGGCCGTGCATGCAAAGTAGTGCTGGGGATAGGCCAATCCGGCGCTGCGCACTGCAGGAGCGCACGCATGTCACTCCCCTCCTGCACAAAGGAGTACGGGAGGAGTTGGGAGGACATGGCCCGTGCAAGCAGGCCATTCAGCTGGCGGATGCGACGGCTGTCCGGTGGCTGAGCCCTGACCACAAACCACTCACTCAGCAGGGTCTGGTGTCACTTTAGGCTTGCACGGGAATGGGATGAGGACTGAGGAGGAGGGAGCAGAGGAGACTGCTGAGGACTGGCTGCCTTAACAGGCAGGAGTGGCAAAGGGGGTTCTGGTGGTGATTTTGGCTGGAACACTGCCAGCTCCAGCTTTCTTCAGCCTCTTGAACTCCTCATGCTCAATGTAATGTTTTTTTGCCAGATGGTGGTTGAAGCTGGAGGTGCCGTAGTTGGAGGGGTTGCAACCTCTACTCAGCTTCACCTGGCACACATTACAAATCACAAACTTGCTGTCCACTGAGGGCAAATCAAAAAACTGCCAGATTGGGGATTCGAATTTTCCCTTACACACTGATTGGGCTGCTGCTGCTATTTTTCTCCCTGTGGTGGTTGGGGCCTGGGGTTGAGTGGTGCGGCTAGTGGTAGCGGCAGAAGATAACGCAGCAGGCTGTGGGTCCCGCATTCCAACCCCACTGCTGCTCCTGCTAATGTCAGCGATGCTGATCCTCCTTGACAGACTCACCAACGCATCCTCCTCCTCAGACTCAGAGCTAACATCCCCCTCCTGTGGATAGTAGTCTTGGTCCTTCACCTCATCATCATTATTATCAGCATCATACTCCCCTCCTCAAACAACTTCTGGGATGTTGCTGACCCCCCAAACTCCTCTTCTGCTGACACATCAGGCAAGGACTCCCCCTCCCCCCCCCCCAACAGTCCCCGTCACCATCTGTTACTCCTCCACATACCCCATTGCGCCCAGAGTATCCTCCTCAAACTGGTAACAACCCTCCATTGGTAACAACCCTGATTGCGCTTGCGGTGTCTGGACTAGAGAGCGCGCTGACTGAGGGAAGGCTGCCTGCCTGCTGTGGTCGACATGATGGCGGACGAGTCCCAATGCATTGCTCGGCCGCTGCTGCTGCTCCTGTGAACAGGAGTGGTGGTGGAGCTCTCTGTTGTAGAGCTGGTGGTGGCCTGCTCATCCACCATCAGCTGCATCACAGGCTCGGCGTCTTTCTCCTTCAATTTGTGGCCCCGACCCTGCTGAAAAATGGCCACTACACGCTGCTGTGCCTCTGCAGCGTGACTCCCCCTAACAGCTGGACGCCCAGTGCATCCACGGCCAGTGGCTAGCAGTGGAATGGACACTGTCATGGCAGAACTGCTGGCGGTGACGGTGCCAGCAATGTTCCCTCTCTTCTTGGCCTTGCTGCCCTTCCCCCAGCTGCCAGCGCCAGCAGACATGGTGCAAGTTTGTGTGATGATGTCACAAGATGGATGTGGGGTACTTGTACTTTATTGAAACCGGTGTTGGACTTTATTGAATCTGCGCGGAGTGACAGACAGAAGAGTAGAACACAGTGTGCACACTAACGGTCTATTTCACACACACTGAAACTCAGAGTCAGCAGCACAGCAGAAATGCAGTAAAATCTGTAGTAGTAAGCTAACACAGACAGTACTACTCTACCAACTAGCACTGCAGTACTAAATAACTACACAATAATACATTAATCCTATTCCCTAAACTATACTGTAGCTAAGGCTAATAGCACAGGCCTGGCCTGTGTGCACAAACAGCACACACAGACACCTACTAGGCTACTAGCAGAGCTGCTGCAGCAGAGACTGTCACACACACTAACTATAATCAAAATACAAGCTAGCTAACTAAACAGCAATAAAACAGTGTATAGTTTTAATGTGCAAAAAACGCTGGGTTTAACACAGTAGAAAGCACTTGCTTTAGCCAAACACACTAGAGATGTCTCTCAGTGAGCAGTCACAAAGCAAAGACGATTTTTCCCATCATGGCCACCACTTAAATACAGGGGGGGGGGGGGGGGTCTGGCCAGAGTTCCCCTCTGTGATTGGCTGCTAGGGCTTCTGCTGGGAGCCCTCTGATTGGCTCAATGACGTCATGGACGTCATCTCCCTAGTTACCGTATTCGGATCTGGATATCCGACCCGGATATCCGAATTCCTATCCGGATACCGCTGCAAATTCGAATACCGCATTCCGGATTTGCCCAGATATCCGGAATCCGGATCCGAGCTCGGATAGCGATAAAAGTTTGGATTATCCGGGTAATTCGGATATCCGGAATCCGGATGAGCACCACTGGTGCAATGTACAATCGCCACTTATTTTACCTGGTGATGAATCCAGCACCCCACAGAATTTAAAGATTGCAAACTGCAACCTTTCAGCTTTTTAAATCACACTGTTCTTCATGCAGAGATATGCCTGTCTTTCCTAATATGTCTTTCTCTATTTTCTATGTTTTACTTAATAATGATATGGCGTCTTGATCAATAATTACAGTTGGCTATAAAGGGCATTTTAATACTTGTTCCTTTGCTATTTAGAATCACATACATTTCTAAACACAGTGATAAATCTTTTAGATGTAAGAAGAAAAATTATACTGATGCATATCAATTGCATATTAACCACCTTAGTCACACAGATTTGAGTCTCGTGTCGGATTTGAGACTTACGTCCGTGCAGTCTGCGGGGCTGTGGGCGTTATCGTTTGTGGTCCTGGCAACAGGGGGGATTGGAGGCAGGAGACAGAAGTCCCCTGAGCCAATCCATGCTTCTCCGCCAAGAATGATCAATGTTTTTTGTTCAAAAACAGTGATCGTTCTCAAAAGGTACAACTGCGCTCCCTCCCGCCGCCAATCGTTAGATGAATGAATGGGAACAAAGGTCCCATTCATTAATCTCCCCTCTAGGTCCACGTGATCGCCGGCATCAATGAGATGCCTGTGTCACTTCTGAAGTAACACAGGCGCACATTACTTCCTATTTAGTGTACTTATTGTACGCAATAGGAAATAATGCACAAGGACATCTTGTGGCCAAATAGTAAAATTACACCTACAGACTTTAGGGAACACATATTTTTTTTATTTGTATGACAAGAGTGTATTTTATTATTAAACTAGTAGACCCAAGCCCATTTAAAAACGGGCTCTGGGTCTGTTTTTTTTAACTTCTCACCTGCGCGCGCCCGTCCGCCCGCCCGGCTCACTGCCCCGTACTCCAGTCTCAACTGTTGTCCGGGTCCGTGCTGCACACATGGGCAGTAGCAAAAAGCACGGACCCAGCTATACAGAGACAGCAAATGCAGGGACACAGGGGTTTTATTATAGAGGATTATGGGCTTGTGATTAGTGATGGATGTAAAACTGAAAAAAATACACCTTTATTTCTAAATAAAATATTGTCACCATACATTGTACTAGGGATATATTTTAATTGTTGTAATAACCCGGACAAATGGGCAAATGAAATGTGTGGCTTTTATTAACAGTAGAGCATTTAATTTTAAAACTATATTGGCAAAAAACTGAGAAATAATGTTTTTTTTCCATTTTTTCGTATTATCCCCATTAAAATACATTTAGAATCAAATCATTCTTAGCATAATGTATAACCCAAAGAAAGCCTAATTGGTGGTGGAAAAGGCAATGTATAGATCATTTAGTTGTGATTAGTAGTGATAAAGTTCATCCATAAGGTTAAAACAACCCACAGGCTGAAGTGGTCAAGCCAGTGTTTCTCAAACCTGTCCTTGTGACTCCCCAACGGTGCATGTTTTACAGGCAACCTCACCTATGCACAGGTGGGGTAATTAGTGTATCATCAACATGAAATCCACCTAGCTGAGATACTAATTACCCCACCAGTGCATAGGTGAGGTTGCCTGCAAAACATGCACCGTTGGGGAGTCACGAGCACAGGTTTGAGAAACACTGGGTTAAGCTATATGTTTGCAAGATAGCATTAAAGGGAAGGTTCAGGGACGCTGTGAAAAAAACAAAAATCCAAATCCACTTACCTGGGGCTTCCTCCAGCCCGTGGCAGGCAGGAGGTGCCCTCGTCGCGGCTCCGCAGGCTCACGGTCTCCTCCGGTGGCGCGCCCGACCTGGCCAGGCCGGCTGCCAGGTCGGGCTCTTCTGCGCTCCAATGTGCGGCTCACTGGTGTGTGCTAGTAGTTCTGAGCCTGCGCAGTACAGCCCGGAGGACGTCCGATGACGTCAGCGCGCACCAGTGAGCCGCACATTGGAGCGCAGAAGAGCCCGACCTGGCAGCCGGCCTGGCCAGGTCGGGCGCGCCACCGGAGGAGACCGGGAGCCTGCGGAGCCGCGACGAGGGCACCTCCTGCCTGCCACGGGCTGGAGGAAGCCCCAGGTAAGTGGATTTGGATTTTTATTTTTTTCACAGCATCCCTGAACCTTCCCTTTAAGGTACACCTGAAATAATAAAAAAAGTGAAAAGTTAGATACCTACCTTTGTAGCTGGAAGACCCAGTAGCTTGAATGGTCAGGGGCTTCCTCAACCCTTGTAGAGGCCACCATTCCAGTGCAGTGTAACTTTTCATCTTCTTGCGGTGTCCCCAGCCGTGGCTGGGTGTATTTGAGCTGGTCACAAGTAAGTCACAAGTAAGGTCAACACATGCTCAATAGAATGAAGCTGCACATGCACTGCACTTTTCCTTTGGATGCGCTCGTTCATGACCATGCAGGACCAGAAGAAACTTATTTGACTTGCAAAGATTAAAATAGAGGTAGAAAACCCTGTGCTGGATCATTCAGCTGTAGCAAGATATGGATAGCTTTTGGAACTTCTAAAGGCTTTCCACTACTGAAGTATATGCCTTAAAGGAATACTGAAGGGGGGGTCGGGGAAAATGAGTTGAACTTATGAGATACAAAAGTGACATGAATGTCTGATTGATTGATAAGAGTTTACTGTTCACAGTATATATGTTAGCTTCTTTTAGTACTGGATGTTCTATGATAGTTCATTACAACACTGGCAGTTATTATAATTCAAAATAACACATTTGTTCATTCCCATCGAAAACTGTCTATGAGATGTTGCTAACCATAACATTCTCATGGAAGATTGACCATGAAATACTGCTAGTCACAACACTAGTGGTTATTTTAGTAAACATGTTTTTTTTTTTTTTTTTCATTCTCATGGCCAACTGACCATGAGAATGTTGCTATCTCTAACACTAGTCAAAATATGAGATGTTGTGCAAAGTTCTCACATAAGCAACAATAGTCAGACGTGTTCTGTGATGCTTCTAAAGCACGTTGTGATCACACAGTCATGTGTCTTGTCTGCACAGGCGCACTGATACAAGCACATGGTGATCACGCACCCTTATCTGCACATGCTCATTGATGAAACATGTTCTACGCCTGCACAGTTATTGAATTCTGACTATATAAAGGAGAGAAAATACTTTCGAGTTGGGACTCTCGAAGGACAAGTAGACATGCTGTTGCCAGGTATTTCCCCTCCGAGGTCGCTGAGGTCCCCCAATCTTCTCTGGGTGATGCTACAATACTTGGTAAGAATATTTGTGCTCACTAATTACTCAAATACAATGTAACTATGATTCTGCAAGCCTAAATAATTATTATAACAGGATTGAAACTCAATAAATATTACTATTGAACCTTTCCTCATGTTTTGCTGCAATTCATTTTACCCACTACGGTGGTGAGCGAAGTTAGAGGGTTTAAAAACCCTCCTCATGAGGCAAAACAACTTACCCGGGGCTTCTAATGGTCCCCCGCAGACATCCTGTGCCTGCGCAGCCACTCACCAATGCTCCGGCCCCGCCTCCAGTTCACTTCTGGAATTTCAGACTTTAAAGTCTGAAAACCACTGCACCTGCATTGCCGTGTGCTCGCTCCCACTGACGTCATCAGGAGTGTATAGCACAAGCCCAGTATGGTCTGTGCCTGTGCAGTACGCTCCTGGTGACATCAGCTGGAACGAGGACATGGCAACACAGGCGCAGTGGTTTTCAGACTTTAAAGTCTGAAATTCCAGAAGTGAACTGGAGACGGGGCCGGAGCATCGGTGAGTGGCTGCACGGGCACAGGATGTTTGCGGGGGAGCATTAGAAGGCCCGGGTAAGTTCAACTCATTTTCCCCCGACCCCTACAGTATTCCTTTAAGTTTTACTTGATTGCTTCCTGTGTACGTGCATGCAGTTGCATCCGGTTTGTCATTGTCTGGCTGAAAGTGGACCTGATTGAATCATTTGATACCTGTTACATAACACCTGTGATACACATAACTACTAGAAAGAAATGTATTATTTTACTTTTCAGATGTTTTATGCCTGCTTTCCAGGGGGAGTGTACCTCCATATGCTGGTTGGCACGTGTCAATTGCCAGCCAGCTCCTTCCTCCAGCCCCATCCTCCAGAATATGTGTATTATCCCTGGGATTGTACACCTGCACAAGTGTTTGTCTCCCTGAGACACTGTGTTACCCTGATCATTTTTCTCATTATAAGAAGAAGTAAAAAATGTTCAGGGAGAATAAAAGAAAATCAGATTTACTTACCTGGGGTTTCCTTTAGCTCCTAGCAGCCTATGCGTCCCTTGCTGTAGCTCTGCTCTTAGCCAGCATCCTGGGGTCCTCTCTCCGTAGTGCCGCGCGCTTGCACATGTACAGAAACTGCTGACCTGGGCAGGTCAGCGGCCAGTACAAAGGGGACTCCAGGACACTGGCAGAGAGCGGAGCTGTGGTTAGGGACACATAAGCTTCTAGGGGTGGGAGGAAGCCCCAGGTAAGTAAATCTGAATTTCTTTTAGTTGGCTCATGTATACTTTAAGTTGTATTCTACTCTGACAAGACTAAAAATCTTGTATTATGTGCGTGCACTGAACAGCTTTTCTGCTATAAACAGGTTTAATCAATATTCTTGTAAAGACTAATCTTTTGGGCTAGATGAAATTATAAAGTCATACATTTTTATCCATTTAAATTATTTTTATAATATATAATTTCTTTGTCCCTAGCTAACATAGTGCTCAATTAGTCTAAATCTTTGTAACAACTGAAAGCATAAACACAATAAACAACACCAGGGGTGTAGGGGTCCCCAGTATACTTCCGAGAACCGCAGTATATTGTATTACTTGTTTCAAAGAAACGGTGGAGTTTTTCAGAGCGCATTTTCATTTGATCCCTCTGTGATGCTGGGTATTATAGTACAGAAGGCTGAGACAGAGACAACAACGTTTAACAGGCTGAGGTCATACACTTAGATCAGATGGCTGAGGTACAGACAAGAAGGAGACAGAATCAGAGTGAGGGTTTAGCCGGGTCATAAACAGAATAACAAGAATAATATACAATTACAATATTTATATGTAACTGGTCTAACTAGAGTACATATATATCGGCAGTGTCTGCATATATATATAGCTCTGAAAACTAGCTGACTAAGCACAGTAGCAAGACAAGGTCCAGGGTTCAGCGAACTGATAGCTACAGTGGTGTGAAAAACTATTTGCCCCCTTCCTGATTTCTTATTCTTTTGCATGTTTGTCACACTTAAATGTTTCTGCTCATCAAAAACCGTTAACTATTAGTCAAAGATAACATAATTGAACACAAAATGCAGTTTTAAATGATGTTTTTTATTATTTAGTGAGAAAAAAAACTCAAAACCTACATGGCCCTGTGTGAAAAAGAAATTGCCCCCTGAACCTAATAACTGGTTGGGCCACCCTTAGCAGCAATAACTGCAATCAAGCATTTGCGATAACTTGCAACTAGTCTTTTACAGCGCTCTGGAGGAATTTTGGCCCACTCATCTTTGCAGAACTATTGTAATTCAGCTTTGAGGGTTTTCTAGCATGAACCGCCTTTTTAAGGTCATGCCACAACATCTCAATAGGATTCAGGTCAGGACTTTGACTAGGCCTCTCCAAAGTCTTCATTTTGTTTTTCTTCAGCCATTCAGAGGTGAATTTGCTGGTGTGTTTTGGGTCATTGTCCTGCTGCAGCATCCAAGATCGCTTCAGCTTGAGTTGACGAACAGATGGCTGGACATTCTCCTTCAGGATTTTTTGGCAGACAGTAGAATTCATGGTTCCATCTATCACAGCATGCCTTCCAGGTCCTGAAGCAGCAAAACAACCCCAGACCATCACGATACCACCACTATATTTTACTATTGGTATGATGTTCTTTTGCTGAAATGCTGTGTTACTTCTACGCCAGATGTAACGGGACACGCACCTTCCAAAAAGTTCAACTTTTGTCTCGGCGGTCCACAAGGTATTCTCCCAAAAGTCTTGCCAATCATTGAGATGTTTTTTTAGCAAAATTGAGACAAGCCTTAATGTTCTTTTTGCTTAAAAGTGGTTTGCACCTTGGATATCTTCCATGCAGACCGTTTTTGCCCAGTCTCTTTCTTATGGTGGAGTCGTGAACACTGACCTTAATTGAGGCAAGTGAGGCCTGCAGTTCTTTAGATGTTGTCCTGGGGTCTTTTGTAGCCTCTCGGATGAGTTTTCTCTGCGCTCTTGGGGTAATTTTGGTCGGCCGGCCTCTCCTGGGAAGGTTCATCACTGTTCCATGTGTTTGCCATTTGTGGATAATGGCTCTCACTGTGGTTCACTGGAGTCCCAAAGCTTTAGAAATGGCTTAACCACCTTAGCGGTATGGACGAGCTCAGCTCGTCCATTACCGCCAGAGGGTGCCGCTCAGGCCCTGCTGGGCCGATTTACATGAAATAAAGAGCAGCACACGCAGCCGGCACTTTGCCAGCCGCGTGTGCTGCCCGATCGCCGCCGCTCTGCGGCGATCCGCCGCGAGCAGCGGCGAAAGAGGGTCCCCCCAGCCGCCTGAGCCCTGCGCAGCCGGAACAAATAGTTCCGGCCAGCGCTAAGGGCTGGATCGGAGGCGGCAGACGTCAGGACGTCGGCTGACGTCCATGACGTCACTCCGCTCGTCGCTATGGCGACGATCTAAGCAAAACAAGGAAGGCCGCTCATTGCGGCCTTCCTTGTTTATTCCGGGCGCCGGAGGCGATCAGAAGAACGCCTCCGGAGCGCCATCTAGTGGGCTTTCATGCAGCCAACTTTCAGTTGGCTGCATGAAATATTTTTTTTTTTATTTAAAAAAAACCCTCATGCAGCTGCCCTGGCGATCTTAATAGAACGCCAGGGTGGTTAATAACCTTTACCAGACTGATAGATTTCAATTACAGTACTTTTGTTCTCATTTGTCCCTGAATTTCTTTGGATCTTGGCATGATGTCTAGCTTTTGAGGTGCTTTTGGTCTACTTCTCTGTGTCAGATAGCTCCTATTTAAGTGATTTCTTGATTGAAACAGGTGTGGCAGTAATCAGGCCTGGGGGTGACTACAGAAATTGAACTCAGGTGTAATAAACCACCTTTAAGTTATTTTTTAACAAGGGGGGCAAACACTTTTTCACACCGGGCCATGTAGATTTGGAGTTTTTTTTTCTCACTAAATAATAAAAACCATCATTTAAAACTGCATTTTGTGTTCAATTAGGTTATCTTTGACTAATAGTTAACGGTTTTTGATGAGCAGAAACATTTAAGTGTGACAAACATGCAAAAGAATAAGAAATCAGGAAAGGGGCAAATAGTTTTTTACACTACTGTATAACGGACAGCAAGAAACTGAATGCCCAGGGCTTATATGGCAGGAATAGAGCACAGACCAAGTTCCCAGGAAAATCAGACCAATCAGCAACATCCCTGCAGCAAGTGTCAGCTGACCATAGGAATCAGTTGACACGCCTCAGACACGCCTCCTTAACCTATAAAGGCAGCTCTGAGCTTCGCGCATCCTCCTAGGGAGACTGCCAGAAACAACACGCTGACCCACATCGACAGGGGAGCCGGGGATGTGAACATGCTGTGGGGAGCCGGGGATGCGACTGACCAAAGAGGGAGAGGAAGCTTCCTCCAGCTGCTCCACACTATCAGAGCAGCCTCCAGAGACAACACCAGATAAGTTTGTTACATTAACCCCCCTCGAGGGGTGGACTCCAGACACTCCCTACCTGGCTTATCAGGATGTTGACAATGAAATTCCTGAATTAACTCATCGGCATGGACTTGCCATGCAGGAACCCAACTTCTTCTCTCCTCTGGGCCATAACCTTTCCAATCCACCAAGTATTGTAGAGAATTACAGAACTTCCGAGAATCCAAAATTCTTTCTATCTCGTACTCAGGTTCCCCATCCACCTCAATAGGTGGAGGAGGATCAGAAGAAGAAACATTGGCTGCTGGTTTCAATAAAGATACATGTAAAGATCTTACTCCCCTCATAGACTGAGGCAAAGTCACCCGATATACAACATCATTAATTTTCTTAGCAATAGGATAAGGACCAATATATTTGGGACCTAACTTGGCAGATGGCTGATGAAGAGGAATGTTGCAGGTAGACACCCACACCATATCTCCAGGTAAAAACTCGTACTCAGGGGGCCGATGACGATCAGCCTGAGATTTTTGTTAAACAACCGCTCCTTTCAAATTTTCTCTGACCTGAGCCCAGACTGTCCTCCAAGAGTGGATGAGAGGAATGTGAACGGGAGAATGAGGTGAATTTAGGAGTTCAGCCAGTAACTACCTGAAATGGTGATAATTTGGTGGAGGAACTAGAGAGGTTATTAAATGCGAATTCCGCAAATGGTAAAAACTGAAGCCAGGTCTCCTGACGATCAGACACAAAACACCAGAGGAAAAAGATAGTTCCTGGAACTCACAGGTCTTATAGCAATGAAAACCACAATCAAATGTGGGAGCACGGGACTGCCAAAGGCTGACACCGAGAAGAAACAAATGAGGCCAGGCCCTGCTACCTAATCATTAGAAAAGCTTTATTCAAAAATGTAACCAACACTGTATCGACACTAGGTGTCACTTTAAAATCATAAAATCCTCACTGCAGATGTTAACAAGCGCAGCCTGCTGGGCTCACACAAACAGCATATCTGTCACACCAATCACACCTGGGATCCCACCATACATCTACTAGAGAGTAAACGGCCGGTTGTTAATGAAGCATGCTCAGATTAAGCAGAGTCCCAAGTAGAAGGGATACTGTCCCTCATAGTTACATAGTTACATAGTTGCATAGTTAATTTGGTTGGAAAAAGACATACGTCCATCGAGTTCAACCAGTAAAAAGTACAACACCAGCCTCAGATTAGGACTAACTGTCGACTAATTTGCATGCAAATCACAAGAGGCAGGAGCTAAGCACAGTTCCACAGAGCTTGAAGCATTTGCACATGCAGTTAACCAGCAGAAATCTGCCTCACTGAGGCTCTCACCACTCAGTAGAACAGTTCATGGCCATCGCCCGTTCAGTTGCTGAAGACCACAGCACTCCCTTGACAGGTGGCTTCCACTGCTACAATCAGTCTGCACGCTCAGCTAGACAGGTTGAATGCCTCCAGTGTAAGAATAGAACTGATGAGGACGTGTGCACACGTGTTCTGCCAGCCAGCAATGTATCCAGTCACACTACCCTTCTTGGATAGGGCCTCCCGCACAGTCAGCCGGCGCCAGGCTCCGTCGTAGGCTTCAGGCAGGGTGTGTGGCCAGGCTGTGCATAGTCGCCAGTGAGGACGCCTTCACAAAACACCAGAGGTACTGCTCCAGGGATTGATTAGTTCTTTCAGTCTGACCGTTGGTCTCAGGATGAAACCCAAATGAAAATGACAAGGAGATTCCTAAATGAGAACAGAATGATAGCCAAAATTGGGAGACAAACTGAACTCCCCTATTCGACACAATATTCTCAGGGATACCATGTAAACGAAATACATGTTCTATAAATAATTCTGCCAATTCTTTGGCAGAGGGCAACTTACATAATGGAACAACATGAGCCAGCTTACTAAACCTGTCGACAATCACCCAAATTACACTTTTCCCACCAGAAGTAGGCAAATAGACTACAAGATCCATAGAAATATGGGTCCACGGAACCTGGGGAATGGGTAGGGGCATCAAATTACTTCTAGGAGCATTCCTAGAGACCTTGCTTTTGGCACAGACACTGCAGGCACCAACAATGGTTGACCACCAAACATGATGTGTTAATAACTCCAGGGTTTTAGTCTCTCCAGGATGTCCTTCCAGTTTGGTATCATGAAATTGTTGAAGCACCTGTAGGCGAAGATGAATTGGTACATAATACACATAAAACACATCTGAAGGTTTTCCCGTTGGACAGTCCTCCTGAAAAAAAGACAATTTTTCAGACAGCCAGGTCAGAAAAATCTTGAGTGTCCGTTGCGGCGATCACACAGTGCTTAGGTATAATAGAAACAGGGGACTTGGGTTGTGAAACCTCAGACTCAAAACACCTGGACAAAGCATCAGCCTTCACATTTTTACTTCCCGGTTTGTAAGTAATAGTGAAATTGAAACATGAGAAGAACAATGCCTGTCTGGGATTGAGGCTCTTGGCCTTTTCTACATATTCTAGATTTTTGTGGTCAGTGTAAACCGTGACAGGATTTTCAGCGCCCTCCAACCAATGCCTCCATTCTTCAAAAGCCATCTTGACTGCCAGGAGTTCCCTGTTCCCTATATCATAGTTACGCTCAGCCGTAGAAAATTTCTTAGAAAAGAAAGCACAGGGGTGCAAACGCTCTGGCTGACCCGAATATTGTGAAAGAACAGCCCCCACTCCCACTTCAAAGGCGTCAACCACCACACAGAAAGGCAATGCAACATTAGGATGTGTTAACCTCCTTGCCGGTTCAATTCCTCCGGCAAGGAGGCAGCACAGGAGGTTTTTTTTTTTATTTTAAATCATGTAGCGAGCTTAGGGCTCGCTACATGATAGCCGCTGAGCGGCGGCATCCCCCCACCCACTCCGATCGCCTTCGGTGATCAGAGTAAGCAGGAAATCCCGTTCAGAACGGGATTTCCTGCAGGGCTTCCCCGGTCGCCATGGCGACGGGGCGGGATGACGTCACCGACGTCATGGACGTCGGGACGTCATAGGGAATCCCGATCCGCCCCTCAACGCTGCCTGGCACTGATTGGCCAGGCAGCGCAGGGGTCTGGGGCGGGGGGGAGCGACTCGGCGCGGCGGATTGCGGTGGATCAGTGGAAAGCGGCGGCGATCGGAAGTTACAAGCAGCTAGCAAAGTGCTAGCTGCTTGTAACAAAAAAAAATTATGCAAATCGGCCCAGCGGGGCCTGAGAAATCCTCCTGCGCAGGTTACCCCGAACTGAGTTCGGGATAACCGGCAAGGAGGTTAATATGGGCGCAGAACAAAAAGCCGTTTTTAGTGTGGTAAAATTGTCACAAGCTGAAACTGGCCAATTAGAAGGGTCCATCCCTTTTTTTGTTAAATCAGTCAGAGGTGCCACCAATGTGGAGAAGTTCCCGATAAATTTACAATAATAATTTGCAAATCCTAAAAAACGTTGTAGGGCCTTCAGGTCTCCGGGCTTTGGCCAACAGTGGTGCTCAAATACCCCTTTTCAAAATTCGAGTTTGGTCGAATTCGAATAGTAAATTATTCGAGGTCAGTCGAATATTCGAGTCGAATAAATTTTACTATTCGATTCGACCTCGGACTTCGAGCTCACTATTCGAGTCGGTATTCGAGCTCATTATTCGAGCTGACTATTCGAATTGGCCTTAAATAGCTTCCTACACTTGTTTTGAGGGTGAATGATGCAAGAAACATCTTTTTTTCCAAGTAACAACAGCAAGTGATTATGTGGGGATGTTCCTTTAAAAAAAAAAAGGTGAAAAGAGAAGTTGTGTCCAGAATTTTGTTCAGTACTGTATATACTTCTTCTTCTTCTTCTTCTTCTTCTTCTTTATCTTCTATATCTTCTTCTTCTTCTTCTATATCTTCTTCTTCTATATCTTCTTCTTCTATATCTTCTTCTATATCTTCTTCTTCTTCTTCTTTTATATTGTCTTCTTCTTCTTCTTCTTCATCTTCTTCATCTTCTTCATCATCATCTTCTTCTTCTTCATCTTCTTTTTCTTCATCTTCTTCATCTTCTTCTTCTTCATCTTCTTCTTCTTCATCTTCTTCATCTTCTTCTTCATCTTCTTCTTCATCTTCTTCATCTTCTTCATCTTCTTCTTCATCTTCTTCATCTTCTTCATCTTCTTCTTCTTCATCTTCTTCTTCTTCTCCTTCTTCATCTTCTTCTTCTTCATCTTCTTCTTCTTCATCTTCTTCATCTTCTTCTTCATCTTCTTCATCTTCTTCATCTTCTTCTTCATCTTCTTCATCTTCTTCATCTTCTTCATCTTCTTCTTCATCTTCTTCATCTTCTTCATCTTCTTCATCTTCATCTTCTTCTTCTTCTCCTTTTTCATCTTCTTCTTCTTCATCTTCTTCATCTTCTTCTATATCGTCTTCTTCTTCACTTATTTCTCTTTTCAATTTTTTTTTTTAAAGAAATGCAGCTATTTTTGAGCGTAACAAATAGCTGGTGGCGCACGCATGTTGGAAGCGCCATTGTATGTGCTCCCTGGCAGTGGAAACACACAGACAGCAGGAGGTAAATTCAGCAGCAGGAGGAGGAGGATGAGTGTGTGGCAGCAGGCAGTCAATGAGGCAGGCAGCGTGACATAATAGCCCTGGTACCTAGCAGTGATACCAGGGCTGTAAATAAACACAGCAGGCAGGAGGTCCCAGACAGCGGTCGTGCAGCCCACATTGTGTCCAATACACAACTGGGACAACACAGTTTTCAACCCGGGCACCTCAGAAAAATTAAACCTTTTTTTTTGTAATGGTTTTGTAGTTTTGGTTTTACAACCAATTACACAGATATAGCTATTTTTTGACGTAATAGCTGGTGGCAGAGTGGCAGCAGAAGGTAAATCTGTGTACCCTGGCGTTGGGAAACACAGACAGACAGCAGCAGCAGGAGGAATGGAGGAGTAATTATGTGAGCAGCTATTGTTTGACGTAAAAGCTGGTGGCAGACTGGCAGCAGAAGCTAATTCTGTGTACCCTGGCAGTGGGAAACACAGACAGACAGCAGTATCAGCAGGAGGAATGGAGGAGTAGTGTGAGTGTGGCAGCAGGTAGGCAGCGTGACATAATAGCCCTGGTACCTAGCGGTGATACCAGGCCGTAAATAAACACAACAGGAGGTCCCAGACAGCGGTCGTGCAGCCCACATCGTGTCCAATACACAACTGGGACAACACAGTTTTCAACCCGGGCACCTCAGAAAAATTAAACCTTTTTTTTTGTAATGGTTTTGTAGTTTTGGTTTTACAACCAATTACACAGATATAGCTATTTTTTGACGTAATAGCTGGTGGCAGAGTGGCAGCAGAAGGTAAATCTGTGTACCCTGGCGTTGGGAAACACAGACAGACAGCAGCAGCAGCAGGAGGAATGGAGGAGTAATTATGTGTGCAGCTATTGTGTGACGTAATAGCTGGTGGCAGACTGGCAGCAGAAGGTAATTCTGTGTACCCTGGCAGTGGGAAACACAGACAGACAGCAGCAGCAGGAGGAATGGAGGAGTAGTGTGAGTGTGGCAGCAGGCAGGCAGCGTGACATAATAGCCCTGGTACCTAGCGGTGATACCAGGCCGTAAATGAACACAACAGGAGGTCCCAGACAGCGGTCGTGCAGCCCACATCGTGTCCAATACACAACTGGGACAACACAGTTTTCAACCCGGGCACCTCAGAAAAATTAAACCTTTTTTTTTTGTAATGGTTTTGTAGTTTTGGTTTTACAACCAATTACACAGATATAGCTATTTTTTGACGTAATAGCTGGTGGCAGAGTCGCAGCAGAAGGTAAATCTGTGTACCCTGGAGTTGGGAAACACAGACAGACAGCAGCAGCAGCAGGAGGAATGGAGGAGTAATTATGTGTGCAGCTATTGTTTGACGTAATAGCTGGTGGCAGACTGGCAGCAGAAGGTAATTCTGTGTACCCTGGCAGTGGGAAACACAGACAGACAGCAGCAGCAGGAGGAATGGAGGAGTAGTGTGAGTGTGGCAGCAGGCGGGCAGCGTGACATAATAGCCCTTGTACCTAGCAGTGATACCAGGCCATAAATAAACACAACAGGAGGTCCCAGACAGCGGTCGTGCAGCCCACATTGTGTCCAATACACAACTGGGACAACACAGTTTTCAACCAGGGCACCTCAGAAAAATTAAACCTTTTTTTATGGTTTTTTGGTTTTGTTTGTAAAACAAATTACACAGATATATAGCTATTGTTTGACGTAATAGCTGGTGGCAGAGTGGCAGCAGAATGTAATTCTGTGTACCCTGGCAGTGGGAAACACAGACCGACAGCAGCAGCAGCAGGAGGAATGGAGGAGTAATGTGAGCAGCTATTGTTTGATGTAATAGCTGGTGGCAGTGTGGCAGCAGAAGGTAATTCTGTGTACCCTGGCAGTGGGAAACACAGACAGACAGCAGCAGCAGGAGGAATGGAGGAGTAGTGTGAGTGTGGCAGCAGGCAGGCAGCGTGACATAATAGCCCTGGTACCTAGCGGTGATACCAGGCCGTAAATGAACACAACAGGAGGTCCCAGACAGCGGTCGTGCAGCCCACATCGTGTCCAATATACAACTGGGACAACACAGTTTTCAACCCGGGCACCTCAGAAAAATTAAACCTTTTTTTTTTTTAATGGTTTTTTGGTTTTGTTTGTAAAACAAATTACACAGATATATAGCTATTGTTTGACGTAATAGCTGGTGGCAGAGTGGCAGCAGAAGGTAAATCTGTGTACCCTGGCAGTGGGAAACACAGACAGACAGCAGAAGGGCAGTACACAGCAGCCCACTGTAGGTGTAAAATGTGTGGCTGCAGGCGACGTAATAGTCAAAGTGAACCAGGCTGGCTTAGTGAGCAGGAGCCAGGAGGTGGTAAAGGGTGGTAAGGCACATTAACGATGGTTCTTAGCCAGTTCATGTCCCCCTCTCGCCGACAACAGGGGCCAGGAACTCGCCTTCCACCCACGCCTGGTTCATCTTGAGAAACGTCAGTCTGTCCACAGACTTGTGAGACAGACGTGAGCGTTTCTCGGTGACCACACCACCAGCTGCACTGAAGCAGCGCTCGGACAGCACGCTGGAAGGGGGGCAGGACAGCACTTCCAGGGCGTACTGCGCCAGCTCGCTCCAGATCTCCAGGCGCTTGACCCAATACTCCATGGGATCAACAGGGGCATCGCTGTCAAGCCCGCTGTAGGACCCCATGTAGTCAGCCACCATGCGGGTCAGGCGCTGGCTGTGACCGGAGGAGGATGCTGCTGCATGCACCTCCTCTCTAGTCACTGCTGCCGGAGCCTCTACAGTCCTGTAGAGCTCGTGGCTGAGAGACAGCAGGTCTGTGGGGTGCTTGCTGCTGGATGCAGGCACCTGCTGCTGCCTCTGTGCTGGCTGCTGGACAGTGGGGGTGGAAGGCTGGGGGAAGGCTTCCTCCAAGCGCTCAACAAGGGCCTGCTGCAAGCTCCTTATTTGTTGCGCTGGGTCTCCTCCTGCAGGCGGCAGGAACTGGCTCAACTTCCCCTTGAGGCGTGGGTCCAACATCATGCTGATCCAGATGTCCTCCCTCTGCTTCATCTGGATCACCCTGGGGTCCCTGCGCAGGCACGTCAGCATGTGCGCTGCCATTGGGAAGAGGCGGGCCACGTCTGCTGGCACATCGACGGCAGTGCTGCTGTCCTCATCCTCCTCCTCTGCCTCGTCAGCCTCATCCTCTCTCCACCCCCGCACCAACTCAGCTGCACTGTGCTGCTCCCCCTCATCAGCAGCAAGGTCAGGGACCTCCACCAAGTCCTCCTCCTCCTCCCCCTCAGAGGTGGACTGTGCAGCTGCTTGCCGCTCCTGCTGGTCCAAGGCTGCCGCTCCCTGTTCCAGCAAAGCATCGAGGGCCCTGTTCAGCAGACAAACCAGGGGCACCCACTCGCAGACCATAGCATGGTCCCTGCTCACCATGTTAGTGGCCTGCAGAAAGGGAGCCAGCACTAAGCACACCTGCTGCATGTGCCTCCAGTCATCATCGGGGACGATGGACGGGATGTTGCTGGTCTTGTCCCTTCTCTGAGCGGCGGAAACAGTGGCCAGGGCAAGGTACTGGTTGACAGCGTGCTTCTTTTTTTTTTTTTTTTTTTTTTTTTTTTCAGGGCAAGGTACTGGTTTTGACAGCGTGCTTCTGTTCAACCAGACGCTCCAACATCGCCAGGGTGGAGTTCCAGCGAGTCGGAACGTCAAGGATCAGCCGATGGCGTGGCAGATCCAGCTCCTTTTGCACGTCTTCCAGGCTCGCACAGGCTGCAGCCGAGCGCCGGAAGTGACGCACAACGTTCCTTGCCGTTTCCAGCAATTCGCCCATCCCCTGGTAGGTGCGCAAGAACTTCTGCACCACCAGGTTCAGCACGTGGGCAAGACAGGGGATGTGGGTCAGGTTTCCCCTGTCTATTGCGGCAACCAGATTGGCCCCATTGTCGGCCACCACCTCTCCGACTCTGAGGCCTCTGGGGGTCAGCCAAATCCTCTCCTGCTCCTGGAGTTTGGCCAACACATGGGTTGCCGTCAGCTTGGTCTTCCCAAGGCTGACCAAGTGCAGCAGCGCTTGGCAGTGGCGGGCCTTCACGCTGCTGCTGAGGCGGGGGGTTTGGCCAGGTGTGCCGGAGGATGGCAGAGGATCGGAGGAACCTGCTGCAGTTCCCCTGACCCTGCGGGGTGGCACCACCCACTGTGTTGCTGCTGCTGCTGTGGCCGCTGCTGCTCTCCCATCCTCACCCCCTTCCACCAAGCTGACCCAGTGGACAGTGAAGGACAGGTAGCGGCCTGTCCCGAAGCGGCTGCTCCAGGAGTCCATGGTGACGTGGACCCTTTCACCAACCGCATGCTCCAGCCCTCGCTCCACATTGGCCATCACAAAGCGGTGCAGTGCAGGAATGGCCTTGCGGGCAAAAAAGTGTCTGCTGGGGAGCTGCCAGTCTGGGGCTGCGCAAGCAAGCAGCGCACGAATGTCGCTCCCCTCCTGCACGAGCGTGTACGGCAGGAGTTGGGAGCACATGGCCCGTGCCAGCAAGCCGTTCAGCTGCCGCACGCGATGGCTGCTGGGAGGCAGAGCCCTAACCACCCCCTGGAAGGACTCGCTCAAAAGGCTCTGGCGTGGCCTTTTGCTGGCACAGGAATCAGCAGACACAGCGGAGGAGGCCACTGAGGACTGGCTGCCAGAACAGGCCTCAGTGTCGGCGGCAGGAGTTGCAGAGGGGGGAGGAGCAGTGCGTTTCCGCACTCCTGCTGGTGCTGCTGGAGGAGCAGGAGGGCGGGTGGCTGCTGTTGCTGCTGCTGCTGCAGCTGAAGGTTGTGCAGTGATGGGTGTGGTGCCACTGCCAGCACCAGATGCCTTCAGCCTCTGGAACTCCTCATGCTGGTGGAAATGTTTCGCAGCAAGGTGGTTGATGAGCGAGCTGGTGCTGAACTTTAAGGGGTCTGCACCTCTGCTCAACTTCCGCTGACAGTGGTTGCAAGTGGCGTACTTGCTGTACACAGTGGGCATGGTGAAAAATCGCCAGATTGGTGACAGAAACATCCCCCTACGGCATGGAAGCGCTGCTGCCGCCTGTCTCCCTGTGGTGGTTGGGGGGGGGGGGCTTGGGTGCGGCTGGTGGTGGTACTGGCAGATGCTGCTGCTGCTGCTGCTGCTGAGCCTGAGACACCAGCAGGCTGTGGGACCTACCTACTGCTGCCAATGCTTGCAATGATGCGCCTCCTTGCAAGGCCCACAAGCGCATCCTCCTCCTCCTCCTCAGAGCTGCTGAGGACGACATCCCCTGGAGGTGGTGGCACCCAGTCTCTGTCTGTCACCGGGTCATCATCATCCTCCCCCTCCTGAAACATGTCCTGCTGGGATGATGACCCCCCAAACTCCTCTCCTGATGCATGGATGGGCTGCTTGACTGTCGCCACAGTCTTGCTGTCCAATCCCTCATCCCCCAAAGTGCCCATCAGCATCTCCTCCTCCAAATCGCCAACAACAGCAGACAATACCCTGATGGTGCCTGGGGTAAAAATACTGCTGAGTGACAGGTCGCCAACTTGTGACGGTGAACTGGCCTCCTCCCCAGACCCTGCTGGGCGGCTGCTGCGAACAGGGGTGGTGGTGGTGGTGGTGAGGGTGGAGGCCTCGGATGCAGAGCTGATGGCGGGCTGCTCATCCTCCGTCATGAGTTGCACCACAGTGTCTGCATGCTTTTCCTCAATGGGACGTTTCCGACCCGGCTGGAGGAAAATCGGAGCAGGTGCTACACGCTGCTGCTGCTGTGTCTCTGCAGCGTGAGTTGCAGATGCTCCTGCTGGGCGGCGCCCAAGGCGTCCACGGCCAGTGGCTATGGGAGGAATGTTAGCCACTGACGCTGCTGCTGCTGCTGCGGAACTGTGCATGGTGGCGCGGCCGCGGCCAGCCACAATGCTGCTCCCTCTCCTCCTGATTCCCTTGCTGCCCTTCCCCTTGCCCAAACCGCGCTGGCTGCCACTTCCAGACATCTTTGATGTTTTGGGCGTAAAGACAAAAGTTTTTTAAAAGGGCGGGTTAAAAGTGGGGTACTTTAATGGAGTGGGTTGGTGGGTGAGGTGACTGAGTGAGTGTCCCTAGTACAGTAAGTAAGTAGTAACAGTCAGGAAGTACAACTAGAAGTTACAATAATCAGTAGTAATCACAAGGAAATTTAGTGTGTGTACACTACAGACAGTGAGTGCACGCACGCGCAAACACGCGCAGGAGCTAGCCTATGAACAGTGACTGAGTGAGTGTCCCTAGTACAGTAAGTAAGTAGTAACAGTCAGGAAGTACAACTAGAAGTTACAATAATCAGTAGTAATCACAAGTAAATTTAGTGTGTGTACACTACAGACAGTGAGTGCACGCACGCTCAAACACGCGCAGGAGCTAGCCTATGAACAGTGACTGAGTGAGTGTCCCTAGTACAGTAAGTAAGTAGTAACAGTCAGGAAGTACAACTAGAAATTACAATAATCAATCAGTAATCAGAAGGAAATAGAGTGTGTGTACACTACAGACAGTGAGTGCACGCACGCGCAAACACGCGCAGGAGCTAGCCTATGAACAGTGACTGAGTGAGTGTCCCTACTACAGTAAGTAAGTAGTAAGAGTCAGGAAGTACAACTAGAAATTACAATAATCAATCAGTAATCAGAAGGAAATAGAGTGTGTGTAGTGTGTACACACTACACAGACAGTGAGTGCACACACACACGCAGGAGCTAGCCTATGAACAGTGACTGAGTGTCCTAGACTCCTATAGTACAGTAAGAGTAAGTAGTAACAGTAAGTACAACTAATTACAATAATCAATCAGTAATCAGAAGGAAATAGAGTGTGTGTGTACAGTACACAGACAGTGAGTGCACACACGCAGGAGCTAGTAGCCTATGAACAGTGACTGAGTGTCCTAGACTCCTATAGTACAGTAAGAGTAAGTAGTAACAGTAAGTACAACTAATTACAATAATCAATCAGTAATCAGAAGGAAATAGAGTGTGTGTGTACACTACAGTACACAGACAGTGAGTGAGTGCACACACGCAGGAGCTAGTAGCCTATGAACAGTGACTGAGTGTCCTAGACTCCTATAGTACAGTAAGAGTAAGTAGTAACAGTAAGTACAACTAATTACAATAATCAATCAGTAATCAGAAGGAAATAGAGTGTGTGTGTACACTACAGTACACAGACAGTGAGTGAGTGCACACACGCAGGAGCTAGTAGCCTATGAACAGTGACTGAGTGTCCTAGACTCCTAGTACAGTAAGAGTAAGTAGTAACAGTAAGTACAACTAATTACAATAATCAATCAGTAATCAGAAGGAAATAGAGTGTGTGTGTACACTACAGTACACAGACAGTGAGTGAGTGCACACACGCAGGAGCTAGTAGCCTATGAACAGTGACTGAGTGTCCTAGACTCCTAGTACAGTAAGAGTAAGTAGTAACAGTAAGTACAACTAATTACAATAATCAATCAGTAATCAGAAGGAAATAGAGTGTGTGTGTACAAGACAGTGAGTGCACACACGCAGGAGCTAGTAGCCTTAGCCTATGAACAGTGACAGTGAGTGTCCTAGTACAGTATAACTACAATACTAAATACAGAATCAATCAGTAGTAAAGGACAGCAGAAATACTGGTATAGATGAGAGAAATATACTAACAGAGGACAGGAGAGAACAGCTGCCCACACAGGCAGGCCCTGAGGCCTAAAGCTGTAAGCTTGCCTGCAGCAGCTGTCTCTGTCTATGTAACACAAAAGCTACTAACTAAAATACAATGTCTATCTAACTAACAACAATATAGGTGTGTATAGGAGGTGTATGTGAGCAAAAACGCTAGGTAAATGACCACAATAGAGCTCTTGCTAAGCCAAAGCACAAAGGAGCAACTCTCTCTCTATGCAAGTCTCAGGCAAGGACGGAGAAACCTAACATGGCGGCCGCTATTTATAGGGTAGGGGCTGGCCAGGGTCCCCCTCTGTGATTGGCTGCCGTCAGAGGGCCTGGGAGCCCTCTGATTGGCTTTAAGGACATCAATCTGGGCTATGACGCTATTCGAGCTCGGGAACCGAGCTCGAATAGCGCCGTTTGCTCGAATAGCTCGAATAGTGAATGGGCTATTCGCGTTTACTCGAATAGCCCATTCGAATAGCTGCAGCTATTTGGAGCTCGAATACCAAGCTCGAATAGCTGAAAAAGAGCTCGAATATTCGAGCTACTCGAATATTCGAGCTCTGCTGAGCACCACTGGTGGCCAATCTAAAACTGCGGATACTTTTTTCTTATCCATAGACAAGCCAGAATCAGAATTGATATACCCTAAAAATGGTACCTGAGTAACCTCAAAAAGACATTTTTCAAGTTTAGGAAATAGGGAATTTCCCTTAATCTCTGAAGGACCCATTTAACATGTTCTCGATGTTCTGACAATGAGTGAGAGTAGATCAAGATATTGTCTAAATAAACCACAACATATTTGCCCAGAACATCCCTGAAGATGTCATTAACAAAGTCTTGGAAGACGGCTGGAGCATTACATAGGTCGAAAGGCATTACAAGATACTCGTTATGTCCATCTTGAGTGTTAAAAGCCGTCTTTCATTCGTCACCTTGACATATCCTAATCAAATTATAAGCCTCCCTTAAAGGAATACTATCGATTGAAACAACTTTTTTTTTTTTAACACTCTATATTAGTTTACACATTACCACTAGTGCTAGGGGCACTTTATTTATTCACCCAGGTCTCTCTCCCTCTATTTCTGCTTAAAAATTCATTTCTCACACAGCTCACAAATATATTTCACTGTGTCACTCACAGCATGCAGGAGACATGAGAAGAAATAGGCTGATCTGCGGTGGTAACAGGTAACTAAATGAGCTGTAATATTGCTGGAATATAACTAGCTATAACACTAGTCTGTGTTTACACTCAGACTGGTTGCCTGGCTGCCTGCTGTGATTCACTCCAGGCTGCATCCACTTTACAAGCTGCTGAGAGGGGCAGACCACTGTCTACAATTAGCATTATTAGTATCTTTATCAGTCAAGAGAAGCAAAGATAATAAACACACATTGCTAGAATCTTTAACCCCTTACCGGGTTTATATGAAAAGGGCGCCTGTAAAAAAGGGCGCCTGGTGGAGCCCATATATACCAACTTCGGCTACAAAAAAGGCGCCTGGTGTAGCCCATATAAAAACTTCGGCTACAAAAAAAAGGCGCCTGGTGTAGCCCATATAAAAACTTCGGCTACAAAAAAAAGGCGCCTGGTGTAGCCCATATAAAAACTTCGGCTACAAAAAAACTCCGGGATGTGTTAATTACTATTCCCCCTCCAGGCCACCATGGATAGTGGAGGAATGAAATAATTTGGCTTCCAGCACTTGTAGCTCATATAAAAACATTGGCTACAAAAATACTCCGGGATGTGTTAATTACTATTCCCCCTCCAGGCCGCCATGGATAGTGGGGGAATGAAATAATTTGGCTTCCAGCGCTTGTAGCCCATATAAAAACTTGGGCTACAAAAAAGGCGCCTGGTGTAGCCCATATAAAAACTTTGGCTACAAAAAAAGGCAATAATATGGGCTACAAAGGTGCACCCTACTGTAGCCGAAAACCTTGTAGCCGAAAAAAATATGGGCTACAAAGGGGCGCCCTACTGTAGCCGAAAACCTTGTAGCCAGAAAAATATGGGAGCCCGCTTGTAGCCTATATCAAAACTCGGGCGCCCTTTTCTACACCTTGTAGCCCGTATTTCCAGAAATAACATTGATGTCTATGGCGGCGCCCTTTTCATACAGGCAGCTCAGGCGCCCTTTTCAACCAATACCCTCTTACCACCATATCAATAAGATTCTTTCAGCAAGGTGATAATCAAACTATAAACTGAGGAGAGGCGCATGCGCGGCGTCAGTGAGTACGGATGCAGGCTTGCTGAGCTCCGTGCCCGACAGGACACTTAAGACACTTTAACGCCATCAATCTCATGGAGACTTTGACGGGACCCGTGGCCAACGGTGTAGGACATGCCTAGCAGCAAAAGGAGACGGAACAAGGGCAATAAAGACACCAGCAAAGGCTGGGAGAGGGAGGGGGACAGGGGGGGCTTTTCTTCATCTTTTTTCACCCGATGGACTGATAGCCTGGAATTCCTACCCTGAACATATTACTTTTTTTTTTCTTCTTTGCAATCAGACCTGACGGACACTCCAAGGTCCCATTGCACCCCTCTTCAGTTAACCACTGCCCACAGGCCTACTTAGGTTTAATAAAAAATGGCTTGTCAGGTGTTTTGTACTTGCTGTAATATCGCTAGCGCACGAAGTTGAAATGCTTTCTTAAACATGCTCCTACCAAATGTTACGTATGCTCAAGCACTGTACTTGACCCCGCCAGTGACACCCCCTATTAACACAGGTGAATATACAGTACCTACTTCCCCTCTCTTAATATAAAGCAGAATTTTTCAAATCTTTAAAATATGATAAAAATTAGGGGTGGGACGACGAATCCGGCGAATCCACGAATCCCTCGAATATTAGGAAATATTCGAGATTCGTGGATTCGAATCCTGACGCCATTTTCCACTATACGAATCCGCCGAATCCCGACGCCGCATCGCCGCGCATCCGCCGCTCGCACTCGTCCTCCTCCGACCTCCTCCGACCCCCCCGCGCCTCCTCCGCTCGCCCCCCCTGCCCGCATCCACTCACCTATCCATAGCGGAGCGCAGAGCGGCAGACCTCTCGCCGACTTCCTGCTTCCCCCTAGTGACCGGCTCTTACAATGACGTCATTAGTAAGAGCCGGTCCGGCCACTAGAGGGAACAGGGAAGTAACGAAGAGGTCTGCCGCTCTGCGCTCCACGGGAAAGGTGAGTAGATTATGCAGGGGTGAGCGGAGGAGGCACTGGGGACGGAGGGGGCCGTGGGGGGGTTGGCGGGGGAGGGGGGTTCTATCTACCTACCTACCTACCGACCTAACACTATCCCTACCTACCTACAGGCCGCTATACCTACCTACCTACAGGCCCCTATACCTACCTAAAGGCCCCCTATACGCACCTACCTGCCTACCTAAAGGCCCCTATACCTACCTAAAGGCCCCTATACCTACCTAAAGGCCCCTATACCTACCTACCTACCTAAAGGCCCCTCTACCTACCTACCTACCTAATGGCCCCTATACCTACCTACCTACAGGCCACTATACCTACCTACAGGCCTCAATACCTACCTACCTACCTACCCACCTGCCTACAGGCCTCCTATACATACCTACCTACCTAAAGGCACCTATACCTACCTACCTACCGGACACTATACCTACCTACAGGCAACTATACCTACCTACAGGCCACTATACCTACCTACCTACCTACCGGCCACTATTCTTACCTACCTACAGGCTGCTATACCTACCTACCTACCTACCTACAGGCTGCTATACCTACCTACCTACCTACCTACCTACCAGACACTATACCTACCTACAGGCAACTATACCTACCTACAGGCCACTATACCTACCTACCTACCTACCGGCCACTATCCTTACCTACCTACAGGCTGCTATACCTACCTACCTACCTACCTACAGGCTGCTATACCTACCTACCTAACTACCTACCTACCTACAGGCCACTATACCTACCTACCTACCTACCTACCTACCGGCCACTATCCTTACCTACCTACAGGCTGCTATACCTACCTACCTACCTACCTACAGGCCGCTATACCCACCTACCTAAAGGCCCCCTATACCTACCTAAAGGCCCCCTATACGTACCTACCTACCTACCTAAAGGCCCCTATACCTACCTACCTACCTACCTACCTAAAGGCTCCTATACCTACCTACAGGCCACTATACCTACCTACAGGCCTCAATACCTACCTACCTACCTACCTACCTACAGGCCCCCTATACGTACCTACCTACCTAAAGGCACCTATACCTGCCTACCTACATACTTACCTATACTTAAGGCCCTATACCCTGCTACCTATACTGAAGGTCCCTTTACCTACCTACCTACCTACCTAAAGGCCCCTATACCTACCTACCTACATACCTACCTATACTTAAGGCCCTATACCCTGCTACCTATACTGAAGGTCCCTTTACCTACCTACCTACCTACACTGAAGGCACATGTACCTTACTACCTATACTGAAGGCCCCTATACCTAGCTACCTACCTATACTGAAGGCACATATACCCTGCTACCTATACTGAAGGCACATATACCCTGCTACCTATACTGAAGGCCCCTATACCTAGTTACCTACCAATACTGAAGGCCCCTATACCTTGCTACCGATACTGAAGGCACATGTACCCTGCTACCGATACTGAAGGCCCATATACCCTGCTACCTATACTGAAGGCCCATATACCCTGATACCTATACTGAAGGCTCATATACCCTGCTACCTATACTGAAGGCCCATATACCCTGCTACCTATACTGAAGGCCCATATACCCTGCTACCTATACTGAAGGCCCATATACCCTGCTACCTATACTGAAGGCCCATATACCCTGCTACCTATACTGAATGCCCATATACCCTGCTACCTATACTGAAGGCCCATAAACCCTGCTACCTATACTGAAGGCCCCTATACCTTGCTACCTATACTGAAAGCTACCAATATTGAAGGCACCCATACCTAGCTAGCTATACTGAAGGCACCTTTACCTCGCTACCTATGCCTGGGTACCTATACTGCGGGCAACTATACCACGGATCGCACAATTTTTATGTGCAGGATTCGTTAGATTCGGGATTCGAAAGGTTCGAGATATTCGAGAACTTTTTTAGATTCGGATCCGGATTCGGATTCGAAGAAATTGTGGATTCGTCCCATCCCTAATAAAAATCAAACGACCCTGTTCTGACCCCTTTAAGAAGTTATATATGATTAATCATTCTAATTGTACATTTTTTGATGGTCTCCGGGGTTCCTGTTATCCAGGTCCCCAGCCCAACTCAAGTGCATAGTCCTGGCTGGGTTAATTATGCTGCCTCTCAGTTCTCTGTGGACTAGCGGATCCCCTTCAGGGTTTCCCCTACTTCACGGTAGGTTAATGGGTAATTTTCCCATATGCCAGTTGTTTGTTATGGTTCAATATATGCTGCGGTTTTTGTTTTTGTTTCTGTTTTTGTTTTTGTTTTTCAATTCACAGACCATGGGATGTCCTCTTGTTTACCTTACACATCTTAATAGCTTGTATGACCCCTTTCCCTCAATGTGAGGGGATTTAACTCCCCGCTTAAACGTAGAAGGACGTTTGCCTCCATTAAGAGATATCGCCCGGACATAGTGTGTTTCCAGGAAACACACTTTTCAGACACCTCCTGCCCACGATATTTCCATACCCAGTATTCCAGGTATTTTACTGCTAACGCCCCGAAAAAGCACAGAGGAGTGATGATTCTTGTCAGGAACTCTCTCCCGTTGGTGGTGGAATCCTGTGAACAAGACCCAGAGGGCCGATTTATTAAACTAAAAGGTTCACTATATAATAAGCAATTGTACCTGATAAACTTTTATGCCCCCCCCCCCCCCCCCCCCCGGAATCAGCACTACAAACCGATATGTTGGATGACAACTTTTTAGTTGACTCCTGGAGAGAACTCCACGCCAGTAAACGGGGCTACACGCACTACTCCAGTATACATAATACTTATGCAAAAATCGACCACTTTCTGGTCACGACATCTGTTGTCCCCTCCATACAATACATAAGACATATCCCAAATACCCTCTCTGATCATGACACTCTTTTATTATGCCTGGATTTTAATGTTAAACCCGCACAACGACCATGGTGGCGATTAAATGAAAGTCTCTTAATGAATGAGAAAACTAGATTCACTATCACTGAGCATCTCTTGGATTATTTTAGTCTAAATAACAAAGGTGATATCTCCCCAGTCACAATCTGGATGGCTCATAAGGCCTACATTAGAGGCTGTATCATCAAACTGGCCTCGCAGTCTAAGAAGTCCTCTATGGAACTGATAGATAATCTGCACTTTAAACTAACAAGACTGCAAAGCCTGCACCAAATTGACCCATCCATTTATCTTCTCAAGCAAATTAAAGACACCAAGATGCAACTAGACATCTTACTGGCAAAGTCAACGGAAAAAGCCCTTCGTATGACAAAGGCTAGATATTATAGATATGCAAACAAGCCTGATTCATGGCTCGCAAAAAAACTAAGGAATCAGCAAAAGCTGAACATTATACACAGGATTCGTACCACCAATGGGGATATATCAAGTGATCCTGACAAGATTTATACCGCATTTCATGCCTACTACTCCAAACTATACGCTCATTCCCCCATCACTCCCATACCTGAGGTAAATTCTTATCGTCCCTCCACCTACCGACCTTAACAACAGAAGCAGCAAAACAGCTTAATATACCCTTTACAGAGGATGAGGTTGAGGACACAATCAAAAAACTGAAACTGCATAAAGCACCGGGACCGGATGGTCTAAGTTCTATTTATTATAAAAAGTTTTCTGATACCTTAATCCCGTACCTCACTAAATGTCTCAATTTTATAAGGAGTAAGCCACTTTCTCAGCCTGAATTTTTGGATGCCCACATCACAGTAATACCCAAACTATAAACTGAGGAGTTGATAGCAATTCCCCTGTGCAGAGACATGGTCTAGCCCTCTGGGAGCCTCAGTATTAGATACATTTTGTATCCAAAACTGACGCCAAAACTGCCGGAGGATTTTGCAGCTGAGAGGAACAGCTGTGTGAGGAATCAAATTGCTCCTAGTACTTGTCCTAATATGTGCTACAACATACAGCATTTAAAAATAAATGCATACATCGATAGTATTCCTTTAAGTCCAATTTGCTGAAAATTCTTGCGCCAGATACCTGTGAAAACAAGTCATCAATGACGGGTAGTGGATATCTGTTTTTCACCGTAATTTTGTTCAAGCTCCTGTAATCAAAACGCGGACGCAATCCACCATCTTTTTTTTCTACAAAGAAAAAACCCGCCCCAACTCGGGGAGGTCGATGATCGAATAAAACCCTTATCAAGGTTCTCTTTAATATATTCTCTCATAGCTTGTTTTTCAGGGCCAGAGAGGTTATATAAGTGTCCCCAAGAAGGCATGGTACCTGGCAGCAAATCAATAGGACAATCGTATGGTCTATGAGGGGGCAACTTGTCAGCAGACTGAGGAGAAAAAACATCGGCAAAAGACTTATATTGATATGGTAGCCTGTCTGACACGATTTCTACATTATGAAATGGAATTTTCTTTAAACACTTCTCAGAACACTGAGAAGACCAATTCATGAGTTGACCAGAGCACCAATCAATGTGAGGATTGTGTGTCTGCAACCACGGGCGACCTAGCACCAAGGAACTAGATGGCATTCTGAGAACAAAAAACTGCAGTTTTTCTAAATGTAACACACTGATCTGTAAAGAAACCTCAGGAGTTATGATGATGGGCTGACCACATTGAAGACGGGAGTTGTCAATGGCCATAACATACAACTTGTTCAGCAAAGGCAAGGCCGGAATTCCTAAGCTTGTGGCAAAATCTGAATCAATAAAGTTACCTGCTGCCCCAGAGTCAACAAAGGCCTGAGCAGGACTAGACTGATTATTCCAATTGATAGTTACAGGTAATAATACTTTCTTTACTTTCAGGGGAAGAATCTGCTCGACCGGGTGAAATTCCCTAACTACACCTAGGCAGTTTTCTGCCTTCCTTTTTGTTGAACAATTTTGAACAAAATACCCCTTTTCACCACAATACATGCATAACCCCTCATGTCGTCTTCTAAGTTTCTCAGAAGGAGACAATTTGGAATAACCCAACTGCATGGGTGCTTCACCCGAGGATGTAGTCACACTAACAGAATGAAGAGCGACTGTGGAGGATGCATGAGAACCACCATATCGAATTCGCCTATCCACACGAATAGCCAGAGCAATAGCTTCCTCAAGGGTTTTAGGCTCAGGATGACTGACCAGTGCATCATTTACAGAGTCAGCCAGACCTAATAGAAACTGATCAAGCAGCGCAGTCTCCCCCCACTTGGAGGAAATGGACCAACGCCTAAATTCGGCGGCATAATCCTCTGCAGTATGACGGCCTTGTTGCAGTTCGCAAAGTTTACGAACTGCGTTAGAAGCCACATCAGGATTGGCATAAATCACAGCCATTACTACCGATGTAAAAGCTTCGTGTTTGGGAATTAAGCTATATGCCCAAGTTTGTGAGTCACCTTGTAAGAGAGTTTTAATAAGGGCCATTTTCTGGGATTCAGAACCAGATGACCTAGGCCTAACCTCAAAATATGTCAAATATCGATTCATGAAGTTACTGCTCTTGCTGAGCAGCGACTGTATTATTAAGCTGATTAACGGCAGTCGCGAGAAGCTGAACCTGACGTTGCAACTCCTCCATGATAATACTTTTTTGGTCCGTTATAATGTGACACTGGGTATTAGATATAATCACTGAATAGATAAATCGTGGTCAAATCGTCAGCTAAAGTCATACACATGTAGTCAGAAATACTGCAGTACAATAGGACTGAGGCAAGGCTAGGTCAATAACAGGCTGATATCATACACAGGTGGTCAGATGGCTATAGTACAGAAGGCTGAGACAGAGACAAAAACGTTAAACAGGCTGAGGTCCTACACTTAGATCAGATGGCTGAGGTACAGACAAGGAGGCGACAGAATCAGAGTGAGGGTTTAGCCAGGTCATACACAGAATAACAATCAGAATAATATACAATTATAATATATATATATATATATATAACTGGTCTAACTAGAGTACATATATATCGGCAGTGTCTGCATATATATATATAGCTCTGAAAACTAGCTGACTAGGCACAGTAGCAAGACAAGGTCCAGCGTTCAGCAAACTGATAGCTATAATGGACAGCAAGAAACTGAATGCCCAGGGCTTATATAGCAGGAATAGAGCACAGACCAAGCCCCCAGGAAAATCAGACCAATCAGCAACATCCCTGCAGCAAGTGTCAGCTGACTGCAGGAATCAGCTGACACACCTCAGACTCGCCTCCTTAACCTATAAAGGCAGCTCCTAGCTGCGCACGTCCTCCTAGGGAGACTGCCAGAAACAACATGCTGACCCACATCTACAGGGAAGCCGGGGATGCAAACATGCTGATTCATGTCTACAGGGGAGGCGGGGATGCGACTGACCACAGAGGAAGAGGAAGTTTCCTCCAGCTGCTCCACTCTATCAGAGCAGCCTCCAGAGACAACACCAGATACGTTTGTTACACCCTCTTTTGTCGCTACAAGCAATGCCTGCATGCTCAAATCTAGCCAGACATACAGGGAGTGCAGAATTATTAGGCAAGTTGTATTTTTGAGGAATACTTTTATTATTGAACAACAACCATGTTCTCAATTAACCCAAAAAACTCATTAATATCAAAGCTGAATATTTTTGAAAGTTGTTTTTAGTTTGTTTTTAGTTTTAGCTATTTTAGGGGGATATCTGTGTGTGCAGGTGACTATTACTGTGCATAATTATTAGGCAACTTAGCAAAAAACAAATATATACCCATTTCAATTATTTATTTTTACCAGTGAACCCAATATAACATCTCAACATTCACAAATATACATTTCTGACATTCAAAAACAAAACAAAAACAAATCAGTGACCAATATAGCCACCTTTCTTTGCAAGGACACTCAAAAGCCTGCCATCCATGGATTTTGTCAGTTTTTTGATCTGTTCACCATCAACATTGCGTGCAGCAGCAACCGCAGCCTCCCAGACACTGTTCAGAGAGGTGTACTGTTTTTCCTCCTTGTAAATCTCACATTTTATGATGGACCACAGGTTCTCAATGGGGTTCAGATCTGGTGAACAAGGACGCCATGTCATTAGTTTTTATTCTTTTATACCCTTTCTTGCCAGCCACGCTGTGGAATACTTGGATGCGTGTGATGGAGCATTGTCCTGCATGAAAATCATGTTTTTCTTGAAGGATGCAGACTTCTTACTGTACCACTGCTTGAAGAAGGTGTCTTCCAGAAACTGGCAGTAGGACTGGGAGTTGAGCTTGACTCCATCCTCAACCGGAAAAGGCCCCACAAGCTCATCTTTGATGATACCAGCGCAAACCAGTACTCCACCTCCACCTTGCTGTCGTCTGAGTCGGACTGGAGCTCTCTGCCCTTTACCAATCCAGGTACAGGCCCATCCATCTGGCCCATCAAGAATTACTCTCATTTCATAAGTCCATAAAACCTTAGAAAAATCAGTCTTGAGATATTTCTTGGCCCAGTCTTGACGTTTCAGCTTGTGTGTCTTGTTCAGTGGTGGTTGTCTTTCAGCCTTTCTTACCTTGGCCATGTCTCTGAGTATTGCACACCTTGTGCTTTTGGGCACTCCAGTGATGTTGGAGTTCTGAAATATGGCCAAACTCGTGGCAAGTGGCATCTTGGCAGCTGCACGCTTGACTTTTCTCAGTTCATGGGCAGTTATTTTGCGCCTTGGTTTTTCCACACACTTCTTGCGACCCTGTTGACTATTTTGAATGAAACGCTTGATTGTTCGATGATCACGCTTCAGAAGCTTTGCAATTTTAAGAGTGCTGCATCCCTCTGCAAGATATCTCACTATTTTTGACTTTTCTGAGCCTGTCAAGTCCTTCTTTTGACCCATTTTGCCAAAGGAAAGGAAGTTGCCTAATAATTATGCACACCTGATATAGGGTGTTGATGTCATTAGACCACACCCCTTCTCATTACAGAGATGCCCATAACCTAATATGCTTAATTGGTAGTAGGCTTTAGAACCTATACAGCTTGGAGTAAGACAACATGCATAAAGAGGATGATGTGGTCAAAATACTCATTTGCCTAATAATTCTGCACTCCCTGTATAGACTCCCCTACATACACGAGTGATGGTTAGAGTGGTCAAATTCAGAATCTGACCAAATTTGCATTGTGAAAACATGGAATTAATTGGAATAATATATTAGACAATTGTACATCACATATAAATAAGGGATATACAGAGTATATATATATATATATATATATATATATATATATATATATATATATATATATATATATATATACACACACACACACACACACACACACACACACACAGTGGCTTGAAAGAGTATTCGGCCCCCTTGAAGTTTTCCACATTTTGTCATATTACTGCCACAAACATGAATCAATTTTATTGGAATTCCACATGAAAGACCAACACAAAGTGGTGTACACGTGAGAAGTGGAACGAAAATCATACATGATTCCAAACATTTTTTTCAAATAAATAAC
Source organism: Hyperolius riggenbachi (assembly GCF_040937935.1). Lineage (NCBI taxonomy): Eukaryota > Metazoa > Chordata > Amphibia > Anura > Hyperoliidae > Hyperolius > Hyperolius riggenbachi. Next base: position 127,747,200 of record NC_090646.1, on the reverse strand, counting down.
TGAAAAGTGGGGTGTGCATAATTATTCAGCCCCCTGAGTCAATACTTTGTAGAACCACCTTTTGCTGCAATTACAGCTGCCAGTATTTTAGGGTATGTCTCTACCAGCTTTGCACATCTAGAGACTGAAATCCTTGCCCATTCTTCTTTGCAAAACAGCTCCAGCTCAGTCAGATTAGATGGACAGCGTTTGTGAACAGCAGTTTTCAGATCTTGCCACAGATTTTCGATTGGATTTAGATCTGGACTTTGGCTGGGCCATTCTAACACATGGATATGTTTTGTTTTAAACCATTCCATTGTTGCCCTGGCTTTATGTTTAGGGTCGTTGTCCTGCTGGAAGGTGAACCTCCACCCCAGTCTCAAGTCTTTTGCAGACTCCAAGAGGTTTTCTTCCAAGATTGCCCTGTATTTGGCTCCATCCATCTTCCCATCAACTCTGACCAGCTTCCCTGTCCCTGCTGAAGAGAAGCACCCCCAGAGCATGATGCTGCCACCACCATACAGTATTTGACAGTGGGGATGGTGTGTTCAGAGTGATGTGCAGTGTTAGTTTTCCGCCACACATAGTGTTTTGCATTTTGGCCAAAAAGTTCCATTTTGGTCTCATCTGACCAGAGCACCTTCTTCCACATGTTTGCTGTGTCCCCCACATGGCTTGTGGCAAACCACAAACTGGACTTCTTATGCTTTTCTGTTAACAATGCCTTTCTTCTGCCACTCTTCTATAAAGGCCAACTTTGTGCAGTGCATGACTAATAGTTGTCCTATGGACAGATTCCCCCACCTTAGCTGTAGATCTCTGCAGCTCGTCCAGAGTCACCATGGGCCTCTTGATTGCATTTCTGATCAGCGCTCTCCTTGTTCGGCCTGTGAGTTTAGGTGGACGGCCTTGTCTTGGTAGGCTTACAGTTGTGCCATACTCCTTCCATTTCTGAATGATCGCTTGAACAGTGCTCCGTGGGATGTTCAAGGCTTTAGAAATCTTTTTGTAGCCTAAGCCTGCTTTAAATTTCTCAATAACCTTATCCCTGACCTGTCTGGTGTGTTCTTTGGACTTCACGGTGTTGTTGCTCCCAATATTCTCTTAGACAACCTCTGAGGACGTCACAGAGCAGCTGTATTTGTACTATCATTAGATTACACACAGGTGCACTCTATTTAGTCATTAGCACTCATCAGGCAATGTCTATGGGCAACTGACTGCACTCAGACCAAAAGGGGCTGAATAATTACGCACACCCCACTTTGCAGTTATTTATTTGTAAAATATGTTTGGAATCATATATGATTTTCATTCCACTTCTCACGTGTACAGCACTTAGTATTGGTCTTTCATGTGAAATTCCAATAAAATTGATTCATGTTTGTGGCAGTAATGTGTGAAAATGTGGAAAACTTCAAGGGGGCCGAATACTTTTGCAAGCCACTGTGTATAATATATATATATACTGTTCTTTTTTGCCTACCCCCTTCCCCCCGCCATGGTTTGATGGGAAACTTGTCATCAACCACAGCATGATGGCCACCTTCTCATGCATGTCTCTTAGAAGGAGACCACCTGGCTGTGGTCACTGACAATACATTTCTCATCAGATTAGGAAAGAGAAGATACATACTGTATATGGATATTTTGCTGAGATATTGAGGTTATTTTTTGTCTCTGGCTCGCATAAAGTCTCTGCCTCTTATGTAGTGTTATTCACAGACACCTGTGCATTTAATTTAACCCATTAGCAGCTTCAACAGAGTTATCTCATTTAAGATAAGTGCACTGCTTTTGAACAAGGAGGCGGCAGAACTCGTTGTGCTGTAAATTCTTGGAATTCTTTGATCTCTCTCTCTCTGCTAACAGAATATACAGAAAGTTAAAGCAGAAATCCTCTGTTATTGTCTCACACTGCCCCCTAGTGACAAGTGGCCATAAATAAACATTACAGCAGTACTGTTTAGTAGCAAGCAAATGTAACAAATAAGAAATAATAAGAAATAAGAATTGTGCTAAAATAAATTGGACTGGAGGACTTGCAAGCCTCTAAATATATTGGCTGCTAAAGGGTTAAAATATTTGGTGTACATTTGAAAAGTGAGGGAATTTTTATAGTAAAGCCTAATTATGTGATTTTGATTTTGATTATCAAGTTAGGCATGTCGCTTGTGAACTCTGTGGGAAATGCATTGTAATCACTGTATATATCTGGAGTACTGTATTAAAGACTTTTTAACCCAGGAAAAAACTTCCGAGCCGGACTGGAGGATCTACGATTGCCGCATACGGTGGGGGAAGCTCAAAAACATCCACAGAGACAGTATAAAAGTAGCAAGGGCGGTGCTGTACAAGTATGGTAGAAGAAAATCCACTCACCAGGATTCCTGGAAAGAAGTGCATTCACGCAGTCCCTTCTCTGCCTCTCCGATCTCACTTCTGTGGACTGCAGTGGAGTGGAGCAGGCGTGCATGTGCGAAATCTGAGAGGCAGAGAAGGAGGTAATAGTATACAAGGGCTGGTCAGACGGGTGAAAGAGACATGTTTGCACTACCTCTCTGATAGTCTTGGAGACAGGGATAGCTGACCAATCCAAGCAAGCTTTGTATACAACAACCAGCCAATCGCTAGTAGGGTACATCACTTGCCATGATTGGCTGGTTGTTGTATATTGGGTACCACATACAGTACAGCACTGGTATCTGTACCTGTTTACACAGTATAGCACCAATACAAACAGTACAGTATATAAATGTCCAACAGTCAAGAGGGGTAGTCTTATAGGGTGAGCATATCCCAAAATGTATATTTTAACTGGAAAAGTTGGGGGTCATCTTATACACCCAGTCGTCTTATACGCCTGAATATACTATCTTCATTCTCTATGTATTTATAAAACACATACATATTATGCAGCAAAGTACAGTAAATGAATAAAAGTTGTAGGTTACATGTGCAAGAGAGCAGTTAAATAATCATGACACTGGAGGAGATGAGGACCCTGCCCGCTCAGGCCTACAAAACAAAATGGCAATGCCAACTCGTCATTGTAATGGTCATGGCAAGGAGGGTAAGTCTCTTTATTGAAAATTGTGATACAGTATTATAATTTAAGATTGTCTTTCATTTGCTAGAATGAAACATTTCTATAAAAGGGTACTAAAACTTTAGGAGAAAGATTAGGAAAAAACTTTGCTTGGAAAACAATCTGTCCTTCAATCCTTCAATCCAAAAGTTGAATGGCTTCAAACTGTTTTTTAGGCCAGGACACACCACAATGAGACTTCAGATACCAGTGACACATGGCATCATACATTATGAATGGGACGAATCCCACTGAAGTGTGTCTCATAGCTGTGTGCTCTACATCAATACAGACTTATTAACTCAAGCAAGATAGCAGAGAATAACAATTATTGTAGATTTCTTATGGAATGATTCATGGTGAATGTAGATTGTGAGGTCTTTCAGGGACAAGACAGCGAGTACTGTGAGCTGTTCAGGTAAAATGTATATAATAAGAGGATTGTAGTGAAGTAAAACCATTTTATGACTCATGTTTTAAAATGGAACAAGGAATATATTTATCACTAACTTAATTTGTAAATAGGTGTTCACAAAATTAGCATTGCACAATTTTGGGTACATTTGGAGATGTGCTTAACCTCCTTAGCAGTAATCACGAGTTCAGCTAGGGGTGGAAAAAACAAAACAGGTGTGGTAACCCCCGAGCTGAACTCGTGGTAGCCGCCGGGAGGTCTATGCAGAGCAATGCACGCAGCAGGCATTTTAACTTACCTCTCGGGGGATGCCGACGTCGCTTGCCACTCTTCTTCCTCTATTTTGCGGCTCTGCCTGATGACATCGCTGTCTGTTGTCATGATGACAGTGGGCAATTTCACTATAGGGTTACAGTGCCACCTGGAGGATGGAGGGAAAATTGCAGCGCTGGTTCCCAGAGAGGTGAGTAAGTGCTGGGCTGTGGCAGAACTCCCTACAGCATGATTTTTTCCAGGTTTTGGGACTTAAAAGCATTCAATAATATTGCACTGCTTTTAGACCCTACAATCCAGAAAGAATCTTAACACCCCACGGGGGGAAGGGGAGGGGTTGGGGTTGAAGGTCCATATGCTTGTGTCCCACTTTACTGCTGAGTGACGCTGCAATACATACACAATTATTGTAGTTTTCTCGATGCTTGGACAAAAATAACCTTTCCTGGCAGGTTGGGTGTTTAGCTTAAAAATATTAGGTTCGGGGATCAGTGTGATGGGATCAGGATGGTCATTAGCAATTTGGTGAGATAGTAAGGAACCAAGCAGGAAGTGCCTCTCTGATTCAGATATCCATATACAGGACTCATTTTACAGTGTGAAGAGCAAAATTATTGTGATTTGTGATTATAAAAAATCATGGCAAAAACGATTGCAGTGACTTTGCTGCAATTGTTCTAAATCATCGCAATTTTGCTCAAATGTTGCCGCTATTCTCAAAATGCAAATGCAGTGCAAAATACAGCCAGTGTGCATCAGCCCTTATATGAAATATCTATCTATCTATCTATCTATCTATCTATCTATCTATTTATCTATATACAGTGGTGTGAAAAACTATTTGCCCCCTTCCTGATTTCTTATTCTTTTGCATGTTTGTCACACTTAAATGTTTCTGCTCATCAAAAACCGTTAACTATTAGTCAAAGATAACATAATTGAACACAAAATGCAGTTTTAAATGATGGTTTTTATTATTTAGTGAGAAAAAATACTCAAAACCTACATGGCCCTGTGTGAAAAAGAAATTGCCCCCTGAACCGAATAACTGGTTGGGCCACCCTTAGCAGCAATAACTGCAATCAAGCGTTTGCAATAACTTGCAACGAGTCTTTTACAGCGCTCTGGAGGACTTTTGGCCCACTCATCTTTGCAGAATTGTAATTCAGCTTTATTTGAGGGTTTTCTAGCATAACCCGCCTTTTTAAGGTCATGCCACAGCATCTCAATAGGATTCAGGTCAGGACTTTGACTAGGCCACTCCAAAGTCTTCATTTTGTTTTTCTTCAGCCATTCAGAGGTGCATTTGCTGGTGTGTTTTGGGTCATTGTCCTGCTGCAGCACCCAAGATCGCTTCAGCTTGAGTTGACAAACAGATGGCCGGACATTCTCCTTCAGGATTTTTTGGTAGACAGTAGAATTCATGGTTCCATCTATCACAGCAAGCCTTCCAGGTCCTGAAGCAGCAAAACAACCCCAGACCATCACACTACCACCACCATATTTTACTGTTGGTATGATGTTCTTTTGCTGAAATGCTGTGTTACTTCTATGCCAGATGTAACGGGACAGGCCCCTTCCAAAAAGTTCAACTTTTGTATCGTCGGTCCACAAGGTATTTTCCCAAAAGTCTTGGCAATCATTGAAATGTTTTATTAGCAAAATTGAGACGAGCCTTTGTTCTTTTTGCTTAAAAGTGGTTTGCGCCTTGGATATCTGCCACGCAGGCCGTTTTTGCCCAGTCTCTTTCTTATGGTGGAGTCGTGAACACTGACCTTAATTGAGGCAAGTGAGGCCTGCAGTTCTTTAGATGTTGTCCTGGGGTCTTTTGTGGCCTCTCGGATGAGTTTTCTCTGCACTCTTGGGGTAATTTTAGTCGGCCGGCCACTCCTGGGAAGGTTCATCACTGTTCCATGTTTTTGCCATTTGTGGATAATGGCTCTCACTGTGGTTCGCTGGAGTCCCAAAGCTTTAGAAATGGCTTTATAACCTTTACCAGACTAATAGATCTCAATTAGAGTACTTTTGTTCTCATTTGTTTCTGAATTTCTTTGGATCTTGGCATGATGTCTAGCTTTTGAGGTGCTTTTGGTCTACTTCTCTGTGTCAGATGGCTCCCATTTAAGTGATTTCTTGATTGAAACAGGTGTGGCAGTAATCAGGCCTGGGGGTGACTACAGAAATTGAACTCAGGTGTGATAAACCACAGTTAAGATTTTTTTTAAACAAGGGGGGCAATCACTTTTTCACACAGGGCCATGTAGATTTGGAGTTTTTTTTCTCACTAAATAATAAAAACCATCATTTAAAACTGCATTTTGTGTTCAATCATGTTATCTTTGACTAATAGTTAACGGTTTTTGATGAGCAGAAACATTTAAGTGTGACAAACATGCAACAGAATAAGAAATCAGGAAGGGGGCAAATAGTTTTTCACACCACTGTATATATATATATGTATATCAATAGTTTTGAAGCTACAGAAAGGGTTAATACTCAAACCTCTACTTCACTGAAGCTGATTGATAAGAGGGCCCTTGCCATACCAGAATTATCAGATTGTCTTGAGCTAAGCTGTGTAAACAATGCAGAAATCCGCCCAGGGTGTAATCAGGGAGGAAGCAGGGAACTAGTTCTACTTTGTTTGCACAGCCATTACTAAATTAAAAGACAATCTGATAATTTTTCCTGCCACCGTATCGGTCAGCTGCAGTAAAGTGTAAAATGCCCTGGAATTACATTATACTAACCTTCTTATATTTTCTATTTTTTTTTCTATTTTATTTTTAAAATAAAAAATTACATTTTGAATTTAATACTGCTTTAAGCGGTCCCTAAAATGACATATAACGTGTATACTGTATATAGTCAAAATCTTACTTAGAACATGCCTGTAAGGGTTAGGAATCCAGCTCCCTAAATGACACAGATCATTACAGGTCATAAAACTCCTGTGTAACTAAGGCCTGGTGCAGACTGAGCGGTTTTTGAAGCGTTCCACAAACCGCTTCCGCCTGTGAAAACGCTTGGCTAATGTATTTCAATGGGATGGTGCACACCAGCGGTTTGAGGTTTTTAGCAAACCACAAACGTGTGTCCTGCAGCACTTTTACGGTTTGCAGATGCATTTCTGCCACAATGTAAAGTATAGTAAAAGCTCAAACTGGTCTGAAAAACGCTAGATCAGAGCTGTTTTCCAGGCGTTTTTGTTATGTTAGCTGTTCAGTAACAGCTTCACTGTAACAATATTTGTAATCTGCTACACAAAAACGCTCCAAAAAGCGCTAGGCATGTTTAGAAAACCTCTCTAAACATGCCTAGAATCGCTCTGAAAATCTGCTTCAAAAACCTCTAGCGCTTTGCAGATCTAGCGGTTTTGGTGTGCACTGGGCCTGAGAATCTTTTCTAAGTGCAGGGAAAAGATAAAAAGTTTAACCGTTCAAGATATGTCTGTATGGGAGCTGAATAAATATGAAAAAAACTAGCCTCATCTACCTGAGACAGTCAAAACATTAAACCTAGATTTTTAGATAATATTGGATTCCAGGAAAATCCTATTTCAGAGCAGGACTATAGATATAATGTTTATCTCATCATTTCATTTTCACTTCAGGTTTGCTTGTAGTGTAAAGCATAACTCATTCCATACTAGGTGTAACACCTTATGGTCAGAATTCTTTTGTTTACACATAAGGATCAAATCCAGGTATATTTTCCTACTTTCCTTCTATATAGGTCCATTTAGATGAGCTGCTTTTTTTCCATTTTTAATATGCTTTTAAATTGCTTGAGATTTTAGAGACAAAAGGCCAAGAAGTGTAGGATCAAGCAATAACTTTCCAGAGGCTCGTAATAATGCTGTGTTTATATAGAAAATCCATCTGTTAACTATCCCTCATTCTGGATTAAGGGATTCAGTGGGAAATATTAATCATGGCAGCCAGAACAGAATCATAAAAAAAACCCAAAACTGAATTCCTCATAGTGTACAATGAAAAAAGAAAGAATCTGTACCATACAAATACTGTAATGATGCATGTCATTGTGGCCTGTGTTGTTGTCCTAAAAATAGATCCGTGAATGACAAAAATAGAAATATACACAGCATCCAACGTCGTTGACTGTGATTACTAGTGCTGAACTGAAATAACATCATCATTATTTTATGCTATTCTGATAGTATTTGCTCAGTGTGTGCTGCTGTCAAAACCACAAAAAATCAAGAAAGAATATTTTTATATTCTGTTGTTTAATAGTTTTATACGATAACCAGCATTCACTTTCTGCTTCTTAACCCACCAGTATACAGTGTGTGACATGTAGGCACTGAGGAAGAGTTTTTGGATATAAACTTGAATGATAATTTACCATATACAGTACATGGTGTGTAGGGAACACTTCAAGGATTATATAAATCATAAAGAGCATCAAGTGGAATTATTTTAGAGCTTGTTTATGAGGGGATGGCATCTAAATGGTCCAGTGATTTTCTTAGTATGCAGCCACCTTTGCTCCTGAAAGACCTTTGCACAGTTGTGTTCAAAATGATTCAACCACTGCTGTAAAGGGTTTTAGGGAATTCAGTGTACATTTGTAATTGTGTTCAGAATGATATCTTACAAGGACTTTTTAAAGAACCAAATGCAACTAAAATGACATCAATATTTTTTGTAATACAGTATTAAATGTTTTTTTTGTTTTTGTTTTTGTGATTTCTTCATTGACAAAATTATTCAACCCCTTAAAGACTACCACTCTTAAGAACAGAGGTTCATTCAAGTGTTTTCGATCAGGTATTGAAAACACCTGTGGATGTTAACAACCAGCAATCAAGCATGATAAGCACCAATTAGGCAGATTTAAAATGACTGTGATACTCAGCTCCTTCTAGACATTTACTGGTGTGTTTACAAGCATGGTGAAGTCAAGAAAATGGTCCAGGAAGACGAGAAGAGGTGATTTCTCTTCACAGGAAGGGCAATGGCTATAAGAAGATTGCAAAGGTGTTAAACATACCAAGAGACACCATAGGAAGCATCATTCGCAAATTCAAGGCAAAGGGCACTGTTGAAACGCTACCTGGTCGTGGCAGAAAGAAGATGCTGACCTCGACTGCTGTGCGCTACCTGAAGCGCAAAGTGGAGAAAAGTCCCTGTGTGACTGCTGAGCAACTGAAAAATGATTTGTCAGATGTGGGTACTGAAGTTTCAGCTCAGACAATAAGGTGCACACTGCGTAATGAAGGCCTCCATGCCAGAACTCCCAGGCGCACCCCCTTGCTGTCTCCAAAGAATAAGAAGAGTCAACTGCAGTATGCCAAAAGTCATGTGGACAAACCACAAAAGTTTTGGGATAGTGTTCTGTGGACTGATGAAACAAAATTCTAACTGTTTGGGCCCATGAATCAACGCTATGTTTGGAGGAGGAAGAAAGAGGCTTATGAAGAAAAGAACACCTTGCCTACTGTGAAGCATGGCGGGCGGTCAATCATGCTTTGGGGCTGTTTTGTTTCTGCAGGTACAGGGAAGCTTCAGCGTGTGCAAGGTACCATGAATTCTCTTCAGTACCAGGAGATATTGGATGAAAATATGATGCAGTCCGTCACAAACCTGAGGCTTGGGAGACGTTGGACCTTTCAGCAGGACAATGATTCCAAGCATACCTCCAAGTCCACTAGAGCATGCAGGGGTGTAACTAGACATCACTGGGCCCCCCTGCGAAACTTTGGATAAACCCCTCCCCCCCCCCGCGCGAAACAAGTGTTTTCCCCATGCACATAAAAACACTTATACTTAAAGGAAACGTCAGACAATCTATGTTACCCCCCAGATCTACTTACCCGGGGCTTCATCCAGCCCCTTGCAGCCGACAAGTCCCTCGTTGCAGCTCTGTTCCCAGTACATACATACACACACAGTCTTATTATTTTACTACATGAGAGCACATGCTATATGGAGGAACAATAATGACAGGCTGAACATAAGATATAGTATCAATGTAACTTTGGCAAAACATTCAGAATGTCACTGATTGATACTGTTAGTACAAGAACTTTGACTTCATTGATACAACAAGCTCTCAATGAAGCAGCAACAGTAAGACATCAATCTCCACTCCACTGTGTTGTAAAAGTATTCAGAGGCCATAAAGTCATTAGCCCGTGTGATAAGAATCTAGGAATCCTTTTGCTGAAAAGGGAAAGTGGTACAACATTTTTTCAAAATGTTACTCCTTTGTTTGTAAGGTTGTACATGAAGTCTTTAGAACTTTGCAGCAGTGTGAGACAGATGTTTTTTTACAAACCCTAGGGAGCAGGGACAGTGTACAAATTCCAAAGTGTGTGTGATTCCTTATCTGTGTGGTGGACTGGACACATGCAGTCAACAATGCTGTGGGAGCAGAATACGTTTTTTTTTTCTCCATGCCCTTAACTGTCAGTCTCTCAAACGTTTCCCCCCACGGGCCCCCTGTGGCATCTGGGCCCCCCTGCGGAGGCATCCCTTGCAGGGTCTATTGTTACGCCCCTGAGAGCATGGTTGCAGATTAAAGGCTGGAACATTCTGGAGTGGTCATCGCAGTAACCAGACTTAAAACCGATTGAGAACCTCTGGTGGGACTTAAAGAAAGCAGTTGCAGCGCGCAAGCCTAAAAATGTGACTGAACTGGAGGCTTTCTGCCCATGAAGAATGGGCTAAGATAACTGTAGATCACTGCAAGACACTTATGTCAAGCTATGCTTCACGTTTAAAAGCTGTTATTATTTATTTCTTGTATTTATAAAGTGCCAACATATTACGCAGCGCTGAACATTAATTTAGGTTACAGACAATATTTAGGGGTGACATACAGCAATATGACAAGACAGGAATACAAGAAAACCAGATCACAAAGCACAGTATGAGTACCAGGTAATGCCTCGCCAGTCACTGGATGGAGCATAGAGATTAGGCAAGTTAGGTTCACTCAGATGCATAGCATGGGTTCACAGTAATGGAGGTGCATGATCAGGTAGGACACAAAAGGATGAGGACCCTGCCCAAATGCTTACAATCTAGAGGGAGAGGTAAGGACACGGAAGGTAGGGGACCAGAGTTCAGCTGTGGGTTTAGAGCACTTGTGAGGGGTAGTACGCCAGAGTGAAAAGGTGAGTTTTGAGGGCTTTCTTGAATATGTTAAAGGAGGGGGCTTCCCTAATGGGTGGAGGTAGGGAGTTCCATAGTGTTGGAGCAGCTCTTGAGAAGTCCTGGAGGCGTGCATGGGACTGGGTGATGCGGGGGCGGTTAGGCGAAGTTCATTGGAAGAGCGGAGTGAGCGGCTAGGTGTGTACCTCTAAATAAGATCGGAAATGTAGGTTGGACAGGTTTTGTGGACAGATTTGTAGGTCAGATACAGTATCTTGAATCTGATTCTGTACTGGATAGGAAGCCAGTGGAGGGATTTTAGGAGGGGATCTGCCGTGGTGGAGCGATGGGAGCAGTGGATAATTCTGGCTGCGGCATTCATGATGGACTGCAGGGGGGCTGTTCGGGTCATAGGGAGACCAAACAGCAGGGCATTGCAGTAGTCAAGGCGGGAAATTATGAGGGCATGGATGAGGAGTTTGGTGGTGGCAGAGGTCAGGAAAGGGCGAATCTTACAGATGTTACGAAGGTGGAAGTTGCAGGACTTTGTGAGGTTTTGGATGTGGGAAGTGAAGGAGAGTGCGGAGTCCAGGGTGATACCCAGACAGCGGGCTTGAGAGGTAGGGCGAATGGTAGTGTGGTTAACAGTGACATGCACATCTGGGAGGCTCGTGGATGGCTGGGGAGGGAAGATCATAAATTCTGTTTTGTCTAGATTTAGTTTCAGAAACCTAGCGGACATCCAGGAGGAGATGGCTGATAGGCAGGAGGAGACCTTGTCCATGGTGGTGGTGGATATGTCAGGGGTGTGGAGGTAGATCTGGGTGTCATCTGCATACAGATGATAGTTAAAACCCATGGAGGAGATAACCTTGCCAATGGGGGATGTGTATAGGGTGAACAGTAGGGGGCCAAGGACCGAACCTTGGGGGACTCCCACCGAGAGGTGGTTGGGGGTGGACGAGGACTCATTATAGGCGGTCGTGAAGGAGCGGTTGGAGAGGTAGGATGAAAGCCAGGGCAGGGCGAGATCGTGAATGCCCAAGGACTGGAGAGACTGGAGGAGTAGGGGATGATCTACTGTGTCAAAAGCTGCTGAAAGGTCGAGGAGGTGGAGAATGGAGTATTTACCTTCAGCTTTAGCTAAGGATGTTATAACTGAAACAGGATGTCGTACTTAGTACTAAGAATGAATGTTACTTGGGGGTTGAATCAAACTGATAATGATGTAAGCACAAAAAAGACATTTGTAGTTATTTCATTAAAATGTTATGTTATATTTGTCTGACTTACCTCTTTGTGCCTCTTTGATTTAATTGTAAACAGGATGATGTCAAACTGGCAAAACACTCAATTTCAATTTGAATAATTTTGAACACAACTGTAAACCCAACAAACCATATATAATATGGTCAACTATGACTCAATTTAACACCCAAGATATCCTCAGCCAGGGTTTGCTCCTGGGGAAGTGAAGAAAACTTCCTTGAGGATCATGAAACACATTGGGCTTGATTCACTGAACCATTCACTAAGTCATATCATGACCATTTTCGTGCAAACGCAAATGTTTACGCACAAACGCGGTTTTTTTAGCGTAAATGATATTGAAAATGCTCAATTGCACACGCAAGCGCTAAAATGCGAGTGAAAACGGCCGTGATATGACTTATCATGGTTTAGTGAATCAAGCTGTGAGAGAACGCGGAAAAGCCGCCGCGTGTACTGACAGCAAGGCGGCAGATTCCGCGTCCAGGGCAGCGGTCTGTACGCGGAAGCGTGCATCTAGTGGCATGGCAGAACGCGGAAAAGCCGTCGCATGTACTGACAGCAAGGCGGCTGGTTCCGCGTCCAGCGCGGCGGTTTGCACGCAGCAGCGTGCAGCTGGTGTGGCTGAGCCTGTTAGTTCACACAGGTTTAGGAATACGCGCGCGCGTGCTGAACGGCAGAACTTTTATGATGATCAAGGGGGGATCAGCTGACCAGGCCGGTCAGCTGACCTCAGAGCTGGTAACCATTGGTTGATCACTTTAGTGTGGCGCCAGAGAGCACTGCTCTATATATGGTTACTGCTGGCCACTCTCAAATTGTCTGCCATTGCGATCACTACGTGGAAGCACTCAGACCTTAGTCAGATCCAACAGTGTGTTTGAACCAGGAGGACCTGGGAATTCACACTGAGCCAGATTACTTGTGTTATTATTCTGTTATACTTCAGACTAGTTCCAGGGTGTAGAGACCACGGACCTCACACCCAAGACTAGGGAACTTGTGTTATCATTCTGTTATACATCAGACTAGTTCCAAGGTGTAGAGACCACAGACCTCACACCCAAGACTAGGGAACTTGTGTCATCATTCTGTTATACATCAGACTAGTTCCAGGGTGTAGAGACCACGGACCTCACATCCAAGACTAGGGAACTTGTGTCATCATTCTGTTATACCTCAAACTAGTTCCAGGGTGTAGAGACCACGGACCTCACACCCAAGACTAGGGAACTTGTGTTATCATTCTGTTATACATCAGACTAGTTCCAGGGTGTAGAGACCAGGGACCTCACACCCAAAACTAGGCATTGTTTGATATTTGTTATGACCTATTGCTTTCCTGACTATCCCTCTGCTTTCTGATTCGGTACCACGTATATCTGATATCACGTTGCCAAACCCTGCCTGACTTGGATACCGAATTAGCCTTCTGTCTTTATACTTTATCTGTCTGTGTGTTGCCGACCTGGCTTGCCCGACCTCGAGAGCTATCTCTCTCCACTTAAGAGATAGTCTCCAAGATCAGTCAGTGACATCCACCTTCAGGTGTCACTCACTCTCTGGTCCTTCCTACCCTCAGCCTGACTCCACCCCTTGGAGACTCTCAGGCTGCTGGAAGGTTTCTGTACTCTCCATAGCAGTGTCTTCTGTACTGCTTAGGGTCACCTGTTCATCAGGTGGGTTGCTCAAAGTCATACTGTTACACCAAACACTCACCATATATATATCTAGAGGTGTCCAGAGGTTAGCACTATATCTGTATTATTGGTGATTCTGCAGATCATCCATAATCAGGTATAGATCTGTATTCTTGGTGATACTGCAGATCACCAATAATCAGATTCTCTCTGCGTGCTGACACCGATCGTTACACAAGCCCCTCGAGTCTTGGATAGAATTCTTTCAATACAAGAGGCCTAAAAATATTATACTTAACAGGAAAGACCACTTCACCCAAGCAGAGCACTTGATAGTTTAGTTAGGACAGCGTATATCACAACATACCACAACAGTATTTTGCAGTTCGAAAAATAGTTCAAGTCTTTGCACAAAAAATACCTGGAATGCATGGAAAGGTAAATATACAATGGAAACGTTTAAAGCACAAGGGAAAATTAATATACAAACATACAACTGTACCCAAAAATGAGGGGGGGTGGGAGTCCCTGAATATTGCATTGAGATCAGTGCCAGGAGTAGCCCCACACATGCATGCTGCAGGATCTGTTGCCGGACATGCTGACAATTGCTGAACCCTGCCTCCACTGCACCCTTTTAATGTGCCCAGTGTTCCCCTGTATCCGGATTACTCACTCTGTCCCAGGAGCGGCAGCGTGTGTATGGAAGTAACTGAGCCAACCTTCAAAAGACCTTCGGCCAATCAGGCGGGGACGCTGCTCTTCACTGTTACTGGAGCCGATGGTTTCAAGGATGGAATCACAGCTCCATCATTGCCACCAATCACTGTGCTCACTGTGTAGTTTCAGTGAGTGCAGTGATTGCCCGCAATGATGGAGCTGTGGTCTCGCCCTCAAAACCATCGACTCCAGTAACAGTGAAGAGCAGTGGCTGTAATTGGCAGAGCCCCCGCCTGAATGGCTGCAGGTCAACTGAAGGCTGGGTCAGCTAATTCTGCACAGACACTGCAGCTCCCGAGACAGAGTGAGTGATCTGGACACTGGAAGAACAGAGAAGGATATAGGGGACACAGGAAGGACAGAGGGGGAAAGTGGTGGACACAGGGGGATACAAGAAAGACAGAGGTGGACACAGAGGGACACAGGAAGGACATACTGTACGAGTGCAGAGGTGGACACTGGGGGGCACAGGAAGGACAACGGAGGACACAGGGGGGCACAAAAGGTACAAGAGTGATGTAAGAGGTACAAGGGAGACAAAATGATTGGGCGAGAAGATCCATGAGGTGCTCCTGAATCATGGAAACATCAGGATTAGTATATTTTTTTCCCTGGTTTTTGTCCCCTAAACCTACATGTATCTTATGGTCTGAAAAATATTATGAGAGCAAGAGAGAAACAGCATATCTTGCAACAAGTAAAAACACGTCAGATTTGCACAAACGACCCCTCGTTTGGACGTCCAAATGACCGGTCTTTCGGACGTCAAATCGGGAGTGTGGCGGACCGCTCAAGTCCACTCTTATCAGCTGAACGACAGACTGTACACATGCCTGATTTGATGTCCGAACGATGGGTCGTTTGGATGTCCAAACGACGGGTCGTTTGCGCAAATCTGATGTGTGTATGTACCTTTTGGCATGAAGTAAATAAATGAATAGATCCATAGAAGAGTATGCAATGTCATATCACTCACATCCCCTGCACAATTCAACATTGTATGCAAAGCAGTCAGGCCAAAAACTCCTAAAAAAGAAGAGAAAGTCCAATCAGAATACAATAGAAACCCACTAGGATACCACAATACAGCTTGCTTAAAATGGTTTATATTTCTAATTCATACCCAATGGAGTAAGTATGCGAAGGAACCTAATCCAATAGGCTTCTTTATGGAGAAGAAAGGACTTTCTATTACCACCTTGTCTAGGTCTATTGATAATGTCAAGAGCTTGGAATCTGGGGACAAAAACTTTAATACTAAGGCCTGACGATGGGCATACGCCTGAAATGAACTAGTGTTGTAACCTAGAAAGCTTTGCTACTCCAATTAAGAATATATATTGTGTCGACCTCATGAAGACTTGATAAATTGATGTGATTAAGCCATTAGACTTTACCTGTGATTTTAATGAAGATTTACTCATTGAATCACTTTTAAAGAGAATCTGTATTGTTAAAATCGCACAAAAGTAAACATACCAGTGCGTTAGGGGACATCTCCTATTACCCTCTGTCACAATTTCGCCGCTCCTCGCCGCATTAAAAGTGGTTAAAAACAGTTTTAAAAAGTTTGTTTATAAACAAACAAAATGGCCACCAAAACAGGAAGTAGGTTGATGTACAGTATGTCCACACATAGAAAATACATCCATACACAAGCAGGCTGTATACATCCTTCCTTTTTTATCTCAAGAGATCATTATACACAGGCAGTGTGCATAGAGGGGCCAGGAGGGGGGAGATGCATCACAGAACCACAACACTGAAGAACTTGGCAGCCTTCCAGACACAGGCTGACAAGTCTGACAAGAGAGAGATAAGTTGATTTATTACAGAGATGGCGATAGTAGAACGTGCTGCAGTTAGCCAGAACACATTAGAATAGCTTTTGGAACTTGTAGGATGATAAAAAACAGGATGTAATTTTTGTTACGGAGTCTCTTTAAGGTGCGTACACAAGTCGGATTTGCGCAAACTACCCGTCGTTTGGATGTCCAAACGACCGGTCATTTGGACTTCAAATCGGGCGTGTGAGAACAGTCTGTGGTTCATCTGATAAGAGCGGACTTGAGCGATCTGCCAAGTGGATCGCTCAAGTCCGCTCTTATCAGCTGAATGGCAAACTGTACACACTGAACGACAAACTGTACACACTGTACACACTGTCTTTGTGGCTAATATTGGGGTGATGTCAGTGATGCAGGCTCATAGTGGATCAAACAGCAAATGACATGGCGAGTGCCAATCATTTCTTGATCTATCTTCTATTTTTTAACTTCTCACTTTGCAATGTCTTGGTTATGAAATTTGAATGCAAGCCATAGACCATCCCTGGTCATAACCTCTGCCATGTTTCAATTCAAAGTGTACATTTGAGTTTTCTTCTTTTTTCAAATTACAAAGCAGAAGAGAAAACTTTCCTGAAGGTCAACCTTTGATTTTTTGTCCAGTCTTGTCATTGTGACATTTATTTTAGTTAACATCACTTTTTTGTCTTGTTTTTTTGTGGCAACTGTCATAGTTACAGTATATGTGTGGTTGGGGCAGGGGGACACAGATGCAGAGAGGGTTTTCTGGTGGGGACAAAGATGAATAAAAAAGAAAAAAAAAAGAAAGAAAAGAGATACATTTCATCTCTGAATTTTAAAGATAAAATAAATAAATAAATACGTTTATGCCTATAGAATGTTTATGTACTTATGTGCAAAAATAAAAAATAAATAAAAATAAAATAGCTTGGTGTATGTTTGAATAAGTTAAGGTGGTCATACACAGGTCAATATTTTCCATTGAGATCCGGCCAAGTCAATCATTTGATCGAATTCGAATCTGCTAGAAATCAACACCATAAGGCTCCCTGCACACTGCATGCAATTCCGATTCCGGTTTTTAATCGTTTTTAACATGCAATTCTGATTCAGATTTTTAATCGTTACTGCATGCTGCATTTTTTTCTCAGTTTTTCTGTTGATAGCATTCAGGGAAAATTGGAATTGCAAATCGGAATCAAAATCGGAATCTGAATCGCAAATCGAATTTGCAGTGTGCAGGGAGCCTAAATGTTTCACAATCAATTAATTTTCAGCTGAAATTGATCCATTTGGTCGATTGTGTTGTACAGAAGATATTGCTCGATCCACAGCTGGTTAGGAGCACGTCACTAGTGGTCAGGTTCGGGACAACCAACGCAGGAGCAGAGCACACCTGTCTGGCAACGCTTTCTCCCACGTCGGAAGGAATACAAGGAATACAAGGGCGTCTTTCACAGTTACAGCATCTAAACTGGCAGCCTGGCATCTTGCTCAAATGCTTTTCTGGCGTTGCTTCCTGGTGTGTGTCATTTTTATCCCCCGCAGGGGGAAATGGAGGTGTGTCGCTTAGTGATCCTGGAAGCAGCATGTTGCTTCCAGCTTCACCTGAAACTACAGGGAAAATCATGATCAAAACACATCAGTGGTACAAATGACGGTAAATGGCTGTAAACGATCATACAGGGGCTGTCCATTCAATTGAATGGGCAGCGCTTAAATATCCAGTGCCACTGCGCATCATTGTCTTTAATTATCTGAATGCAGCTTTTCTGCGTACTCACATGTGTACATATATATCAGGCGAGTGAGGAATGGCTTTGCCTGTGTTAGAAATGCCAAAACATATTAGCAGGATGCACTCCAATAAATGGGAAAAAAAAAAAAGAAAGAGTAATCACTTTGCTGCCTAAAAATGCAGTGAAATCAATGTGAATTCAACTACTCATGTTGAATCATAGTTTGATGGCTATGAAGGAGAATTAAAGAGAACCCGAGGTGGGTTGAAGAATATTATCTGCATACAGAGGCTGGATCTGCCTATACAGCCCAGGCTCTGTTGCTATCCCAAACCCCCCTAAGGTCCCCCTGCACTCTGCAATCCCTCATAAATCACAGCCACGCTGCTGACAAACAGCTTGTCAGAGCTGGCTGTGTTTATCTCTATAGTGTCAGTCTGCTGCTCTCCCCGCCTCCTGCAGAACTCCAGTCCCCGCCTGCATCCCTTCCCTTCCTGCTGATTGGAGGGAAGGGACGAGGGCAGGGACCGGAGCTATGCAGGAGGCAGGGGAGCAGCTGAGACTGACACTACAGATGTAAACACAGCCTCACAGCATGGCTGTGATTTATGAGGGAGTGCAGACTAGTGCAGGGGGACCTTAGTGGGGTTTGGCATAGCAACAGAGGCTGGGCTGTATAGGCAGATCCAGCCTCTGTATGCAGATAACATTCTTTAAACACACCTCGGGTTCTCTTTAAAGGGAGCCTTAACTGAGAGGAATATGGATGTTTCCTTTTTAAAAAATACCAGTTGCTTGACAGTCCTGCTGATCTCTTTGGCTGCAGTAGTGGCTGAATCACAGACCTGAAACAAGCATGCAGCTAGTCCAGTCTGACTTCAGTCAGAGCACCTGATCTGCATGTTTGTTCAGGGGCTGTGGCTAAAAGTATTAGAGGCACAGGATCAGCACGAGAGTCAGGCAACTGGTATTATTTTAAAAGGAAAAATCCATATCCTTCTCATTTTAAGTTCCCTTTAAGCACTGCAATGATAAGATACTAAGAAAAAAAAAGGGATAAAAAAACAGAACCTGTAAGCCAGAAGGTGGCAGCATATGCGATTTACGTACGAGAGCTGAGTGAGGAATCCTAAACACAGATATTAAGAGATTTTATAAAGATGATGAAATTCCCTTCTTAAAAACAAAGTCTGCCTTGATGGCAGCAATAATATCCAGTAAATATACAGCTAACAAGGTAAAGAAAGAAATACATTTTGCTGTTTTTGTATCTGACAAATTAGTGGCTGCTATTGATAAAAAAAAAAAATGTTTAATGCTTGCTGGAACAAGCATGCAGATCAGATGTTTCTAAAGCTCTACTTGTTTTAGGTGTGTGATTCAAACACTACTACAGCCAAAGATATCAGCAGGACTGCCAGGCAACTGGTATTGATTAAAACGAAATCAATATGGCAGCCTCCTTATGCCTTTCAGTTCAGATGTACTTTAAAGGACCGCTATCAAGAAAATTTGGAAAATGTAAAATACATGTTTACACAAAAAAAAATGTACTATAACCCCAGAGTAAAGTACATTATGAATTACTCATGGGAGATCATCAGTATTTTCTTTATTCTTTGCTAAAATCACTCCTTGATAAGAATCTATATGCAGACATCGGCTAGCCGACACTATTTTCATAGTTAGACTAAGCAACTGCCATTTGAAAATAAAGAAAACCCCAAGACTCCCCCATGAGGAAATGGACTAGTCCAAAGCCTGTCAGGTTTGTCAGATTTTTATTACCTACTGTATGTGACAATGACCTTAATTCACTAAGATCATGCTGGGGATAACAAGGCAAGAGAAAAATTACCACGACAGACAACACATCGATTGGTATTTTCAGTGTTAACCACTTCAGGATGAGAGCAATTTTCACATATCAGCACTGCTCCCATTCATTCGCCAATAACTTTATTACTACTTATCACACATAAATTATCTTTATAAATGTATTTTCTTAGGACAAATTAGGCTTTTAGTGAGTGATATTTTTGTTTTGTAATTTCCTTATTTTCTGTGAATTTTAAAGGTAAAATAAGGATTTAAAAAAAATAAAAACACGCTCTTTCTCCATTTACATCCATTATAGATTTACAATAAACAGTTCTAACTATAAGTTAAACCCATACATTGTATTTGCTTATCCATCCTGGTTATTACAGGATTTAGATTACGGTATGTTCCTATCACAATGTATGTTGACAATATTGTATTTTGAAATTAAGGTGTCTTTTTCTGTTTTGTGCTTTTTGCTATCTCATTGTACATTGCTGATGATTACAAGACCTTATTTGCAAAAATAACAGTAATATACCCTCATGGCATACATATTTTAAAAGCCTAAGGTAACAATATAGTTATTTTCTTTTATATTCTGTCACTTTGTTTTAATTTTACAAATCTTGGTTTTGGTAAAGAATATATGAAAATTGTATTGCTTTTCATTCAGTTGTGTAATGTAAGGGATAGCGGACCCGCTGCCAGTATGCATGTGGCAGCGGACTCCGCTTCCCAGGCTCTCACCGCCGGTGTGCCGCCGAGCGGGGCAGTGCGGACGGCGGAGTCCGCATGCTCGGCGGACTCCGCCGCGCAGTTGCATCCTGTGGAGTCCCCTTCGCCAGCCATTACCCTCCGCATGAGGAGGCAGGATCATTATGCCTCTAGACGGGGAGTCAGCTGACCAGGCCAGTTAGCTGACTCCCTCTGCTCTGGTGATTGGCTGGGGCTCTGGGGCGGCGCTGGGCAGCCCTCTTGCTACATATAGGACTTGCTTGTCAGTAGCAAGTTGTCTGCTGTCGTGAATACATCCGTGTTAGCGCTCAGACCTTAGCTCAGTTTCCTAGGTGTTGATACCAAGGACGTCACACCTTAGATTAGGATTGTATTTTATATTACCTGTGTTTTGACTCTGGCTTTCCCTGACTACTCTTTATTCTAAACGCTCTTGTAATTCTGCCTATCTGATTCAAGTTGCCGACCCTGCCTGTTTACCGACTCTGAATCAGCTTTCCGTTTCTGTACTGCTGCCGCCTTCTCTGTTGCCGAACCTCACACGGGGTTCCCATTCAGAGGTAACCACAACTCTGAGGAATTGCCGTGTGGTGGATATTTCCACGATCTTACGAATTATTGCTGTCGTTATTGTTATTTACTGTGTTAGGTGTTGGAGGTTAGTTTCACTTGTATTATTGGTGATTCTGCAGATCATTAATAATCAGGTGATATCTGTATTGTTGGTGATACTGCAGATCACCAATAATCAGATTCTCTCTGTTCGCTGACACCGATCCTGACAGAACAGCAGACCACATTATGGATGCATTATGCAGCCAGGTTGAGGCTTTGACCACCTAGGGTAAATAACCTCATCGAGGTGGTTAATACGCAACAAACCCAGATCAATCAACTGACTGGGTCTGTGCAGGTCCTTCAAATGCCTGTTACCACAATGCAATCCCCTTCGGTCACAGATCTTCGTATGTCAGTATCTGAGAAGTTTTCAGGGTATAGGTCTGACTTCCAGAATTTCCGCAATTGAGTATTGTCCTATTTTGAATTAAGGCCAAATTTATCAGGTTCTGAATCTCAAAGGGTGACGTTTATAAAGACCTTATTAACCGGGGACTCACAAACCTGGACATACGGTGTACCGCCGGAAGATACGGCATTAACCTCAGTTCAGGAATTTTTTAAAGCAATGGCTATAATATATGATTATCCGGATGCTTCCATCACTGCCGAGAGGAAGCTTAAAAACCTTAAACAGGGTCGGGATTCTGTTGAAGTCTATGTGGCAGAATTTCGAAGGTGGACTGTGTCGGCTAGGTGGGGGTCATATGCGTTGTTGGACCGCTTCCTTTCAGGTCTATCAGACGCGGTCTCCGAGCTAATGTTGGGTCATCCTGAACCTAAATCTATTGATGACACTATTTTGTTGGCCGTCCGAGTGGACCGCCGCTTACGCTATCAGCGTCAGTCAAGAGGGAAAAGTGCGCTAAGGTCACTCTACTATGCCTCCTCGTCACTTACCCAACCCACTGATGAGCCGATGCAGATCGGACATTCCCGCTTGACACAAGCAGAGAGGGATCGCCGGAGGTCTGAGAAGCTTTGTCTGTATTGTGCAAAGGAGGGTCACTTTGCAAAAAATTGCCTCAAGAAGTTGGGAAACTCTGCCGCCTAGGAGTAGTTGGAGGTAGCACCCTAGGCGAGCAGACGTTACCTCTGAACAATGATCGTTTACTCATACCTTGTTCTATTTCTTGGGAAGGCCGGGCCGCGTGCACTGAGGCCTTCGTGGACTCTGGCTCGGCGGCCAATTTTATTGACTACGAGTTTGTAAAAAGACTGGGAGTCCCGTTACATTCCTTAAACCGTCAACTAGTAGTCACTGCAGTAGATGACACTCCATTGCAATACAGACAACCCCTCTCTCAGACCCCGCTGTTGTCATGCACGATAGGGGTTTTACACAAAGATAAATTACAGTTTCTTGTGCTACGCATGACAACCTCCACCATTATCCTTGGTATGCCCTGGTTGCAGCTCCACTCCCCGCAGATTGACTGGGCCTCAGGCGAGTTACTCAGTTGGTCACCGTATTGTCATAAGCATTGTTTGGCGAAAATAACTATTTGTACCACCAAGGTGGAGGTTAAAGGGGTGCAAAAACAATACACTGAATTTGCTGACGTCTTCTGTCCTAGGTCCGCTGATAAACTCCCACTTCATCGGAGTTTCGACTGCCCCATTGACTTGAGTTCTGGTTGTATGCCCCCTAGAGGTCATCTCTATAATTTGTGAGAAGCTGGCAATGCGGGAATACATTACAGAAAATCTGGCAAAGGGTTTCATCCATCCTTCCCGGTTACCGGCCGGGGCAGGGTTCTTTTTTGTGCAAAAAAAAGACGGTGGTCTTAGACCTTGCATTGTTTATCGTGGTCTAAACAAGATCACCATAAAGAATCGCTATCCTCTACCCTTGATAGACGATCTTTTCGCTCAGATAACTAGTGCCAGTATTTTTTCAAAATTGGACTTGCGTGGGGCATACAACCTGGTACGCATCAGGGACGGCGACGAGTGGAAGACGGATTTCAACATGCCCGATGGGCATTACGAGTATCTAGTTATGCCCTTCGGGCTGTGTAACGCCCCGGCCGTCTTCCAGGAGTTGATCAACAAGGTCTTCAGGGAAGTGCTGGGAAAGTTTGCACTCGTGTATCTCTAGATGATATATTGATTTTTTCCCAAAATCTTGTTGAACATCGTAAACATGTTAAATTCGTATTAAAGAAATTGAGACAGAATTCGCTCTATGCAAAACTAGAAAAGTGTCTCTTTGAAGTCACTCGGATTCCTTTTCTGGGTTACATTATTTCCACTTCAGGTCTCTCTATGGACCCAGAAAAGGTCTCCACTGTCTTGGGGTGGCCCCAACCAGTAGGCTTGAAGGCTTTACAGAGATTTCTTGGTTTCGCCAACTACTACCGGAAGGGTTTTCCTCAGTAGTTGCCCCCCTTACCAGTCTTACCAAGAAGGGGGCTGATCCATATCATTGGACATCGGAGGCCCAGGCAGCCTTCAATACCCTAAAAAAGTTATTTTGTTCTGCACCCATTTTGAGACACGTAGATGTTACCCTTCCATTCATCCTGGAGGTGGATGCATCAGAGATCAGGGTTGGAGCTGTGCTGTCTCAGCGTTCAGGACTTCAGGGTAAACTGCACCCATGTTCCTTCTTTTCCCGTAGATTCTCTCCGGCGGAGAGAAACTACGACATTGGTAATCGGGAACTGTTGGCCATTAAGTTGGCCTTTGAGGAGTGGCGCCATTGGCTAGAGGGGGCAGAACACATGATCACGGTCTTCACAGACCATAAAAACTTGGAGTACATTGAAGGGGCTAAGAGGCTTAGTCCTCGTCAGGCCCGCTGGTCTTTATTTTTCTCGCGTTTCAGATTTGTCATCACATACACCCCAGGTAGTAAGAACGTCAAAGCGGATGCTCTCTCCAGATGTTTCGAGCCTGAGACAGCGCAGTCTGCAATTCCTGAGAGCATTCTACCTCGCAAAGTGGTGCTTGCTGCCACTGAGACCTGAGAGGATTGGGCAGTCACATTAGCTGCCTACCAGTTAGATATTCCGGAAGGGAAACCAGAGGGGGTTTTGTTTGTACCACTTCCCTTCCAATTACAGATCATGCAGTTGTTCCATGCCCATAAAAACGCAGGTCACCCTGGGGTTACTCGCACTCTGGACTTGCTCACGAGGTGTGTTTGGTGGCCTTCATTGGCCTCTGATTGCAGAGAGTTTTGTACAGCAGAAGGAAATGGCAGCGCTTCCAAACAGACGCTGCACCTGAATTGACTACCTGCACAAGTATGCAGAGCTCGACTAACGGGCAGGTTACACACCTTGCATTCAAAACAGGTACAGTAAAGGGGGCGTTAGCTTCAGCATAAGTTGTGCACAAATTATCCCTAATAGACTCTCCTACGGCGGTGACATGCCCCAACAGGAGAGAAACTAACCACTAATCTAGCAGTGAAACATATAAAAAAGTGAAGCATGTTCAAACAATGAAGATTGTCCAAAAAAGAAAAAAAAGGGTTAAAACCTCAAACTAATGTAACAGTGAAGCATATTCAACAGTGAAACATATCCAACAGTGAACCCTAGCTAGTCTAAAATTAAAATCATAATCCTTACCTGGTGCAGCTAGCCATAAATGGTATACACATTTGTTCAAAAGACAGCAAGCAATGGGCAGCGCTCACAGGCTGCAAGTGAAGTGAAAGCTCCAGAGATATGCCCAGCCCCTTGGGGCTAAATAAACACACCTTGAATACAAATCAGATGCAAATTATGTGCTAACACTAATCTAAATTCTAAAATTTGAATGCAAGCTGACACCCCTGGAGGCAGCTAGCCTGAAGTATACTTAAGTTTTGTACAGCAGAAGGAAATGGCAGCGCTTCCAAACAGACGCTGCACCTGAATTGACTACCTACACAAGTATGCAGAGCTCGACTAACGGGCAGGTTACACACCTTGCAATTCAATTCAGGTGCAGCGTCTGTTTGATAGCGCTGCCATTTCCTTCTGCTGTACAAAACTTAAGTATACTTCAGGCTAGCTGCCTCCAGGGGTGTCAGCTTGCATTCAAATTTTAGAATTTAGATTAGTGTTAGCACATAATTTGCATCTGATTTGTATTCAAGGTGTGTTTATTTAGCCCCAAGGGGCTGGGCATATCTCTGGAGCTTTCACTTCACTTGCAGCCTGTGAGCGCTGCCCATTGCTTGCTGTCTATTGCAGAGAGTTTGTCAGGGCATGTGTTGTGTGTGCCAGGAGCAAACCTTCTCGCCAGGCCTCGGTGGGTACCCTGCAACCCCTGCCAGTGCCGAGTGAACCATGGACCCATCTGTCCATGGACTTTGTTGGCGAGCTTCCTCGGTCCGAGGGTATGACAGTCATATGGGTGATCGTGGACAGGTTCAGCAAAATGGCCCATTTTGTCCCCCTGAAAGGATTTCCTTCAGCTCAAGAGTTGGCAGATCTCTTTATACAACACATTTTCCGCTTG
The DNA here is from genome assembly GCF_040937935.1 of Hyperolius riggenbachi. Taxonomy (NCBI): domain Eukaryota; kingdom Metazoa; phylum Chordata; class Amphibia; order Anura; family Hyperoliidae; genus Hyperolius; species Hyperolius riggenbachi. Next base: position 127,721,510 of record NC_090646.1, on the reverse strand, counting down.
CATGGGATTCCGGATGATGTAGTTTCCGATAGAGGAGTCCAATTTGTGTCTACATTTTGGAGGGCTTTTTGCTGTAGTTTGGGTATGAATTTGTCCTTTTCATCTGGGTACCACCCACAGACCAACGGACAGACCAAAAGGGTTAATCAGGCACTAGAACAATTTCTCAGATGTTATGTGGCGGATGCGCAAACTGAATGGGTTACGTTTTTGCCCTTCGCGGAATTTGCGCACAACAACCTGAAAAGTTCCTCTACGGGGTTGTCTCCTTTTCAGGTTGTGTCGGGAAGGTCTCCTAAATTTTCTCCTTTACCGGTGTGTTCCTCTCCTTTCCCAGCCCTGGAAGAGTGGCAGAAGGTTTTAAAGGAGCTTTGGGCACAAGTGAAAAAGAGTTTAGGGGTAGCCTTTCAAAATCAGAAGAAACAGGTAGACAAGAGGCGATCTGTTGAGTGGCACTTTACCCCGGGGGACATGGTGTGGGTGTCGATCAGACATTTGGCACTCAGACAACCGTCCACCAAGTTGGGTCCTAGGTTTATAGGGCCTTATCCGGTGGCCAAAAAGATCAATGACGTTTCTTATGTGATTGATCTCCCAGCCAGCATGAGAAGTGGGAGATCATTCCACGTCTCTTTGTTGAAACCGGCAGTATATGTGGATTCCTCTCGAGTGGTAGTGGAGGGCCAGACAGAATTTGAGGTAGAAAAGATTTTGGATTCTCGTTTGCTACAAAATTCGGTGCAGTATCTGGTCCATTGGAAGGGGTATGGTGTGGAGGACAGATCTTGGGTACCAGAGGGTCGCATGCATGCCGAGAGGTTGAGGGAGAGGTTTCATCAGTTACATCCTGAGAAACCAGGTAGGAAGTGTCCGGAGTCCACTCCTCAAGGGGGGGGGGGTACTGTAAGGGATAGTGGACCCGCTGCCAGTATGTGTGTGGCAGCAGGCTCCGCTTCCCAGGCTCTCACCGCCGGTGTGCCGCCGAGCGGGGCAGTGCGGACGGCAGAGTCCGCATGCTCAGATGGGTCCATGGTTCACGCGGCACTGGCAGGGGTTGCAGGGTACCCACCGAGGCCTGGCGCAGCTGCTTCCTGTGGGGTCCCCTTCACCAGCCATTACCCTCCGCATGACGCGCGCGAGGAGGCAGGATCTTTATGCCTTTAGACGGGGAGTCAGCTGACCAGGCCAGTCAGCTGACTCCCACTGCTCTGGTGATTGGCTGGGGCTCTGGGGCGGCACTGGGCAGCCCTCTTGCTACATATAGGACTTGCTTGTCAGTAGCAATTTGTCTGCTGTCGTGAATACATCCGTGTTAGCGCTCAGACCTTAGCTCAGTTTCCTAGGAGTTGATACCAAGGACGTCACACCTTAGATTAGGATTGTATTGTATATTACCTGTGTTTTGACTCTGGCTTTCCCTGACTATTCTTTATTCTAAACGCTCTTGTACTTCTGCCTATCTGATTCAAGTTGCCGCCCCTGCCTGTTTACCGACTCTGAATCAGCTTTCCGTTTCTGTACTGCTGCCGCCTTCTCTGTTGCCGAACCTCCGCTTGTCTGACCTTTCTCCCTTCAGTGGAACGTCTCCCACTGTAGGGTTATCTCTGAGGCTTGCCTCTCCGAGACACCTGCCCCAGCAGACGATTACTGCCTGGGCTGAGATTCCTCTCTTTGCTGGGTTTGAGGATCTCACACATGGGGTTCCCATTCAGAGGTAACCACACCTCTGAGGAATTGCCGTTGTGGTGGGTATTTCCACGATCTTACGAATTATTGCTGTCGTTATTGTTATTTACTGTGTTAGGTGTTGGAGGTTAGTTTCACTTGTATTATTGGTGATTCTGCAGATCATTAATAATCAGGTGATATCTGTATTGTTGGTGATACTGCAGATCACCAATAATCAGATTCTCTCTGTTCGCTGACACCGATCCTGACATGTAACTAAAAGAATACACAAGACTTAACCCTTAACTCTAAAACACCTTAAAATCTATTCTACTACAGTGGGTTGCAAAAGTATTCGGCCCCCTTGAAGTTTTCCACATTTTGTCATATTACTGCCACAAACATGAATCAATTTTATTGGAATTCCACATGAAAGACCAACACAAAGTGGGGTACGCATGAGAAGTGGAACGAAAATCATACATGATTCCAAACATTTTTTTTTACAAATAAATAACTGCAAAGTGGTGTGTGCATAATTATTCGGCCTCCTTTGATCTGAGTGCAGTCAGTTGCCTATAGACATTACCTGATGAGTGCTAATGACTAAATAGAGTGAACCTGTGTGTAATCTAATATCAGTACAAATACAGCTGCTCTGTGAGGGTCTCAGAGGTTGTCTAAGAGAATATTGGGAGCAACAACACCGTGAAGTCCAAAGAACGCACAAGACAAGTCAGGGATCAAGTTATTGAGAAATGTAAAGCAGGCTTAGGCTACAAAAAGATTTCCAAAGCCTTGAACATCCCACGGAGCACTGTTCAAGCGATCATTCAGAAATGGAAGGAGTATGACACAACTGTAAACCTACCAAGGCAAGGCCATCCACCTAAACTCATAGGCCGAACAAGGAGAGTGCTGATCAGAAATACAGTCAAGAAGGCCATGGTGACTCTGGACGAGCTGCAGAGATCTACAGCTCAGGTGAGAGACTCTGTCCATAGGACAACTATTAGTCATGCACTGTACAAAGTTGGCCTTTATGGAAGAGTGGCAAGAAGAAATGCATTGTTAACAGAAAGTATAAGAGTCCTGTTTGCAGTTTGCCACACGCCATTTGGGGGACACAGCAACCATGTGGAAGAAGGTGCTCTGGTCACATGAGACCAAAATGGAACTTTTTGGCCAAGATGCAAAACGCTATGTGTGGCGGAAAACTAACACTGCACATCACTCTGAACACACCATCCCCACCGTCAAATATGGTGGTGACAGCATCATGCTCAGGGGGTGCATCTCTTCAGCAGGGACAGGGAAGCTGGTCAGAGTTGATGGGCAGATGGATGAAGCCAAATACAGGGCAAACTTGGAAGAAAACCTCTTGGAGACTGCAAAAGACTTGAGACTGGGGCGGATGTTCACCTTCCAGCAGGACAATGACCCTAAACATAAAGCCAGGGCAACAATGGAATGGTTTAAAACAAAACATATCTATGTGTTAGAATGGCCCAGTCATTACTGGAAAAGGTGTTAGATCAGCTACTGATGAAGGCGTGAGGCCGAAATCCGGATCGGGATACACATTTTTATATGCAATAAAGCCAAGAATCCGTCCTGTAAGTGCATTCTTATGCGCAGCATTACCAACATTCAGCGCAGTCTGCACAATTAGTTTGTCCCCTCTGTATACCCTTATCCAGGAAGCAAGCCGACACTTGCCTGGAGAGCGGTGGAACGCAGAGTGTGACGTCACTACTGGCGGATGTGGAGAGGGAAGGATGGAGCTTTGAGCCCAGCTGCGCCATTGAGAGCCTCTCTCTCTCCCCCACATTCCGGAACGGATTATAGCACAAGAGAAGACGGCACCATCCTCGGTTGGGGTATTGTTGATCCAGCTCAGAGGTACTGTTACGAGTCTTTTGTAAGACGGATAATCCACTGTAACTTAAGGGAGGCGTAGCCGTCCCTACAGTGCATTCCCCGCAATTGATACTCGGCTGAACAAACATTGTGACTGTCCACATTTATATCATATTGGCTCTGTATTTCGAGCGCCAGGTGCTCCTATTATACTTTGCATTACTTTCCTTTTGGGGGTTGAGGACTGACCCTGAGTACACCCAGGCCGCTCAATCCACCAGTGCGCGACTGTTTGCTCTCCTTTTTCATTACTGGGGAAGGAGCAGATGGGTTTTAGAAAATCGGGCAGACTATCAGACAATATTTCTTCAGCAATAAACTTTATATATAACGCAAAAATTCGTAATGAAGATGCCATTTTAGTGGCCATTGACGCTGAAAAGGCATTCGACCGTATTTCAAGACCATTTATCTACACAACTTTAGAACACTATGGTATCGGTCCCATCTTTATCAAACGAATCAAAAATCTATATTTAAACCAAACAGCCAGAGTAAAAATCAACGGTACCTTGACACACTCCTTCCCTTTGGGGAACGGCGTGAGGCAGGGCTGTCCAGTCTCCCCCCTAATATTTAATTTAGGCATAGAAGTGTTAATACGCATGATCCATTCTGACATGGAGATATCTGGGTGGCATATACGTAACTACGAAAGCAAACTATTAGCATACGCGGACGACCTTCTTTTGACATTAACCAATCCTCTGACCTCTTTCGAAGCAGCAAATAAAATAATAACTGAATTTTCCAAATACTCGAACTATAAAGTAAATAATTCCAAAACTACGGTATTAAACATAAAAAGTCCCGCCGAAATATTGAGTACCCGACAACTAAGGTATGGCATTCATTATACCAATTCTCATATTAAATATCTCGGTATCAATTTATGTAGTGATTTCAATGATCTATTCAAACATAATTATACACTAGTTCAAAAAGATTGTGAGAAGATACTGAGTAAAATGAAAAATGCCCAATTTAATACAATTGGGAAAATCAACTTTATAAAAATGAAAATTCTTCCTAAAATAATATTTATAGTACAAAATTTGCCAATAAACATCCAGAGGAATTGGTATAATGTATGGAACAATATATTTCAAAATTTCATATGGAGAACACCAAACCGCAGAATTTCATATAAGATAATAAGCAGGCACAAGAAATTGGGAGGAATGGGGGCACCAAATATTAAACGATATGCCCGATGTTTTCAATTGCAAAGAATCTTAGATCTCAGGATATGCGACCCAAAGAGATTCTGGACAACATATGAAAGAAGTCTGTTTAATTACGATATGTTGGATTCGTGGCACCCCCACACGGTAGTAAAACTCCTCCCTTCTATCAGCCATCCATTATTAGCACCTGCAATTAAAACCCACATGGAAGTTATAAGATCTATGTCAAAGAGCAATAAAATATCATTACTAACCACTCTACGCAATAATCCAGATTTTCAACCTGGCTTAACCTCAGGGTGGTTCAAGGAAAGTGGGCTCCCTCGAGATGTTAGAATCCTAGACTTGGTTGGCCACAGAGATTCCACATTGAGGGAGATCTATAACATAGTCAGAATGGATAATGGGCTGTGGAGCTTCCAGGTCAGGAGCTACCTTTCCAAACATAAGGATAATATAGGTAAAACCATAAATATTTATGAAAAGTGTTTTCTCCATTCGAGGGTGGGGAAGGGAATGACAGCAAATTTATATTTTCTTCTTGACAGTTGTCAAACTGATCCTCTACCTAAGTTCTGTAGAAGCTGGGAACAAGACCTAAATCATATCAAAAACTTGGATTGGGGAGCAGTATTCCAGGAAATTTGGACCCCCAGCTATACCTCATTTCAACTTGTTAATTATAAACTCATGACGAGATGGTACTTCACACCCTCTAATATGGCTAAATTTAAAGGCGGGAATGGGAACTGTTGGAGATGTCTTACCGCGTTTGGTTCGTATATGCATATGTGGTGGTCGTGCCCGGTTATACAGAACTTTTGGAGAGAGATAGGAAATTTCATTAAACTTCCTTCCCCTTTTCATCCCAGTACTGCTCTGTTTAGTTGCATGGAACCTGACAGCTTAAGACATGCAAATAAACTAGTAACCCCTGCAGCAATTGTGGCCAGGAAACTTATAGCAAAATCCTGGAAGAACCCCGAAGCTCCCAGTATGGAAGAGTGGATATGGATGATGTCAGATTTTTTGCAAGGTGGCGAGGGCAGTGTGGAAGATGCTGGCACCAACAAACAAATGGAGGAATGGAAAATTGCATGGGAAAAAATAAGTAACATATAATATGTAATTAAGTATATGAGGTGGGAGGGATGAGGAGAAAAGAGCCAAATAACCACTATATTACCAACTGAAATTGTAAGGATAAATGGATGGATGCATGTGCAGTTGCATGGCTATATGTTGAAGTATAGAAGGCACTTATATGAATGGGTATGAAAGGTGAAATAAGAGTAATTGCTTTGCTTCTCAGCTTAGATATGTGACCTGTTTGCGCATGAGGCCTGCCCCCCCCCCCCCCCCCCCATTGGGCTCGGTCCGGCCCTGAGAGCTCATGCATGGAGGGCATGCCCATAAAATAAGTGGGTGGTCGGAAAGGGATATTAACCACTTAATGTTAAGATGGGTAGGTGGAGTTTTTTTTGTTGGTGTTTGTGTTTTTGTTTTTTTCCTTCCTTTCTTTTTCTCTTTCTTACTATAATTAGATTGATCTGAGCCACTGGTGAAATATTTGATATATTGTAGTGATGATGGAGTGAGGGAGGGGGGGAGGAGAGGAAAGAAAATCAAACTATGATGCAGACCTGAGACCCACGTATGATGGCTTCACAGCTGTCACATGGTCGTATCTGGGTCACATATCGGCTGAGTTTGGAAAAAAAAAAAAAGAATGGCCCAATCAAAGTCCAGATCTAAATCCAATCGAAAATCTGTGGCAAGATCTGAAAACTGCTGTTCACAAAGCTGTCCATCTAATCTGACTGAGCTGGAGCTGTTTTGCAAAGAAGAATGGGCAAGGATTTAAGTCTCTAGATGTGCAAAGCTGGTAGAGACATACCCTAAAAGACTGGCAGCTGTAATTGCAGCAAAAGGTGGTTCTACAAAGTATTGACTCAGGGGGCCGAATAATTACGCACACCCCACTTTGCAGTTATTTATTTGTAAAAAATGTTTGGAATGATGTATGATTTTGGATCCACTTCTCACATGTACACCACTTTGTATTGGTCTTTCACGTGGAATTCCAATAAAATTGATGCATGTTTGTGGCAGTAATGTGCCAAAATGTGGAAAACTTCAAGGGGGCCGAATACTTTTGCAAGCCACTGTACTTATCACGGTTAAAATGTTGCCACATATGTCTTGTGTAGTTTTACTAATACTTTCTCAAGTTTGATCATAATTTTGAAAATTAATTGTATTCATTTATTTTTATATTCGATTGAGTTTGTCCCTACCTATTTCTTATGTGTCATGGGTCCAATCTTTAAAACACACCAAAATGTATTCTACAACTCGTTCCGGTTAAAATGATACCAAATGTGCCTCATTTAGTAGCAAACTGGTGGTGCACCCTCCACAACTACGCTGGACGTGTATACTCGTCCAGCTAGGCTGAAGTGGTTAATTCACTAAAGAAGCTTGCCCTATTAAAGTGTAGAGATAAGTTTTCACAGTGAGAGAGTTATCTTATCACTTCCGTCCTTAAGTCACCTCCTCTGTAGTTATTTTTACGTGTAGTTAATTAACAGCCTGTCTTTAACTTTAGAATTCTGTAGTTATTTTAAGGATTGATACGTTAACTTTAGAGATCTCTCATTAACTTAAAGACAGAAGTGTTAACTTTAGGTTTGCCTCAGGTAAATGTTTAGTCAATACTACATGCTTATCACCATGGTGATAACACTAGAAACAGCTCAGAAATGTCATTATAGACAGGAGATAAGTTTAGTGAATTGAGGCCAGTGATATAGGAAAAAAATTATTTATAGTGCATTTTATTCAGAGAGAAGAGTATATCTCATATGTATGTGTAAACATGTATTGTACATTTTCTTTTTACAAAAGTGGTCCTTTAATTCCTAAACAGGTCCAAAATTTGGGTCAGTTCATCAGAATCAAAATCAGAATTTTGCCAAGCACTACTGGGTCTCAGCCCGCCCGCTCCATTAGGCAGCATCATAGACGTCCATGGTGCTCCAGGTGCTATACTTAAGTGTCAGTGGTCCACTACTGAAGAATGGCTACTTGCCTATTGTAATATGTGGTGCCGGGGCTCAGCTATAATACAGAGAGTGCAGAATTATTAGGCAAATGAGTATTTTGACCACATCATCCTCTTTATGCATGTTGTCTTACTCTAAGCTGTATAGGCTCGAAAGCCTACTACCAATTAAGCATATTAGGTGATGTGCATCTCTGTAATGAGAAGGGGTGTGGTCTAATGACATCAACACCCTATATCAGGTGTGCATAATTATTGCACAGAGGCGCTCACTTCTGCATTTAGACCCATTGAGTTATACTCCTGTTTGCCTGATGAAGCGGGACCACACCTGCGAAACGCGTTGCACTAAGTGGAGTAAAATAAAACATTTGTATTGATATATTGTGACTCAATTGAGTTTTATATTTTTGAGGGAGGTAAGTCCACCTGAACATCCCCCTCTTTTAGACGGTTTTTAAATGTTTTCATTCTACTCTGGCGCCTCTGTACACCAAGCCTTGCTGAAATAATTATTAGGCAACTTCCTTTCCTTTGGCAAAATGGGTCAAAAGAAGGACATGACAGGCTCAGAAAAGTCAAAAATAGCGAGATATCTTGCAGAGGGATGCAGCACTCTTAAAATTGCAAAGCTTCTGAAGCGAGATCATCGAACAATCAAGCGTTTCATTCAAAATAGTCAACAGGGTCGCAAGAAGCGTGTGGAAAAACCAAGGCGCAAAATAATTGCCCATGAACTGAGAAAAGTCAAGCGTGCAGCTGCCAAGATGCCACTTGCCACCAGTTTGGCCATATTTCAGAGCTGCAACATCACTGGAGTGCCCAAAAGCACAAGGTGTGCAATACTCAGAGACATGGCCAAGGTAAGAAAGGCTAAAAGATGACCACCACTGAACAAGACACACAAGCTGAAACGTCAAGAAATATCTCAAGACTGATTTTTGTAAGGTTTTATGGACTGATGAAATGAGAGTGAGTCTTGATGGGCCAGATGGATGGGCCCGTGGCTGGATTAGTAAAGGGCAGAGAGCTCCAGTCTGACTCAGACGCCAGCAAGGTGGAGGTGGAGTACTGGTTTGGGCTGGTATCATCAAAGATGAGCTTGTGGGGCCTTTTCGGGTTGAGGATGGAGTCAAGCTCAACTCCCAGTCCTACTGCCAGTTTCTGGAAGACACCTTCTTCAAGCAGTGGTACAGGAAGAAGTCTGCATCCTTCAAGAAAAACATGATTTTCATGCAGGACAATGCTCCATCACATGCGTCCAAGTACTCCACAGCGTGGCTGGCAAGAAAGGGTATAAAAGAAGAAAAACTAATGACATGGCCTCCTTGTTCACCAGATCTGAACCCCATTGAGAACCTGTGGTCCATCATAAAATGTGAGATTTACAAGGAGGGAAAACAGTACACCTCTCTGAACAGTGTCTGGGAGGCTGTGGTTGCTGCTGCACGCAATGTTGATGGTGAACAGATCAAAACACTGACAGAATCCATGGATGGCAGGCTTTTGAGTGTCCTTGCAAAGAAAGGTGGCTATATTGGTCACTGATTTGTTTTTGTTTTGTTTTTGAATGTCAGAAATGTATATTTGGGAATGTTGAGATGTTATATTGGTTTCACTGGTAAAAATAAATAATTGAAATGGGTATATATTTGTTTTTTGATAAGTTGCCTAATAAGTATGCACAGTAATAGTCACCTGCACACACAGATATCCCCCTAAAATAGCTAAAACTAAAAACTACTTTCAAAAATATTCAGCTTTGATAGATTGATTGATTAATGAGTTTTTTGGGTTCATTGAGAACATGGTTGTTGTTCAATAATAAAATTATTCCTCAAAATACAACTTGCCTAATAATTCTGCACTCCCTGTATAGTCGACCTCCAGATATCGGCACCAGGGCATGGCAAATGATATTGCCAATCTTCGGATAGAGGATAGGGAGGGTTAGGTGAGTAGTGTTAAGGAACAGGGTAGGGGGAGGAAAGATAGACTGAAATAAAATTGTGTGGACAGCTTTTGCAAAAAGTTAACTGAGACCAAGTCATACTACACAATAATAATCAAGACAAAGCCATTGTGGGAACATCCATACTGCATGAGAGAGTCTCTATTTCCGTATCCAAGTTGTGCTTCAATTATTGTCTTGTTTATCTTTCTCAGGGATAGTTTATTTAATTCAAGACATGATATTGTTTATATAGAGTATCTACTGACAATAGCAACAATAAAATTCTTCCTTACCCAACGTCTACTTCCTCTTACATAAGACAAAGACATAGGAAGTCTACATTTAAAATTAATGCTTTTCGTTTTTCATTTATAAAAAAAAGTAAAAGTCTGGCATGTGGCTGTAAACAATACACACAGTACTAATAAACCATGACTTACAACAGGGAAACCTGAACATACAAGATGGATAACTGATGACAGGTCAGAGCACTTAATGGTGCATGCATCACAGTGCCTACAAGGTGCACGTCCTAATAGCAACAACTGCAGTCATACATCCTTAAAATGACTGTGATGACAAGGCAAGTGCAGGGTGAAGATGGAGGGCAAGTAAACAGAACTCATTGAAATTTGAGGGATAGCCATCAATGTTTCTTTTTTTTCCCTTTCTGTAAATACTTTTAGCTCTAAGAAATACAGTAAACTGCACTTTCTGTACTTCTTAAATGTAAAAGTATTCACAAGGAGTAAGTGTATGAAGTGGCTGAATATTGGAGCACTAAATGCTGGATTAAATTAACTAATCCATCTAAACACCACCATGGTTATGCTTAAAAACTCCCCCCATGCCCAACTGTAATAACTCCCTCCCCATGCTTAGTCTTAAAACCCTACCCATGGATCCCTAACCTTAATCACCCCCAGCTGCAATTCTGATGCAAAAAAAGTTAAATATCAGGCACCCATAGGCGCCCATACAAATATCAGTAATACTAGGAAATGTGGGGCGCAGATGGTGCCTGATAAATGGCAGGTGACTGCAGCGTCAAATTTCCTACTATTATTGATATCTGTATGGGTGCCTTTGAGGCGCTCTAACTTCTGCCGATAATGGATGCCCAAATTGTATGCTTTGTGAAGAAACATGGGCCTATATGCTAATCACTTTTTTCTCCTGAGTTTTTTCCTAGGGGATATTTTTAAATGTGTAAATAAAATGCCTTTTAAGCCACCAACAAGCAAGAAAATAATCAAAATAATTTTGATAGTACTATTTACCTAAAAGAAAAAAGTTCAGAAGCGTTCAGTTCAAAACAGTCACCATCCAGTAGTTACTGTGTGTTCAAATCATCCGACTGAATGTCCCAGGGCTTCAAACGACTCCTTGATTGATCAGCCAACACATCATGTAAAAAATAAAAAAGAGAGGGTACATAGCGTAATTCAATTACCACATAATTACCCGTCACCATTCCAGAGTAAATGTAAACACCACCTTGAGCTGGGACACACTCCCCTCAATGCACCCGCACTCACCCAGTTAGCCTCCAACCAGGCCTGCGCAAGCGCAGTGAGCATGTGGGCAAAAAAGAAACTAGCTGGTGGTGGCTGACAGGAGGATCCACAAGTGACTGCAAGGGCATAGGACAGCTGCAGAGGGCTGGTAGAAGTCCCAGGTGAGTAAAACTGATTTTTTTTCCAGGCTTAAAGAGAAACTCCAACCTAGAATTGAACTTTATCCCAATCAGTAGCTGATACCCCCTTTTACATGAGAAATATAATGATTTTCACAAACAGACCATCAGGGGGCGCTGTATGACTGATTTTGTGCTGAAACCCCTCCCACAAGAAGCTCTGAGTACCGCGGTACTCTGAGCAAACTGCCACAATGTAACAATGTTCACAGACAGGAATTAGCTGTTTACAGCTGTCACTAACAGCCAAAACAGCTCGGAGCAGCTACATAACCTGCCCACAGTAAAAATGTCACCATGTAATAAATGTCAGAATGTAAATCGGGGAGAGGAAAGATTTTACAATGAGCAAACACTGACTAAATAATTTATACATAATTATGGTAAAAAATGAAGCACTTTTTTTACTACATTATTTTCACTGGAGTTCCTCTTTAAGGATCACTTTAAAGTACACAATGAGGAACTTGAGGGATGGATACATAGAAAGTTTGGGTTTGGTAGGGACAAAGTGGGAGAATGTAAAGCAAACCTGTGATAAGAAAAACAATATCTGGATACTGGGTCAGCTGGATGGCATCATGGTAAGATATTGTAGCTTTTAATGTGGAATTTGAGCTTTTGACCATTGTTTGAATCCCAGCTCAAGCCAGTGCATAAAACAGTAAAGGATGCCATACACTGGTCGATTTGCCATCAGATCGACCAACAGATAGATCCCTCTCTGATCGAATCGGATCAGAGAGGGATCATATGGCTGCCTTTACTGCAAACAGATTGTGAATCGATTTCAGCATGAAATCGATTCACCATCTGTGAAGCTGTTGCTGCCGCCGTCCCCCCTGCATACATTACCTGATCCGGCCGGCGCAACTCCCCCGGTCTCTGCTGTTTTCTTCTCCGCGCTCGGCTCCAGGGCTCCAGCTTCACTTCTGTTAGAATGTAAGTATACTTGAATTCTAGCCTCAGGTACTGAAGTCTAGTAAAAGACTTGAGATACAGGTTCTCTTTAAGCAGAGTTTTTCGGAGAAGAAGATGTTCCTTGTTTAAGGCCACATACAGCCAGTTACCAGGAACGTGTAGATCTAGAAGGCCACATAATGGGTCAGTTAGACCTTAGACAATGGGAATGGTAAACAAAGCCAATGTTTATAAAACATTGCATTCTTTGTATGTAGGAATGGAATATGAAATTATATTAATGATGAGGTGGGTCATATGTTCATGCCAGCCAATGGTAGGCTTAGGGGTATGGCTCGGGTGATGTCAGAATTTCGCTCCTTGATGTTTATATAAATTAGGGAGACTGGAGGGAAAATGGTACTATACTTTACAGCTATCCGTCTCTCTCTACGCTTACTAGTTAGAATACTAGCTTCCTGTCTGTATGCTGTAAATATATGTGATGTACATAGGAAAGACTATTTATACTCTGAAGAAATCAACCTGTAACACAAGATGCTTAATAAACCCCTTTGTAAGGTGAAGAAGGCTGTCTCCGCTCTATCTCCTGTATGCTGTCGCTGTGAGTTGCAGCTCTGATGAGTTGCTGGTGCCGGAGCAAAAGGTGTGTGCAACCACCATATAGATTCTTACAACTTCCTGTCCGGGGAAGTTTAAACAGTAGAGGGGGATCTACTGTTTAAACTTCCTGCCGGGACAGGAAGAAGTTAAGCCTGCTGGACTCGGAGCCCAGCAGAGAAGGAGCAGCGGTGACAGTGGGGACACGTGACGGTGGAACAGGTAATGTATTGCCGCTGTATTGCGTTGTTTGGCGGACATTCGAACTTCGCTATTGACGCACTCCCAACTCGCCGGTGATCGAGCGAAATCTTCTGCACAGACAGGAACAACGGGAATCGACGGGAACTATTGATTTCGGTCGGAAATCGATCATTCGGTCAACGTTTGCACAATGATTTCACAGCAGATTCGATCACAGTGATCAAATCTGCTGTATATCGGCGGGAAAATCGTTAGGTTTATGGGCCCCTTAAGGCTCCGTAATGATCCTGGTCGGCTGTGGAGCGCACCCTAAGTGGCTGCAGCTCTTGCACTTTGAGTCCACCAATATAAATGTTCTGTGTCTTGTCTCTGTGTCTACTTACTATTAGACATCTGTTAGGAGCAGCAGCACCTCACATAATGGATTTGGTAGATGTAACATGGACATTCAACTACATGATGTTGACAATAATGTGGAATGGGTCTCTCAGGGCAAGTGTGAGCAGCTACCACCTGGCCAGCTCTCACTGTACCATATTTAGCTTTACCTTCCACAGATTACCTCAAGCTGTTTATTGACTCAGAATATTTTTCTCTCAAAAGCATAATGCAGGAGGCAGAGGGTGATCCTATGACATTTTACGCACAAATAGAGAAGTTATTACATTATAACTAATTGTACAATTCAGTCTAAATTTGCCAGTCAGCCTAGTGAAAGCTGATGCTAATAATTCAGAGTTGATGCCTATTTTATGCAAATGTATGTAGCAGCTTTTGCATTTGGTTAATCCATTGCCAATCTACATACATTTGCATAAAATTTGCATCGGCTCGGAGTTATTAGCATCTCACTAACCATCACAATTCAGTGGATTCCCTTCATAATTTTAAGGTGTAACACTCGTATTGACATATTATTATTGATTAACCACTTAAGGACTGCAGTCATAAAACCCCTTAAGGACCAGAGCCTTTTTTTCCATTCAGACCACTGCAGCTTTCACGGTTTATTGCTCGGTCATAAAACCTACCACCTAAATGAATTTTACCTCCTTTTCTTCTCTCTAATACAGCTTTCTTTTGGTGCTATTTGATTGCTCCTGCGATTCTTACTTTTTATTATATTCATCAAAAAAGACATGAATTTTGGCAAAAAAATGATTTTTTTAACTTTCTGTGCTGACATTTTTCAAATAAAGTAAAATTTCTGTATACATGCAGCGCGAAAAATGTGGACAAACATGTTTTTGATAAAAAAAACCCATTCAGTGTATATTTATTGGTTTGGGTAAAAGTTATAGCGTTTTCAAACTATGGTGCAAAAAGTGAATTTTCCCATTTTGAAGCATCTCCGACTTTTCTGAGCACCTGTCATGTTTCATGAGGTGCTAAAATTCCAGGATAGTATAAATATCCCCCAAATGACCCCATTTTGGAAAGAAGACATCCCAAAGTATTCACTGAGAGGCATGGTGAGTTCATAGAAGATTTTATTTTTTGTCACAAGTTAGCAGAAAATGACATTTTGTGACAAAAAAAAAGGAAAAAAAAAATTTCCATTTCTTCTAACTTGCGACAAAAAAAAATGAAATCTGCCACGGACTCACTATGCTCCTCTCTGAATACCTTGAAGTGTCTACTTTCCAAAATGGGGTCATTTATGGGGTGTGTTTACTGTCCTGGCATTTTGGGGGGTGCTAAATTGTAAGCACCCCTGTAAAGCCTAAAAGTGCTCATTGCACTTAGGGCCCCTTAGCGCAGTTAGGCTGCAAAAAAGTGCCACACATGTGGTATCGCCGTACTCAGGAGAAGTAGTATAATGTGTTTTGGGGTGTATTTTTACACATACCCATGCTGGGTGGGAGAAATATCTCTGTAAATCACAATTTTTTGATTTTTTTACACACAATTGTCCATTTACAGAGATATTTCTCCCACTCAGCATGGGTATGTGTAAAAATACACCCCGAAACACATCATACTACTTCTCCTGAGTACGGCGATACCACATGTGTGGCACTTTTTTGCACCCCAACTGCGCTAAGGGGCCCAAAGTCCAATGAGTACCTTTAGGATTTCACAGGTCATTTCACGACATTTGGTTTCAAGACTACTCCTCACGGTTTAGGGCCCCTAAAATCCCAGGGCAGTATAGGAACCCCACAAGTGACCCCATTTTAGAAAGAAGACACCCAAAGGTATTCCGTTAGGAGTATGGTGAGTTCATAGAAGATTTTATTTTTTTGTCACAAGTTAGCGGATATTGATTTTAATTGTTTTTTTTCACAAAGTGTCATTTTCCGCTAACTTGTGACAAAAAATAAAATCTTCTATGAACTCACCATACTCCTAACTGAATACCTTGGGATGTCTTCTTTCTAAAATGGGGTCACTAGTGGGGTTCCTATACTGCCCTGGGATTTTAGGGGCCCTAAACCGTGAGGAGTAGTCTTGAAACCAAATTTCGCAAAATGACCTGTGAAATCTTAAAGGTACTCATTGGACTTTGGGCCCCTTAGCGCAGTTAGGGTGCAAAAAAGTGCCACACATGAGGTATCCCCGTACTCAGGAGAAGTAGTATAATTTGTTTTGTCGTGTATTTTTACACATACCCATGCTGGGTGGGAGAAATATCTCTGTAAATCAGAATTTTTTGATTTTTTTACACATAATTGTCCACTTACAGAGATATTTCTCCCACCCAGCATGGGTATGTGTAAAAATACACCCCAAAACACATTATACTACTTCTCCTGAGTACAGCGATACCTCATGTGTGACACTTTTTTAGCAGCCTAGTTGCGCAAAGGGGCCCAAAGTCCAATGAGCACCTTTAGGCTTTACAGGGGTGCTCACAATTTAGCAACCCCCCCACATGCCAGGACCGTGAACAAACCCCACAAATGACCCCATTTTGGAAAGAAGACACCCCAAGGTATTCCATGAGGGGCATGGTGAGTTCATAGAAAAAAAAAATTTGTCATAAGTGAGCGGAAAATGACATTTTGTGAAAAAAACATACAACAATTTCTGCTAACTTGTGACAAAAAATAAAATATTCTATGAACTCACCATGCACCTCACGGAATACTTTGGGGTGTCCTCTTTCCAAAATGGCATCATTCGTGGGGTCTGTCCTGGCATTTTAGGGTCTCTGCAATCATTACATGTATGGCCAGTATTAGGAGTTTCTGCTATACTCCTTATTTTGGGCATACGGGTAATGCACTCTGGGCTGAAAGGAAAAATGACAGTCAATCAATCAATCAATGTGGATGAAAAAATATCTGCCAAAAAAATATGAAAAAAAAGAGGGGAAGGCGTCTGCCAGGACATAGGAGCTGCCACCCAAAAACGTCCACCCACTCAGCTCGTATGCCCTGGCAAAGCCGATTTATCCATTCACACCGATCGATGTGGATGAACAAATCATTGCCAGAGTTCTTTTTTGATACAAAGTGCTTGCCAAAGCATAGGAGCTCCAACACCACCCCTCAGCTCATATGCCTCGGCAAACTTATCTTTTTTACTGCAGAGGAGAAATCTCGTCCTGCAGCGCTGCATGCACTGACTTGTGTGTAATCTGACAGACACACAATGCTTCTGTCAGGATGCACCATCAGTGCTGCAGCTGGTTGGTCGGTCGGTCCACCTGGAAGGGTAAAGGATGGAAAAAAGAGAGAAAAACACACACACAAAAAACAAGCAAGCAGCAAAGCAATAACTTCATTAACATCAACTTTTATAAATTTTAATGAACATTTTTAACCCAAACATTAACATTGGGAACCAAACATTAACTTTTTTGCTTACCTGTTTTTTTTATTTGTTTTTTTTTTTCTTACCTTTCTGAGGACAAACCTCTCGTCCCCCATGGGACAATATGCAAAGTGCAAATCGCACAGAGATGTGGCGAAGTACATTATGCACTTTGTCCCAAGTGAAAGGAGAGGTTTCTGGCAGCACTGTGTATTAGGGTCTCTGGAAACCTGATGTCTGGGTTCACACTGCATATTGGCGTATCCGGTGGGTCGCGCGCACCGCATCGCCCCAAACAGACCTTCAGAGAATACCGCTAGAGTAGCATTCGACAGTAATCGCATTCGGCCTAGTAAGTAACTGCGTCGCCGTAGACTAACATGACTTCCGGGCCGACCCAAATTGCCACAGAAGCCACCCATTAACGTAGGCATGCACTAGCGTTAAGTCAAGCACTTCCGGCGTAGGGGGGGGGGACCGCAAAGTGTGACTTTCGCTAGGCAATTTTCCCTAACGCATCACGCCAGTGTGAAATAGCACAGAGACCCTTGTGTGCCTACTGCTATGTTTGGAGTTCCCTACTCTCTAAAAGTATATCTGCTCATGATACCTCTGGAAACACTCCCCTAGGCATAGACCAGGCTGGTCAGGACACATGGGACAGTAAACAGAGGTGTCACGCCTTGTTCCAGCCCTGCTGCAGACACGACAATGTTTTCTTGGGGTGCGTTGATTTGGGCCACTCGGAATGGGAAAGGCGTAGTGTCTTTCATGCAGCCGGCTAACTGCATTTTGGGGTTGGGCCACGGCACCTCCTGGATACAGGAGTTCCATAACGATGTCTTCCTGGAATTTAAGGAACGCTCCAGTTCTCCCAGCCTTACTGTAGAGAACAAAGCTGTTGTAAATACCCAATTGAATTAGATAAACAGACACTTTTTTATACCAGCGTCTGGTTTTGCGGGAAACTAAATAGGGCCCTAACATCTGGTCATTGAAGTCCACCCCTCCCATGTAAGCATTATAGTCGTGGACGGCGAGGGGTTTTTCAGTGACCTCAGTTGCCCGTTGAATTTGGACTGTCGTGTCTGTGTGAATGGTGGACAGAAGGTAAACGTCCCTCTTGTCCTTCCATTTCACCGCGAGCAGGTCATCTGTACACAAGGCAGCCCTCTCCCCCCGTGCAAGCCGGGTACTAACGAGCCGTTGGGGGAAGCCCCGGCGACTAGGCCGCACGGTGCCACAGCAGCGGATCCCTTCTATCTTTAAATGCTGATAGAGGGCCACACTTGTGTAGAAGTTGTCCACATAAAGATGGTACCCCTCCTGGAACAAAGGTGACACCAAGTCCCACACAATCTTGCCACTGCTCCCCAGGTAGTCAGGGCATCCGACCGGCTCCAATTTTGTGTCTTTTCCCTCATAGACCCTAAAACCATAAGTATAGCCTGTGGCCCTTTCACAGAGCTTATACAGTTTCACCCCATACCGGGCGCGCTTGCTTGGGATGTACTGTTTGATGCCAAGGCGCCCGGTAAAATGTATGAGGGACTCGTCTACACAAATGTGCTGTTCAGGGGTATAAGCATCTGCAAATTTTGATGACATGTGGTCTATGAGGGGCCGAATTTTGTGGAGCCGGTCATAAGCAGGGTGGTCACTCCGATGACAGGTTGTGTTGTCATTGAAGTGCAGGAAGCGCAGGATCATCTCAAACCGTGTCCTGGACATGACAGCAGAGAACATGGGCAGGTGATATATTGGGCGCGTAGACCAATAAGACCGCAATACATTCAATTTGACTAGACCCATGTTAAGGAGAAGGCCCAAAAAAGTTTTAAGTTCGGAAACTTGGAGTGGTTTCCACCGGTAAGCCTGGGAATAGTACTTATCCGGGTTGTCGGTGATGTATTGTGTGGCATAACGGTTGGTCTCAACCAAGTTAATTAAGTCGTAGAGATCCTCGGTGAAGAACAGATGAAAAAAGTCTAGGGCCGTTACTAGATTATCTGTCTCCACCTGGACTCCAGACTGGGCGGTGAAAGGGGGCAGTACGGGTGCGGCGGAACCACGGGATTGCCAATTGGGATTTGCCAGCACCTCTGGAAGACTATGGGTAGTACAGGCCCGTTTTCTTGGTGGCTGCGACTCGGGTCTTAATGCACGTGCCACCGAACCAGTTTCAACTTCCCTTCTGGTGCTCACCACTTCACCAGGGTCTACGGAAGTACTGGTGCCAGGTCCAGGAGATGCTGCGCTGCTGGTGTATGCCTCACCATGAAACCTCAGACCAGCGCTAGCACCACTCTGCTGCCCTTGAGGCAGATCCTGCGCCACCTGCGGTCCAGTGACATGGGGTGTGGTACGCCTGGCTCTAGCCGGGACCTCAACCTCGTTATCGCTATCGGTCAGCGAGCCACTGCTGTCCACAGGTTCGTACTCTGACCCAGAAGATTCGTCGGATGAGATGTCCCAGTCATCCTCATCCGACTGGGCCATGTACCTGAGAACCTCATCATCGGAATACCCCTTTCTTGCCATGGTGGGCTGCTAAATTTAGGGGGTATTCCTCTGACACTACCCAGGAAAAAGAGCACCTACCTAGCAAAAGGGAGTACTTGCGGAGCAGAAAGCTGTGGTCACTGAGTTTTGAAAAAAAAAAAAAAAAATCAAAACTGATCTTTACAGTGCCACAGCTATTGTACAGTGTTTTTTGCAGTGACCAGAAAAAAAATTCTGTCACTGTGGTGGGGCGGGCTGAACGCAAGTGCAGGCGAACGATCAGGCCTGGTCGGCAAACACTGCGTTTTTAGTGGATCCTAATGACCCCAATATAGATCTGTGTGCGATCAGTAATGATCACTTACAGATACTATATAGTACCAATGCTGATTAGCGACAGTGATGACGCTAATCAGCGACTAATTAGTGACTGTGGTGCGGTGGGCTGAGCGCTAACTGACACTAACACAGGGGCCTAGCTAACTGGCCTAACTGTTAACACTAGTGATACTAAAAACACTGTTTTTAGATCACTAGGATAGTGACCGGGGGGGGGGGGGGATCAGGGGGCAATCAGACAGCAATGGGGGCAATCAGAAACAATCACAGACAATCAGAGGGCAATCAAGGCAATTACAACACAATTAGAGCCAATAAGAGTGATTAGAGGGCAATCACAGCCAGTCAGCGCAATCAAAGCCAATCGCGGGGCAATCGAAGCCAATCACAATACAATTGAAAACCAATCACGGGACAATCGAAAACCAATCACGGGACAATCGAAGCCAATCACGGGACAATCGAAGCCAATCACAGCACAATCGAAGCCAATCACGGGACAATCGAAGCCAATCACGGGACAATCGAAGCCAATAACAGCACAATCGAAGCCAATCACAGGACAATCGAAGCCAATCACAGCACAATCGAAGCCAATCACGGGACAATCGAAGCCAATCACGGGACAATCGAAGCCAATCACGGGACAATCGAAGCCAATAACAGCACAATCGAAGCCAATCACAGGACAATCAAAAACCAATCACGGGACAATCTAAGTCAGTCACAGGGCAATTGAGACAATTGGAGCCAATCAAAGCACAATCAAGCGTTACAGACAGGAGATTAGATATACACAATGGCCGGGGGGTGATCTAGGGCAGGGTGGAGTGATCAGAGGGAGATATAAGGGCAGGGGGGAGGGTGATCAGGAGCCTGCAGTGACAGGTGGTGACGGGGTGATTGATAGGTGATCGGTAGGTAATTACAGAGGAGAAAATAAGCAAGCAATGCACTGGCGGGGGGGGTCTGTGAGCGATCTGAGGGTTCGGGTGGAAGATTGGGTGCCCGCAAGGGGCAGATTAGGGTCTAATCTGATGGGTAGCAGTGACAGGGGGTGACGGGGTGATTGATAGGTGATCAGAAGGTAATTACAGGGTAGAATATATGCAAGCAATGCACTGGCAAGTTGATCAGAGGGGGTCTCAGGGCAATCTGAGGGGGTGGGCGGGTGATTGGGTGCCCAAAAGGGGCAGATTAGGGACTGATCTGATGGGTAGCAGTGACAGGTAGTGACAGGGGGTGATTGATGGGTGATTGATGGGTGATCAGTAGGTGTTTAGAGGAGAGAAAAGATGTAAACAATGCACTTGGTAGGTGTTATGAGGGTGGGCCTGTGGGCGATCTGAGCGTGTGGGTGGGTGATCAGATGCCCGCAAAGGGCAGGTTAGGGTCTAATCTGATGGGTGGCAGTGACAGGTGATGACAGGGGGTGATCGATGGGTGATTGACAGGTGATTGACAGGTGATTACAGAGAATAGCTGTATACAGTACACGGGGGGGGGGAGGTCTGGGGGGGGGTCTGGGGAGGATCTGAGGGTGTGGGGGGGGTGATCAGGCGCCCCCAGGGGGAAGTTTAGGACCTGATCTAAAAGATAGCGTTGACAGTTAGTGACAGGGGGTGATTGATAGGTGATTAGGGGGGTGATTGGGTGCAAACAGTGCTGTCAGGGGGTGGGCAGGGGGGGGTCTGATGGGTGCTGTGGGCGATTAGTGTGCAGGGGGGGCAGGGTCAGTGTGTGTGTGTTCCAACTCACAGTGCTGCCTTCCTCTCTGGTGGTCGATCGAGCGCTGTGACCACCAGGGAGGAGGCAACGTGTATAATACGCTTTGTTTACCTAACAAAGCGTATTATACACTTTCAATTGGCCATTTCAAAAAGTTGCAATCCGCCGGCGCTGCTGATTGGCCGGCGGGTTGACGTCACATGTGGGCGGAGCCTAATGCCGGTGATGCGCGCGCAATCCGCGCGCGCGATCGCCCGCAATCCCCTCCCCCAGGACCCGACGCCATTCTGCGTTACGTGGTCCTGGGGCTGCCACTTTGCCGCCGCCAATATGAAGTAGGCGGTCGGTAAGTGTTTAATAAAGCACCACCAACATATTCCGTGGCACTGTATAAAGTAGAAAAACAATAAGGTTTACATAATGCTACAGTCAGACAATGATATACATCAAATATGGATGCTGGTACAAAATACAGAACTGGTGATTACAATGACGTATGTAACATGATGAATAAAATGTATAACAGAATGCAAGCTATGAAATCCAAGAGACAAAAGGGTGAGAGAGCCCTGCCTTTGAGTGCTTACAATCTAAAAGAATGGGGGGGGGGCAAGAGGTGAGGAAATATGCAGTATACATACAGGCAGTGTGTGTTTAGGTTATCTAGAAAGGAATACAACTTGGTGAGAGGTCAAAGGGGGAATAGCCTAAGTTAGAGCATATGCTTAGCGGAAAAAGTGAGTTAGAGGGAGAGTTTAACGATTTCAAAGGCTGGAGAGTGATGGATATGCTGTGGAAGGGCATTCCAAAGGAGGGGTGAGGCATGTGAGAAGTCTTGTATACGTGAGTATGAGGAGGTAATTCTAGAGGGGGACAAAAGAAGCTTATGTGCAGAGCAGATCTGAGATTGCGGTTGGGTTGGTATCTGGAAATTAGTGAGGAGATGTACAGGGAGAGAGATTGTGGAGAGCTTTGTAGGTTAGGGCTAAAAGTTCAAAATGGATCCTCTTGGTAATTGGCAGCCAATGAAGAGCTTGACAGCGAGGAGAAGCAGAGGAAGTGTAATGATCTGGGGGCGATTTCCAGTCAGCGCACACCACGTGCGCTGAAGCAGAAGGAAATTCCCACAGTCACTGAAGCAGAGTACCCAGTATATAATTGTAGAGGAGAATTCCAACCAGCAGATGAAGCTGTGGAGTACAGAGGAATAAGTCCTCTGTACAGCCACAGATGCCAGATTGAAATTGCACGATTAAGCAAGACTGGGCAACAAAGTAGCAAATCAGAAGAAAGCAAGAACAGAGACAGACTATATGAATGTCTACCAATCTAGTCGCCACCCAGCGACGGTAGACATATCATATCAGAACAGACCAGAATGAGA
Organism: Hyperolius riggenbachi; assembly: GCF_040937935.1. Classification (NCBI taxonomy): domain Eukaryota; kingdom Metazoa; phylum Chordata; class Amphibia; order Anura; family Hyperoliidae; genus Hyperolius; species Hyperolius riggenbachi. The sequence continues at coordinate 127,698,584 of NC_090646.1, read as the reverse complement.
AAGCTAATCGCAAGAGAGGCGATTGCTATCAGTAACACAAGACTGAGCAAAGACAGAGCATGAATTGAGTGAAGAAGACACAGCAAATAACTACAATCTGAACGCCAAGGAAAATAACAAATGAACTAGCTAAACGCGGTCACCGCACATTAAGCGCAACAGTGACAAAACGTACCAACCCTGATGAACAAATGAACACAGAAAACAAAGACAAACAGATAGCGGGAACGCTTGCTAATCGGTTGCCTAACACAAGACAACAGCAAGCGTTCGTTTAGACAAAACAGACTGAAGGAGTAACCAGTAGCAAGCGCAGCTAAGGTTATAATCCAAGATACAGACAAGAGAGGAACGCTTGCTAATCGGTTGTCCAACACCAGACAACAGCAAGCGTTCATTCCAGACAAGACAGACTGAAGGAGTAACCAATAGCAACCGCTGCCAAGGTTATACTCCAAGGTTCAGACAAGGGAGATCCACCACCTCTAACGCTAGGGTGAATGTGATCTAGGAACAGGACAGAACGATTCACTATCAGCCACTGCAGGCGATAGTACAATCGCACGGACAAGACAAGACAGAATAGGCAGTACCAATTATACACAAACCTGACTGCACTAATAGGTGTGCAAGATGCACTCCCCAGGAATTAACTACACTAGAATATTAGCAACAAAGATGCTGAGGCTCTAAGGTTAGTCTCCCTAAACAGGAACTATGACGAGCAAGGAATTCTGGGAGGAAGTGACATTTATACTGGAAACCTTCAAAGGAAGCAGACAAGCAGATTGCAAGATAAATAGATGCAAATCAGTCAGCCTTGCAAACTGACAGAAAGGCCTCTTTTCCCTGGACTGAACTATGCAACCTGCATAGGAAACAAAACTGTCCAGGGAATTAAGGCCAGCAGGGCGGATTCTGACAGGAAGAAGATGAATGACACCAACAGCTGAGTTCAGTACAGAATGTACTGTATATATACTGAATATATATATACTGAATGTATGTATATGAATATATGTATATATACTGAATATATATATACTGAATGTACTGTATATACAGTGGTTTGCAAAAGTATTCGGGCCCCTTGAAGTTTTCCACATTTTGCCATATTACTGCCACAAACCTGATTCAATTTATTGGAATTCTATGTGAAAGACCAATACAAAGTGGTGTACACGTGAGAAGTGGAACGAAAATCATACATGATTCCAAACATTTTAAAAGAAATAACTGCAAAGTGGGGTGTGCGTTATTCAGCCCCCTGAGTCAATACTTTGTAGAACCACCTTTTGCTGCAATTACAGCTGCCAGTCTTTTAGGGTATGTCTCTACCAGCTCTGCACATCTAGAGACTGAAATCTTTGCCCATTCGTCTTTGCAAAACAGCTCCAGCTTAGTCAGATTAGATGGACAGCATTTGTGAACAGCAGTTTTCAGATCTTGCCACAGATTCTCGATTGGATTTAGATCTGGACTTTGACTGGACCATTCTAACCCATGGATATGTTTTGTTTTAAACCATTCCATTGTTGCCCTGGCTTCATGTTTAGGGTCATTGTCCTTCTGGAAGGTGAACCTCCACCCCAGTCTCAAGTCTTTTGCAGACTCCAAGAGGTTTTCTTCAAATATTGCCCTGTATTTGGCACCATCCTTTTTCCCATCAACTCTGACCAGCTTCCATGTCCCTGCTGAAGAGAAGCACACACAGAGTATGATGCTGCCACCACCATATTTGACAGTGGGGATGGTGTGTTCAGAGTGATGTGCAGGTTTAGTTTTCTGCCACACATAGCGTTTTGCATTTTGGCCAAAAAATTCCATTTTGGGCTCATCTGACCAGAGCACCTTCTTCCACATTTTTGCTGTGTCCCCCACATGGCTTGCGGCAAACTGCAAACGGAACTTCTTATGCTTTTCTGTTAACAATGGCTTTCTTCTTGCCACTCTTCCATAAAGGCCAACTTTGTGCAGTGCACGACTAATAGTTGTCCTATGGACAGATTCCCCCACCTGAGCTGTAGATCTCTGCAGCTCGTCCAGAGTCACCATGGGCCCCTTGACTGCATTTCTGATCAGCGCTCTCCTTGTTCGGCCTATGAGTTTAGGTGGACAGCCTTGTCTTGGTAGGTTTACAGTTGTGTCATACTCCTTCCATTTCTGAATGATCGCTTGAACAGTGCTCCGTGGGATGTTCAAGGCTTTGGAAATCTTTTTGTAGCCTAAGCCAAGCTTTAAATTTCTCAATAACTTTCTCCTTGACCTGTCTGGGGTGTTCTTTAGACTTCCTGGTGTTGTTGCTCCCAATATTCTCTTAGACAACCTCTGAGGCCATCACAGAGCAGCTGTATTTGTACTGACATTAGATTACACACAGGCGCACTCCATTTAGTCATTAGCACTCATCAGGCAATGTTTATGAGCAACTGACTGCACTCACTTGCAGTTATTGATTTGTAAAAAATGTTTGGAATCATATATGATTTTCGTTCTACTTTTCACATGTACACCACTTTGTATTGGTCATTCACGTGGAATTCCAATAAAATTGATTCATGTTTGTGACAGTAATATGACAAAATGTGGAAAACTTCAAGGGGGCCGAATACTTTTGCAACCCACTGTATATATATATATATATATATATATATATATATATATATATATATATATATATATATATATATATATATATATGAATTAATATAATGCCGAGAAGGCAACACGTCATTTTTAGACCTGCAGGAAAAGGAAAATAAAGAACACGGACAAAATAAATGGTCAAAACAAACATCTTCTCTCCCATGCAGTTCAATGTATTAAATCTTTGCTCCAGGTTTGCCTTCATGTCTTTAGTAATTACACTGCACCCTCTCAGTCTTCTCAATCTTCAGTGGTTGAAGAATTCCTTCATAAAATTTCTGACATTTTTTCTATTAATTGTCACATCTCTTAGCCTTTCCTGATAGGTAAGTCACAGAGTGATCTATACCAGTGACAGAAAATAAAATTGAATTTTCCAGGAACTTTCCTTTGAAAATGGTATTGGTTGTATTTCTGCACCAATTGAGGAAGGTCATGTGTGAGTCATGAGCATATCTGTTGGTTTCCCGATAAAGAAAAATAAAAATAAAGCAGAAATAGAAAAAACTAGGAAACTATACATTTCTGTGAATTGATTTGAAGCGTAATTGACAAGAGTAATTGGCACCATTAATGTTTATTTCATCTTTAACATACACCAGACTTTGCTTTGATTCAACAAAATGGCCCATATGCTACTCACTTTTTCTCTTGCATTTTTACTTAGGTGGTATTTTCACACATTGGCCTCGATTCATAAAAGCAGTGCGATAAAAAAAATCTGGGAGGGAAAATACCACACTCTGTATTTTCCCGGTCTGTGTGCTAATTCATTAAGATTTTCCCAGCTGCCTTTGAATTTCGGTAAATTACCGCAGCCCATTGAGCGGTACAGCAGAAGTGTGGGGATAGCTCTGTTTTGCCCTGCACAGATGACTCACACAGACGGCTCTCTGCACAGATGACTCACACAGACTTTCCCTGCACAGATGACTCACACAGATGGCTCTCTGCACAGATGACTCACACAGACATTCCCTGCACAGATGACTCACACAGATGGCACACTGCACAGATGACTCACACAGACGTCGGCTCCCTGCTCAGACTTTCGGCTCCCTGCACTTTGCATTGTTAACACCTCACCAGAGGTGTTGGTAACTTGTTAAGACCTCGCCAAAGGTGTCAGTAACTATCGTCAGTCTTACCGCTTGTTGAAGGCTTTATGACTTGACATTTGCTGACAATTTACTGACATGTGTTGGAAGTAACTACAGCCAAGTAGAGATGGCCGAACCTCTGATTTTCGGTTCGCGAACTTCCTCAAAAGTTTGGTTCGCGCGAACTTTCGCAAACCGCAATAAACTTCAATGGGGAGACGAACTTTGAAAACTAGAAACACTTATGCTAGCCACAAAACTGATGGAAAAGATGTTTCAAGGGGTCTAACACCTGGAAGGGGGCATGGTGGAGTGGGATAGATGCCAAAAGTCCCGGGGAAAGATCAGGATTTGACGCAAAACAGCGTTTTAAGGTCAGAAATCACATTGAATGCTAAATTGCAGGCCTAAATTGCTTTAAAACATCTTGCATGTGTATACATCAATCAGGGAGTGTAATTAGAGTACTGCTTCACACTGACACATCAAACTCACTGTGTAACGCACCGCAAACAGCTGTTTGTGTAGTGACGGCTGTGCTGGTCTGGTGCGCACCATGGCGAGAGTGCAGGCCGTGGCGGTTTTAAGCCCATATGGTCGCCGGGCTGAGGTAGTTGAATGACAGAACAGTGACTGTCCAGCTGATCAAATTTGGTCTCTCCACAATGAAGCAACAACCTTATTATCTTGGGTGTGCCCCCCCCCCGAGACACTCATATAGCCGACGGTCTTTGCTACATTGTGATACGCAAGCCCCGTCACCGTGGCAAGGTAATGATCATAAAGGGGAATTGGCACATGTACATGCCTTTTGTTTTGTTGTTGCAGCTGCAGTGCAGTCAGAAAAATTAGGCAGGCATGTACACGCACCAGAAAAATTATTATAGTGGCCGCTGCTAGCACTGGCCTTAAAAATTAAATAATCCACCTGGAGCCCTGGACCCTGTTGGTGGTGGTGGAGAAGGCAGTCAAGCAGCTTGCGGGCAGAGGTGCTGTGTGGGGAGTGACTTAGTCTTGGGGCAGGCAGTCATACGGCATGCAGGCAGAGATGCTGTGTGTGGGGACTGACTTAGTCTTGGGGCGGGCAGTAGGCCTCCGGGATCCATGCCTCATTCATTTTGATAAAGGTCAGGTACTGAACACTTTTGTGACTTAGGCGACTTCTCTTTTCAGTGACAATGCCTCCAGCTGTGCTGAAGGTCCTTTCTGATAGGACGCTTGAGGAAGGGCAAGACAGAAGTTGGATGGCAAATTGGGACAGCTCTGGCCACAGGTCAAGCCTGCGCACCCAGTAGTCCACGGGTTCATCGCTGCTCACAGTTTCTACATCCACACTTAAGGCCAGGTAGTCGGCTACCTGCCAGTCCAGGCGTTGGTGGAGGGTGGATCTGGAAGTGCTAAGGCGAGGCGTTGGACTAAAGAATGTCTGCATGTCCGACATCACCATGAGATCGCTCACGCATCCTGTCCTTGCCTGCGTTGAACATGGGAGAAGGATTACTGGCAGTGGTACCTTTATTGCGTTGTGCTGTGACATCACCCTTAAACGCACTCTAAAGCATAGTTGCCAGCTTGTTCTGCAAGTGCTGCATCCTTTCTGCCTTCAGGTGAGTTGGTAACATGTCCGCCACTTTGTGCCTATACCGAGGGTCTAGTAGCGTGGCCGCTCAGTACAGCTCATTCTCCTTGAATTTTTTTATACGGGGGTCCCTCAACAGGCTGGACAGCATAAAAGATGCCATCTGCACAAAGTTGGATGCAGACGTACTATTCATCTCCTCTTGCTCTTCCTCAGTGACGTCAGGTAAGTCCTCCTCCTCCCCCCCCCAGCCACGAACAATACCACGGGAACGTTAAGGAGCACAATCCCCCTGCAACGCCTGCTGCAGTTGTTGTTCTACCGCCGCCTCCTCCTCCTCCAAAGAAACAGCTACCTCATCATCCGAGTCTGACTCCTCTTCCCCACACCACTCTTCCTCCTCCTCCCTTCCGTCTGCGCTGCCACTGGTGTTGAGGAAACATCTGGCTCTGCTGAAAATTGCTCCCAAAACTGTTCCTCCCATACTGTTCCTCTTCATGCTCCTCCACAGCTTGATCCACCACTCTACAAACGACACACTCCAGGAAGTAAGCGTACAGGATCAAGTCGCTGATGGTGCCTTCACTGCTACTCACCAGGTTTGTCACCTCCTCAAACGGCCACATGAGCATGCATGCATTTCGCATGAGTGTCCAGTTGTTGGGCCAGAACATCCCCATCTCCCTAGATTGTGTCCTTCTACTGAAATTGTAGGGGTACTGGGTGACGGCTTTCTCCTGTTCTAGCAGGCGAGAGAACATAAGTAGGGTCGAATTCCAGCGAGTGAGGCTATCGCAAATGAGGCGTCTCACCCACAAATTGTTTCTCCGCTAAATCTCGACAAAGTGTGCCATGGCCGTATAAGACCGCCTGAAATGCCCACACAACTTCCTGGCCTGCTTCAGGACATCCTCTAAGCCTGGGTACTTTGACACAAATCTTTGAATGACTAGATTCAGCACATGTGCCATGCAGGGTACATGTGTCAGCTTTCCCAAATTCAAAGCAGAAATGAGATTGCTGCCTTTGTCACACACCACATTGCCGATCTCCAGCTGGTGCGGGGTCAGCCACTGATCCACCTGTTTGTTAAGAGCAGCTAGGAGAGCTGGTCCAGTGTAACTCTCCGCTTTGAGGCAAGACATGTCTAAGATGGCGCGACACCATCGTACCTGGCATGCAGCATAGGCCCTGAGGAGCTGGGGCTGTGTAGCTGGAGAGGAGATCGTAGCACCAGTAGAGTTGAACTGCCCCTCAGCCAAGGAGGAGGAGGATGACGAAAGCGAAGAGGATGTAGCAGGAGGAGAGGAGGTGGAAGGAGGCCTGCCTGCAAGCCGTGGAGGTGTCACAAGTTGGTCCGCTGCACAGCTACGTACTCCCTGCTTGCCATCAGTCACTAGGTTGATCCAATGGGCTGTGTATGTAATGTAGCGGCCCTGACCGTGCTTGGCACACCAGGCATCCGTGGTCAGGTGGACCCTTGACCCAACGCTGTGTGCCAGAGATGACACCACTTGCCTCTCAACTTCACGGTACAATTTGGGTATCGCCTTTTTAGAGAAATAATTGCGGCCTGGCATCTTCCACTGCGGTGTCCCAATGGCCACAAATTCACGGAAGGCCTCATAGTCCACCAGCTGGTATGGTAACAGCTGGCGAGCTAACGGTTCCGCCAAGCCAGCTGTCAGACACCGGGCAAGGGGGTGACTGGCAGAAATTGGCTTCTTCCACTCAAAGATTTCCTTTACAGACACCTGGCTGCTGTAGGCAGAGGAGCAAGAGCAAGAACCGCTCAAGGTCAGAGGCGGAGTGGAGGAGGGTGGCTGTGAAGGTGCAAGGGAGAAAGTGTCTGAAGATGATGCACCTGAAGTAAGGAAGAGTAGAAGGAGGGTGACTTTTCTTTTGTGTGCTGCTTTTGCTCAGGTGCTCTTCCCATTGCAGTTTGTGCCTTTTCTGCATGTGCCTTCGTAAGCCACTTGTCCCTCCAATTTTTGGAGGCAGAGAGGCAGAGAGAACAGATGGCATTGCTCCAATCTGAGGCAGACACATGAAAACATTTCCAAACCTTTGAGCCCCCTGGGGTGATGGCACTATGGTGGCATCATCAGCTGATGTTGAAGGGCATGCTGGCTGGCTGTACATAGGTGGGGATACATGGTGCCGGACACTGCCACCAGCTGTTTCTGATGATGAGCTCCCCATTCTTCTTTCAGGAACTCATCTTCTCCTACTCCTCTCTGACTCCCCCTCTGAACTGTCCCCCTGTTCATCTCCTCTATTGGGAACATACGTGGGATCCGTATCATTGTCATCATCATACTCATCCTGCCGAGCTTCGCTTGCCTCAGACACCTCCAAAACTGCACCATCAGCAGGTACTTCATCATCCCCCTCCACACGTTACGTCCATAGAGTAGCCTAACTCAGAAATATGAGGTGGTGTAACTTGCTTAGTGCCTTCATCTGGTTGTAACAATAATGGCTGTGCATCAGTGATTTCCCCACCAAATAACTCCTGCGAACTGTCAAATGTAGTGGATGTGGTACTTGAAATAGCGCTGGTGGCTGCGGAAGATGAGGTGTTCTGTGTTAAATAGTCAGCCACGTCCTGACAATCTTGGGAGTTGATGGGACGTGCCTTCTTCTGAGCACTGTACTTTGGTCCAGGGCCGCACAAAATCACATCAGCATGACCTCGCACAGACCTGCTGGGTGGCCTTCCTCTGGTTCTGCCTCTACCTCTGCCTCTACCTGTTTTTTCCGATTTGTCCATATCGGGGGGGATGTGAAAGTTATGCACTGACTTAATACACTGAGTAATACAATGTGCAGTCACACAGGTGCAGTTAACAGGTATGCACGGAGTGGTACATCACACTGCGTGCACTTACGTAGGTGGATGGGTGCACTGAAGTGAACAACAGGTAGTAGTAGGTATATGCAGTGATGAGTATTACAGTGTGCACCTGTCACACACAGAAAGGTACCGGACAGGCACAGTGACACTGCGTGCAATGACGTAGGTGGGTGGGTGCACAGTGAACAACAGGTAGGTATATGCAGTGGGTATTACAATGTGCACCTGTCACACACAGACAGGTACCGGACAGGCACAGTGACACTGCGTGCACTCACGTAGGTGGGTGGGTGCACAGTGAACAACAGGTAGGTATATGCAGTGGGTATTACAATGTGCACCTGTCACGCACAGACAGGTACCGGACAGGCACAGTGACACTGCGTGCACTCACACAGGTGGGTGGGTGCACAGTGAACAACAGGTAGGTATATGCAGTGGGTATTACAATGTGCACCTGTCACACACAGACAGGTACCGGACAGGCACAGTGACACTGCGTGCACTCACGTAGGTGGGTGGGTGCACAGTGAACAACAGGTAGGTATATGCAGTGGATATTACAATGTGCACCTGTCACACACAGACAGGTACCGGACAGGCACAGTGACACTGCGTGTGCTCACGTAGGTGGGTGGGTGAACAGTGAACAACAGGTAGGTATATGCAGTGGGTATTACAATGTGCACCTGTCACACACACAGGTAGTAGTCACTGAATGTGCTGGGCCTGGCAGTGAGTGGCACACACAGTAGGAATTACCAAGGCTGTCTATGCAACACAAGTGTCAGTGACACACACAAAAAAAAATAGATCACAAGAACAAGATTAGCTCTCAAAAGAGCTGTTGTGGGGTGCTTTTTTTTAGCAATAAGAATCAGCAAGGAGCAAGCTAAGAAGCCTACAAGAGCCTAACTAAGCTTTCCCTATGAGAGTCTGCAGCAGCTATCCCTTTACTAATTACTGCAGGCACACGAGTGAGTGAAAAGCCTGACGCTGCCTGCCTTTTATAAGGGGGGTGGGGCTCCAGGAGGGAGTGTAGCCTGATTGTCTACAATGTGCCTGCTGACTGTGATGTAGAGAGTCAAAGTTGACCCTCATGATGCACTATGGGGGCGAATCGAACTTCCGGAAAAGTTCGCAGTTCTCCGCGATCGCGAATCATGGAAGTTCACCGGGAACCATTCACCAGCAAACCGTTCGGGCCATCTCTACAGCCAAGTTGGTCATTTTCCTCACTGCTTGGTAATTTCAGTTTTTCATGCGCTAACTGCGGCCTTTATGAATTGACACATTGCTAAGTGCTCAGGAAAGTCTGCTGTTTTATGCTTTATGAATTGAGGCCATTGTCCTACAATGCTTTTTAAACCACCAGCAAGCGAGAAAATACTCAAAATGATGTTGACAGTATTTTTTTAAACCAACATTTGGGTATTTTTTCAGCTGCAAAATGCTTAAAAGCTATTTTAAAAAGAATATGAAAATTATCTCCTAGGGCATAACTCAAGAGAAAAAGTTAATTGCATATGGCCCTAAATATCAAACAACAGCCCACATTAAATTGGACAAGAATAATGGGAACCTTAACCTAATTTTGTGTTACGTATAAAGGGAATAATTGCAAACAAGTAGTTCCAGCAGGACTCAGTGAGATTCTTGCACCCCTCAGCGGGTACTTTGGCCCATTCTTCCGAAGCCAACTACTCCAGATGTGTTTGGTTTAAAGGGATCCTTTTCCGTAAGCATGAAATAAAGGCATCTGGAATAAAGGGCGCAAGAGATTGCGGCTAGTAGAATATCACTACAATTGGCGATATTCTACTGCTGGATTCGATAGTAAAATATCGGTAATGTTTACCGATATTTTACTATAGCTAAACCTAACTCTACGCTGACACAAAACCGTCCCCTGGTGGTGCCTAACCTTAAGACCTTTCCTGGTGGTGCCTAACCCTAAGACCACCTGGTTGTGCCTATGCCTAACCCTAAGACACCCCCCCCCCCGGTGGTGCCTAACCCTTAGACCCTTCCTGATGGTGCCTAAACTTAAGACCCCCCCCCCCCATCGTGACCCCCTTCTAAACTTTAACCCTTCTCTAACGCAAAGCCACATACGTTAACATGCTAAATTTGGGTTTTGGGATGCGCCCAACTATCAGCAAACATTGCAAATATTCACACCCTGGAGGTGCCTCCTGGTGCCCAAATTTAACATGTTAGCCGCATTGTAAAATCTGCAATTTGTGGCAAAAACTGCAAATTTTGGCGCCCATAGATGAGCCATGCACCCAAATTTCCGTTTTCTGTTGCTAATCGCTGCTTTTTTATAGGCACCAATGGTGGTGCCTTTTTGTGCAATAGTGCTCCTGCGCTCTTTTTATGTAAATCATCCTTTTCAAGATTGCATGTTTCATTTCCTCTTTTAGATGTCAAATAGCACTCAAAATAGAGGTTCACTTGCAAACAGTCCAATGTTTTGTTGTGTTATGCCCTTGATTCACATATTACATGGTGACAAGCAGTCAATCATTTATTTCTCAAGGGAGAAGAAGGTCAGTGCACAACTAAAGATAGTCAATGATATGCTAATAAGTTTGAGCTGAAGCAAACTGTATGCAGATTTAGTGATCTTGGAACTGGACAAATCAAATGCAGCAGCTGCCTGTTTTCACTGGTCTTTGAGGTCGATTTACTAAATTTGGAGAACACTGGTAAATATTTGTAATTCTAAAAATTGCAGCTGTTACCTGGGTCATATCAGAATACAGGGAGGATTAATAAAAGGTTAGTGATTTAGTGTTTCTGTTGTTACAGTACCCTGGAACACTCACAGCAATAAATAAACTTTAATAAATCTAGAACAGCTTAGATTTAATTAAAAAAAATGCCCCCAACTGCACAGGAGTGCATCCAGACAACTGCTCATTTACTAACGATTCAGAAATGTCACTATATTATGATATGACCCAGGCATGGGTTGCAGAGTTTAGTCTCCTCCTAATAGATACTGCAGAAAAAATCCAGTATAGATTTGCTGGACCATTTATGTTTTCCAGCATTTTCAATCAATCCATTCTACCTAATAATATACAAGTGTCCCTGCGTAGTGTCCCCGTGTCAGTGCTTTTGCGCAACTGCGCATGTCCTGCAACGAAACAGCTGTTGGAACAGGACACAGAATGGGCCAAGGGGCGGGTAAGCCAGCCAGGTGTGTGCTCACGCATGTCGTGCGCACAAGCCGGTGCATGCGGCAGATGTACGAGCAGCGGGTGCGCACGCGCGGCATTGACAGACCTAGAGCCTATTCTTAAATGGGCTTAGGTCACTAGTAATCATATAAAAACATAGCCACATGCTCTCTGATTTTTTTTTTAAACAATTGTTTAACAGATCCATCAGTTTTGCAATTATCTCCTATCAAAAGAAACTTTAGTTTTATATATATACTAGTAAGAAGGCCCACCCGTAAAAAAACGTGCACTGGGCCACGGCCGCTAAACCTCGGCAAAGCGCATACCGACGCTTCCCGCTCACCCATCCCCCACCACTGTCCGAAGTATGTGCACACAGGGAGATGTTACTTGCTTGGCAGTTGGAAAAAGCTGTTATTTCTCACAATGCAAAGAGGTTCTCAGACAGCAAACTGTCAAGTCTGGAAGCAGGGACACAGTGACAGGAGGATGATGTAGGGACAGAGGGGTTTTATTATATAGGACTAGTAGACCCAAGCCCATTTAAAAATGGGCCATTGGGCTCTAGGTCTTTTTTTACCGCTGCCGCCGGTCACCCGCCACGCATGCCCGCCGCGCACACGCAACTGAACTCCCTGGTTCCTCCAGCTGTCTGTTACTGCACACATGCGCAATAACAAAATAACAGGGACACTGCATAACTGCTGGATGCAGCGAAACAGGCTCATTATTATAGGATAGGATATATATATATATATATATATATATATATATATATATATATATATATATGTATATATATATATATATATATATATATATATGTGTGTGTGTGTGTGTGTGTGTGTGTGTGTGTATATCAATAAATAGTTTATATACAGTGTATGAATAAGAAATGTAAACATCTAACAATATGTATATGGGTATGGCCACTTTTATAGTAATTAGAAATCTGTTTTTCTATTTTTATCTACATTTTTTTCACTTCCACTTGAGTAATTGAGATAAAAAAGTAAAACTGCTCCAGAGAGCACTTAAAAATTAAAAATAATATGTTTTCCTACAATTAGGAAAAATATAACCTCCAAATATTTACTTCTGTTCTCCCACCAGGGAGATATTTCTTCCTCATCTACTATATAAAAGGACATACTGTATACAACTTCAGACAGCTGTAGACAGCAGTAAAAACCTCACAGAGGTTGTACTCCTTCCTGCTATATCCAAAACCTTAAAAAGCCCAAACATTTTCCTTGTGTTCCACTTAAAGTAATTCACCTGGAAATATTTTTGTATGCTTCCTAACCAACCAAATACAGCAGAATACCAAAGCAGCTTGGGGTGACCCAAAACCACAAGGAAAGTATAGGGGACCAAAAAAGACTGAAAAGCCCTCAGAGTCCTACATAAAAAGCAATACTTGGTGTGGTTTGCCTTCTTAAAACAGAAGGTATTTGCGATAATTCAGCTTTAAGTGGGTAACTGTGGGAACCCACAATGCACCACTGATGACTATGCAAATAATCTCTTTATGCCCATTAAGTCGGACTTACATCCACCCAACATACAGATAGCCTGTTTGGGACTGTTGGTCCTCCTCAGTGCATGGAATTCATTTGAATGCATGACCTATGGTAAAATATTTCCCACACAACTTTTCACCCTTCATAAGGTACTTCTCAGTCTTCTCTATTCCATTTGAAGGAAACACAGTTCTTCTCCTTACCTGCACCTAGCACCTTAGGAGAGAAAAAAAAATTCTGGAACTCTGTTTTAAATTATATAACATAATTCAGTTGTACAACCTGAAACATGTTTCCCCGAATAACCAACTAAAGCTCAACTTATCTTTTTTCTGCACTTGTTGTCTGTTTCATTTAACTTGTTTTATGCAGTGCTTAAAAGCTTCAACTACTAATCAACCTAAACAACTAAACAAGATGACAGATGGTGATTATAGTTAGTGTGTCCAAACAACAGATTGCAATTTTCCCTTCAGTTCTAATTATAATAGGTCTTTTCAGCTTCATAAATTGTACAGAAGATTTTTTTAACTACTTTTTTTTTGCTTATTTTAGGCAGTAAGATGAATAAAAAACAACAACTGCAAAACGTAAGAAAAGACAAAACAAAACCAAAGAACCCCCAAATGGTAAACATTTATTTTTTGCAGCAACTTTAGATGATTGTACACAGTTAAATCTCTTTCCCTGTCTGCTAAATATAGAACAAGCTATTCCCCAGTGCAAAGCCTGTCTCAGGTGGCATTGCTCTTAGCACAGCCTAAACAATGAGCCTCAACTTCAATATTTATTTTCCATAGTTTTTTGGTCATTGGTAGTATCTTATGAAATATTATTGCAAGTCTGAGCTCACACTACGCTTAAAGAGACACCGTAGTGACATATAGTAGAATGTAGTAAATTATTCAGGATACCCGACCTTTACGTTAATTATCCTGGTTTCAGCATCAGAAACACTTCCTTTATCTACACCGTATTACCTCCTTTTACCCCATATATAGGCCTTTTTTCCTGACTTGGAGGTAAGCTTTCTTTTTATTATTTATTGATGTTATCTGTACAAGGTTTTTAGGGCGCCTCCTCCACCCTAATTTGCCAGTTCTACAGCCCCCCCCCCCATTCTACTGGGTATCAAGCGATTCAAACCACAATTCCTCACATTCCCAGGATCCAATCTCAGCCAACCATATACTCCGTATATAAAAAAGTGAGAGACAAAAGTGTACTAAGTTCAGACCATTTGTGTTTAATACCATAAAAACATTAAATGTTGAAAATAGAAAGAGTCCACTTACATATGCTGTACAATATCACAGAGTATCCCAAACTGTAGATCATGATCTATTAGAAAAGATCAGGTGCTGCTGGCTCAAATGAAAGTGCCATGTCACCGTATTTAGTGTATATGTCTCCACCATGACAAACCCTGCGGAGAACAAAGACTTGGAGTCCTTCATAGTATTTGTACCCATGGAGGACACGCTCATCATGTTAGGCTACTTCAACACCAGAGTTGGCGTAGAGAACCAGACATGGGAGAGAATCATTGGGAGGAATAGAATCAGCAAAAGCAACAGCAATGGTCATCTACGTTTTAAGCACTTGCATAGCTTATGACCTGTTGATCAAAGACACAGTATTCTGCCTCCCCAATCATAACAAGACATCCTGGATGTGTCTATGCAGCAAGCACTGGCACTCGCATCATTGTTGACCTTGAAGCAGCATAAAATGCTCCCCCCAACAGATTTAGCACCCCCTCCTTTTTTTCTCATATGGTGTTCTGCATGGAGGTTTTTCTTTTCTTTTTGTATTTTGCTGCTGTATACAAACCATAATATTTCCCCTATGTACTTTATTGGGATTCTAATTAAGCTCACAAATAAACCTGCACATTCAAGTCATTTAGGTTGAACTGCTTTGAGGAGAATTGGCCTAAAACTATGATGGACCATATAAGCTGGTATTGTTTAGGTGTTGGAGCCCCACACTGGAGAACTCAATGATTTGGAAAAAAAACACAACTTGTATGGAGGACTAAGGGCCATATGCAATTCATTTCCTCACCTGAGTTTTCTCCTAGGTGATATTTTTAAACTTGTCAATAAAATGCCTTTTAAGCCACCAGAAAGCAAGAAAATACTCAAAATAATTTTGATAGTACTTTTCAATTTACGTTTTGTTACTTTTCTAGTTGAAAAGTGCTGGAAAGTTATTTTAAATAGAAGATGAACAATTATCTCTTAGGAGAAAACTCAGGTGAAAAAGTGAATTGCATATGGCCCTAAGTGTTAAAAAAAGGACATTTTACTTAAAAAGATATAAAATTAATTTTAAAAGGTTAAAAGCAAAACTTACTTTGGGGGAAAAAATAGCACCATCCTAAGCAATATGTTTTATTTATAGAACAGGTGGAACATTTTGCATTCATTTTTTGACATTAAATAAAATTTTACATATTTGATACCTCTAATTGATTCAGCAAATAAAACCATCAGGTCTTAAAACTGCTTTATCGCTAGGCAAGCTTTTTATCCCTCAGCTATGTAAAACTAGATCTGCATTGCACTACCCTTGTTAATTGGATGATGCAAAAGTACTTTAGATTGATTATTAGCTGACGCAGCCCTTAGTGCAAGTGATAGCTTTAATTGCAACAGGCCTCAAAACTGTTTTCTTAATAATAACAGCTGTTACAAATAATGGTTTTTTTTCTTCTTATATTTGACATTATTATCTTCATAATCATGACCTTGAAAAAGTAATACTTTAAAATACTCATTACTTTTACATTTCCACTCATAATTGTGATTTTTCCCAATTTTGACATGGAAAGTCAAATGCCGGAAAATGATGAGATTGAGTAGAATCTTTTTTTTTTTTAAATGTAGTCCCAGGGCACTTCTGTACTTGTAATAATATCTATTTATAAATCTTTTATTGCTACACTTTTGCTTTCAAAATTATAAAATAATACTAAAAGGAAAATCACATTATAAATTCAATAAAAGTTTTAATACATTATACATTAATTCGGCAGACATGTTTTATTTCTAATTATCTTGGCTGCATTTTACTTATATTAGCATGATATTCTTATCAGTTTTTCTCTCTATTTTACAATGCTAGAGATGCTGCAGCTTGGACTTCTAACTTCCAAATTATTACCATACTGCATTATCTTGGATGGATGTGCACTTGCTAAAAATATCAAAGTCTATTGTTAAATAACAATGGCTCTGACAAGCTTTCATGTGATTTATGGGAAGCATGTATAATCATTGTGATCAAGTAAAGTTTTGAGTCACTGAATCAAAATGGAAGGACGAGATGAATGGCTTACTCAGTATCTTTAATAAATCTAGAACAGTTATCTGGCAAAGGCATTTTAATATACTAGAGTAAAAGAGTGACAAAAGGGAAGGTGATGGGGCAGGAAATTCTGAATATGTTCAGATTTTTTTTTTTACTTTATTACCGGGAGAGTTGCTACCTTGAATTTTATTAAGTTTTGCAATCCTGAAGCAGTAATTTCAGGGTGTATGTGTTGGTCACTGAAAATCTGAAACAAATAAATATTAAGTTTTCCCACTAAGCACCTGAGAGCCTTATACCTTGAAGACTCTAAATATAGAAATAGTGACTTTTTGAAAAGAAAAATAGACCTAAGCTTTCTCTCCTCCTACATCCTTGGCCCTATGATTGGTCAGTGAGGCCGTTTATCACAGTGACAGGTGAGTTATGAGGTCCATAAGGTAGAAGGTAATGGTCTGACAAAAGGTAAGGTGGTGGGACAAGAAATTCTAATTATATAAAAAGATACATTTATAAATTATATTTCATGGTGAGACTAGCTTCGAAATAATCACAAAAAAGCATAAAATCACCCAAATTCTTCAACATAGTGAAAAACAATAATAAAGCACAATTTAAAAATTATCTTCAGGATTTCAGTGATTTCAGTGTAAATTAAATGGTAGACAGGAGATGGCTATTTCATGTCATGTACCACGTTTCATTCTGATCAGCTCAGTGAGAATGCCATTTATACTTAACCTCCATTTTAATTGGATCAGTTGCACTAGAATGGCTTTCAGCTGATATTTTACTGTTGTTTAGGAAAGATAAAAAGTTAGAAATGTGAAAATAGATATATAAACTCACCTTACTGTCTTAAGAAGTCTCTAACATTGCAAATACAGTCTCCAAACTTTTGTTACCTAGGACTTTGTGTTTTCTGTATCTTCTGACTTTATTATAGAGCAGTAAAAGTATAAAAAAATGAGGTTGGCTTTGAATAAGGTGGCATTAAAAAAAATAAAAAATAATTGCATATTAAATACTTTCTTCATTTTAAAAGGGACAGTTTGCCATTAAAAATACATTTTTAACACTGGCCCTAAAAGACAAGTGCAATGTAAATAAAAAAAAGGTATTTATTTCAAGCTTGATACGTTTTAATGAAGTGGCAAGTTCAGGAAAAAATTGCTAAAAAAGGTTATTTCTGTCATATATTTTGATTTTGCAAAAATATATTTTTTCTCAACCTAAGTCTGATATTGAAGATTCGAGGGAAAATTGAATCATAAAGAACTGGTTGAAAGACAGAGGACAAGATGAGTTGTAACTAAGCAGCTCATAATCAAAATGGCCTTAGTAATGGTATATCAAATTAATTGGAGTAGGGCCTAGATCTCATCAATTTTTTATTAACAATATGGTGAATGAAACAGAGAGTACCGTAATGTTGCCATTATTGCTGATGGCTGAACATTATGTAGGGTTATGAAAACTCAGCACATCTAACAGGGAGTGCTATTAAAAAAAACCCAGGTAATTAAATTAAGTTGATAAAAGTTCAATTTAAATTGATGAAAATGAATGAAGACAATTAGAACTATGGATTCTAATGATAAAAGAGTGAGCCAACCTTTTGCCTTCCAAAAAAAGCACTATGTCTGCTGAAATAACACCATTTCTTAGTTGTCTGTGTTTATGACAGTAGAGATTATTTTATCCATAGAGCAGTGAATGGTGATGAACAGGTGACATTGGCAAAGTTGTTTATGCAGCAAAGACTAGGCTCTCAAATGTTGCTGGAAAAAAGGGTATATCATGCAATGTGCATACAGCACCCTCCCCTTATGAGCCACCAGTGCTGTTTTGTGCCGATAGTAGGCTTTATTAAACCCTGGGCAGGCCTTTTGAAGTATCCAAATCACAGATTAGAATGCAAACCAATCTGTCTGGTAACCTGTTTTCAAATACTATTTTGTTCAAACTTTACCCTTAAAGGGATACTTAAGTAAAAAAAAATGATTTTTACTCACCTGGGGCATCCCTCAGCCCCCTGAAGCTGTATGGTGCCCTCGCAGCCTCGCTCCGATCCTCCTGTCCCCACCGGCGGCTACTTCCGGGTTCGGCGACAGCCGCCGACAGGCTGGGAGCGCGAGTGATTCTCTGCGTTCCCAGCTGCTATATCACCCTCTATTCTGCTATAGCATATATGTTATGCGCTATAGCAGCATAGAGGGCGATATAGCGGCTGGGAACGCGGAGAATCACTCGCGTTCCCAGCCTGTTGGCGGCTGTCGCCAAACCCGGAAGTAGCCGCCGGTGGGGACAGGAGGATCGGAGCGAGGCTTCGAGGGCACCATACAGCTTCAGGGGGCTGAGGGATGCCCCAGGTGAGTAAAAATCATTATTTTTTTTTAACCTAAGTATCCCTTTAAACTTAACTTTAACCTTAAAGCAGAACTGTCGCGAAAATCTTACAATTTAAAACACATAGATAAGAAGTGCATTTTTTTCCACAGTAAAATGAGCCATAAATGACTTTTCTCCAACGTTACTGTCACTTACAGTAGGTAGTAGAAATCTGACATTTATGACAGGTTTTGGGTTAGTCCATCTCTTCATGGGGGATTCTCAGCATGGCCTTTATTCTTTACAAAGACATTCCCTGAAAAAGATTTATACAAAGATGCTGGCCAGCCTCCCTGCTCACCGTAAAATTCTTTGGCAGTTGGACGGAGCAACTGACATTCACTAAGTGCTTTTAAAAATAAAGAAAACCCTGAGAACCCCCTATGAGAAGATGGGCTAGTCCAAAATCTGTCGGTTCTGTCAGATTTCTACTACTTACTGTAAGTGACAGCAACATAGGAGAGTTACTGAGCGCGCCCAAGCTGGGCTGCAGCTCTCTCAAGCTGCTCCACATCTTGTCTCAGAAATTTGACTATTTAAATACATTTGGGCATGGACAGGACCAAAAATACAGAAGAATCCTATGCATCACCTCTCTGGCAACAACTACAGCTCATCAGAAATTATGGATCACTTTGGATGGCCGAGATTTAAACTGGATTAAAATTGGACTTGGACTGAAAATGCCTAGCCTGCTAGGAGCTGACCTCAAACTTTGAAATTCTTAAACTTTCTTCAACCCTCAGCTTCTGATCCTTCTGTAAGTAACGGAAATGGCAAAAAACACCTTGTGAGCTTTCTATGTTATGACTATCCTATTTCTACATTTATTCCAAACTTTTTAAATTGAAACAAGGAACTGTCTTAATTTGTTTTAATCTGGAGCATCTTCTTTTTTTCTGAGAAGTACAGCTTGCAAAAGACCCCTTCCCTTTGATCTCAGCAGGGTGTCTATCAGCTGTCCAAATGCCACCATTAAAATACTCAGCTGAGATGCTTATCTATATTGCAACCTCTGTTCCCAAGAAACTCTTACAAATAGATTCTGCTTTGATTACCCCTCTAAAATCCTTTGGGATTCTCAAGAAAACAAGGCGGGGGAAGAGGGGAGGACGTGCAGGCACCCATAAATCAAAGCCAAAGCAATCATCACATATCTATAAATCAGCTGTATCAGTAAAGGACCCAGATAACAGAGACAGCTGCCACACTCCTGATTACAACCCCCAGCCAGGAGCTAGGAACACAGACCTCAAAGTTAAGGCAAACAACATTAAAGCAGTACTCTGCAATGCCAGGTCCATAAACAACAAAACAGCAGTTATTCATGATCTAATAGAGGCTTCAGATCTAGCTTTAATTACAGAGACATGGTTGGATCAGAACTCAGGACCCACTCTCGCAGCTGCGGTACCAGACAATTACTCAGTTTTACACTGTGAAAGGCAAAACCGCAAGGGCGGAGGATTAGCTCTGTGCTTCAAATCCAGTCTGAATATTAAACCCCTTGCTGTAGCCCCCACCCACTCTTTTGAATGTCTAGCAGCCCAGCTCTCAGCTGGAAAAAAAATAAACATACTGCTTGTCTACCGACCCCCTGACGCTGGCTCAGCTTTTCTCAAAGAAATAGCAGAACTTGTATCTTGCATAACACTGAAACACCCTAGGTGGATAATTCTTGGAGACTTTAACGCACGGGTCGATACACACTCTTCCCAATTTGGAACTAAGCTACTTCTCTCCATGAATGAACTGGGCTTCTCTCAAGCCGTCAACCTCCCTACCCACAAAAAAGGACACACTTTGGACCTCATTTTCCATTCAGAACTCCTAATATCCAATGTGGAAATTGATCCAGTAGTTTGGTCAGACCACCACACTGTCCACTTCTCCTTTACAGTAGTGTTGGGCGAACATCTAGATGTTCGGGTTCGGGACGAACAGGCCGAACATGGCCGCGATGTTCGGGTGTTCGACCCGAACTTCGAACATAATGGAAGTCAATGGGGACCCGAACTTTCGTGCTTTGTAAAGCTTCCTTACATGCTACATACCCCAAATTAGCAGGGTATGTGCACCTTGGGAGTGGGTACAAGAGGAAAAAAAATATTTGAAAAAGAGCTTATAGTTTTTGAGAAAATTGATTGTAAAGTTTCAAAGGAAAAACTGTCTTTTAAATGTGGAAAATGTCATGTTTCTTTGCACAGGTAACATGCTTTTTGTCGCCATGCAGTCATAAATGTAATACAGAGAAGAGGTTCCAGGAAAAGGGACCGGTAACGGTAACCCAGCAGCAGCAGCACACGTGATGGAACAGGAGCAGGCGCAGGAGGAGAAGGCCATGCTTTTTGAGACACAACAACCCAGGCCTTGCATGAGGACAAGAAGCGTGCGGATAGCATGCTTTTTACCGCCATGCAGTCATAAATGTAATAAAGATAAGAGGTTCAATAAACAGGGACCGGGCGTCAACGCTAACCCAGCAGCAGCAGACGTGATGGAAGAGGAGGAGGCGCAGGAGGAGAAGGCCACGCTTTCAGGTGCAACTCAGGCCTTGCATGAGGACAAAAAAATGTGTGCGCAAAGCAATGCAATGAGTAGTTTTCAGGACACAATGGGCTATTCGGAGGAGCTATTCCCACCCCCACAATCTTCTACCTGTGAAAGGTCAATGGAACAGCCACAAATGTTGTGCCCGGATTCACAACCTTTTTCTGTGGAAAATGCACCTCGCACTGAAATGCAAGGCGATGCCGAGGATGAACATGACGTCAACAACTCAACATGACGCAAAATGGGGGCGGAACAGAAAGCTGCTTTCAATGTTTTGAAGGCCTTAATTGCCTCCGGTGGCCAGTTAGATGCATCATTCATCACACCCAAATCCCAGAGCAATGTGTGCAGGAATTTGAATCTCAGGAGGTGTACCGAGATCATCTGGACAAGTGACCAAGTGACAAAGTGACTAGTGACAAAGTGACAAAGTGACAAAATGACAAAGTGACAAAATGACAAAGTGACAAGTGACAAGTGACAAAATGACAAAGTGACAAGTGACAAAGTGAGAAGTGACAAGTGACAAGTGACAAAATGACAAAGTGACAAGTGACAAAATGACAAAGTGACAAGTGACAAAGTGACAAGTGACAAGTGACAAAGTGACAAGTGACAAAATGACAAAGTGACAAGTGACAAAGTGACCAGTGACAAAGTGACAACTGACAAAGTAACAAAATGACAAAGTGACAAAGTGACCAGTGACAAAGTGACAACTGAGAGGTTGTTCTGGGGAGCTCCACTGCACTCAGTCGCATATGAGGAGAGGTCTCGTCGGGACTGCTGATCCTCCTCAGCTTGCTCAAAGCCTTGAGGGTTCCTGAAGATCCTCTGCTTGGAGTTCGCCGGGGTTCAGCTTGGTGTCGGGGTCGGCGGCGTCCTCCTCACTCCAACGTGGCAGATCTTCTGTTGAAGGAAAAAAAAAAAAACATTGTTAAAAGTCCAGTACCGCTTCTGAAGGACTCACCAAGAGATGCAGGAGCGCTTCAATCCAGCGCACCATCGCTCGCTGGGTGATGTCCCTGCCTACGCGCTGGAATTCTACGCTGCACATGCTAGCACGCTTTTGCGCAGTGCCGAGGCGCATTCCAGCAGCTAGTAGCTACCAAGCTTCTGTGGATCTGATTGGGCCACCATGTTGGATCTCTGCCAAGTCCTCCAAAATTTTGAGCAATCCACGTTGCGTGACTGAGCAGTGACAACTCTACAGTCAGCAATACAATACCACTGCTGTGTTTACTGAAGAAATCAATGTTGAAGATGGAAACCGCTGGCATGATGCAAGTGGGGGATTCTGAAGATGAAAACGATCAGCGTGATGATACCAACATCAGGCAACCTGCCTCAGGAAACGCTGGTCCCAGCTATGACAAAGAACAGGACGAGGAACAGCTGGAGTTGGAGCAGGAATTGGATGCCCCCACTGCCGAGGGACAGAGCGGTGCACGTTGGACTTCCACAATTTAGCGGGAAAGGACAGCAGAAGAGGAAGAAAGTGATGCTGGTGACGAATATGGTGCATCACAACAATCACAACGCTTACAAGAACATGAAGATAGAGGAGTCTGGCAGGACTCTCTGGCACACATGGCTCAATTCATGCTAGACTGCATTGAACGCGGCCCGCGCATTATTCACTATTCATTATTATTCATTATTCTGGAATCTGGACAACACCAATTACTGGGTTTATACCCAGTTTATACAAACACAATGTTAAAAAACTGATTGAAGAAAGTGTCAGACAGGTCAAAAATGGAACAATTCCAGCAGGCCCTTGAGGATGGAGACTTTAGAGAGGAGATTGACATCCTCCTCCTTCTCTAGCCAGTTGTACGCCGACAGACTGACTTCAGCAAACCCAGGAGGACTAGGAGGGCAGCAAAGAACACAAGCTGCTGCTAGTGCCCAAAAGGGAATGGTATTGGCAGTGTCCTTGGAGTGGGAACATTTTCTGACACCCATGCAGCAGCCCACAGAACAGCAATCGGGCAGTTCCACGTCCTCCAACACCAATCGCCTAGAGAAGATGGTCAAGGTCCAGGACTACATGTCAGATGGCGTAGCTGTGTTGAACAATCCATCTGCAGAAAGACGGTGAGTGTGACAGGCAGCACAGAAGGACCATGGCAACTCACTCATAGTACCACAGTTTGATAGTGCTGCCCAAAAAATTATATGGATCCGTGGACCCGGGCACTGCAGGCAGTACTGGGAAGTGGGAACGCAGATTTTAGTACCTAAACACACGATACAACATGTTTTCCGGGGTCGGACTCTGAGGCACATACAGATGGTCCCGATCATCATCCTCGTCATCATACAACTCTTCTCCTGAGTCTGACCCACCCACCACCTCTGCCACCCCAACATCCCCAGACACAGACCCCTCATCGTCCTCAACATTAACTTGGGATGCTGGCCTGAGCCCGACCTCCTCCTCCACATCAGGCCCCATCATCTCCTCAATGGCAGCCCTCATTAATCGTTCTGGCGACGGACCGATGGACACAACATTCTCCTCTGGAGAGGGCTGCTGCTGACCACTGGCTGCTGTAGTGGATGTTATAGCTTGCGTGGGGCGTTGGCTGTTGCTGTTGTTGGGAGTGCTGCTCACAGCGGAGGTCTCTGAGGAACTCATGGTGAGCTCATATAGTGGTTGGCGGTGAGTGGAGTATTACTGATCCCAGCAATATACACACTGACTGGCAGAGTACGCAATGCTATATAGTCTGGCTGAGCGGTGTACACAGAGTGGCAGTACACACAATGCTATATAGTCTGGCTGAGCCGTGTACACAGAGTGGCAGTACACACAATGCTATATAGTCTGGCTGAGCGGTGTACACAGAGTGGCAGTACACACAATGCTATATAGTCTGGCTGAGCCGTGTACACAGAGTGGCAGTAAACACAATGCTATATATAGCGTGGCTGAGCGAGGTACACAGTGGCAGTACACACAATGCTATGTAGTCAGGCTAAGCCGTGTACACAGAGTGTCAGAAAACACAATGCTATATATAGCGTGGCTGAGCGAGGTGCACAGTGGCAGTACACACAATGCTATATAGCCAGGCTAAGCCGTGTACACAGAGTGTCAGAAAACACAATGCTATATATAGCGTGGCTGAGCGAGGTGCACAGTGGCAGTACACACAATGCTATATTAGTCAGGCTAAGCCATGTACACAGAGTGTCAGAAAACACAATGCTATATATAGCGTGGCTGAGCGAGGTGCACAGTGGCAGTACACACAATGCTATATTAGTCAGGCTAAGCCGTGTACACAGAGTGTCAGAAAACACAATGCTATATATATAGCGTGGCTGAGCGAGGTACACAGTGGCAGTAAACAATGCTATATATAGTGTGGCTGAGCGAGCGGTGTACTACTGTTCCCAGCAGCGACACACAATGACTGGGGGGGACCCTGGCTAGCGTGGCTGGAGAGCGAACTACCCTGCCTGCCTACCCAAAGCTAAACCCACAGACAAATGGCGGAGATATGACGTGGTTCGGGTATTTATTTACCCGAACCACGTGACCGTTCGGCCAATCAGAGCGCGTTCGGGCCCGAACCACGTGACCCGTTCGGCCAATCACAGCGCTAGCCGAACGTTCGGGGAACGTTCGGCCATGCGCTCTTAGTTTGGCCATGTGGCCGAACGGTTTGGCCGAGCACCGTCAGGTGTTCGGCCGAACTCGAACATCACCCGAACAGGGTGATGTTCTGCAGAACCCGAACAGTGGCGAACACTGTTCGCCCAACACTACTTTACAGCACCGGCTACAAAACACCAAGTGAAAGAACTAATAAAATATCGTTCCTTGAAAGGTTTGACACCCCAACACCTTCAGAACAGCCTCAATCTAGGTGGACTGACAGATCACAACTTCGGCCTTGAATCCATGGTCCTTAAATATAACCACGATGTCTCAGCCGCTTTTGACGCCATAGCTCCCTTAAAGATTAAACGTTCCGCACCATTACATCATCCTCGCTGGTTTGACAACTCTATAAAGGAACTAAAGAAACAGGGACGCAGACTGGAACGAAGGTGGCGCAAACATCAGTCCCCTGATGACAAACTTTCCCTAATTGCTCACCTGAAAAAATATCAAACAATGATTAACAAAAAGAAGTCCTTATTCCTGTCTCACGAAATTGCAAATGCAGCCAACAGACCTGCCCAACTCTTCCGCACGGTTGACAGTCTCTGCAATCCATCTTGTAGGAAATCCAGCATCAGATCTTCACAGGAACTGTGCGAGAAATTTGCCCACTTCTTCTCAGACAAAGTCTCCTCCATACGATCTGCCATTCAATTCACAGCCCCAGAAACCCATGCAGAGCCATATAACAGGTGCAAAAATAGCCTACCACCATGGTCTGATTTTAAGGTAATCACTGAAAAAGACATCTTGGATATCCTCTCAAACCTTCGCCAGACTACCTGCGATCTGGACCCTGGCCCCACAAAGTTCATGTTGAAATGCCCTGAACTATTTACACCGGCATTCCACAAAATAGTCAACGGCTCCTTACAAGAAGGGTGGTTTCCCTCTACTCTGAGAGAAGCAATCGTCAGGCCTCTACTCAAGAAACCATCCTTAGACCCAGATGCTCTAAACAGCTACAGACCTGTCTCAAACCTCCCCTTTCTGGGAAAAGTTATTGAAAAGGCTGTCTACCTCCAACTTGAAGCCAGGCTCTCCAGAAACAACATCCTTGACCCTCTTCAATCTGGTTTCAGGAAATATCACAGCTGTGAAACAGCCCTCACCCAGATTTGCAATGATCTGCTCATTGCAAGAGACAAGGGTCAATGTTCCATCCTGATTTTGCTCGACCTCTCAGCGGCTTTTGACACAGTCGATCATGAAATCTTACTCAACAGGCTACAAGAGTACTGTGGCATAGATGGCATTGTTCTCCGGTGGATCAACTCCTTCCTGGCTGGCAGAACACAAAGGGTAGCCTTAGGGCCCTTCCTCTCCAACCCTGTACCACTAAAATACGGTGTACCTCAGGGCGCAATATTATCCCTTTTACTGTTCACCATATACATGCTGCCACTTGGAGAAATCATACAAAAACATGGCCTGACATATCATTGCTATGCTGATGACACCCAGCTATATTTGTCATTCAAACCTGACGTCACAGACCCTACTCCACAAATAAACGCATGCTTAGCTGAGCTTCAGGAGTGGATGAATAATAATTGGCTAAAACTTAATGCTGACAAAACTGAGGTTCTTGTTATCGAGGGCCAGGGCTCAACAGCAAAGCAGATCCAGTCTCAACCAACACCGCTACGG
The DNA here is from genome assembly GCF_040937935.1 of Hyperolius riggenbachi. Lineage (NCBI taxonomy): Eukaryota > Metazoa > Chordata > Amphibia > Anura > Hyperoliidae > Hyperolius > Hyperolius riggenbachi. Next base: position 127,672,100 of record NC_090646.1, on the reverse strand, counting down.
ATAGGGAGCTCAGACCTGAACAACTCAGACTGTGTGCGCAGCCTGGGAGCACTGATTGATGGGAAATTAAGCCTCAGGAAAATCTCAGCTGTTATGAAACATTCCTTCTTTCACCTAAGGAATATTGCAAGGATTAAACACCTAATTCCTTCAGAGGATCTTCCAACCCTAGTTCATGCCTTCGTCACATCAAGGTTAGACTACTGCAACGTCCTGTACACAGGCCTGCATAAGAAAGACTTACGCCGCCTGCAATTAGCACAGAATGCCGCCGCAAGGCTGTTAACGAGCCAACCCCGCCATTGCCACATAACACCAACCCTGAGCTCACTCCACTGGCTACCGATAAAATGGAGAATTCTGTTTAAGATTGGCTTACTGACATTCAAATCCTTGCACAATCTGGGCCCCGGATACCTGAAGGACTTGTTACAACTACATCACACCCCCCACAATCTTAGATCAAAAGGACGTAACACCTTGGTCACCCCCAGAGTCCACCTCAAAACCTTTGGAGACAGAGCCTTTTGTCATGCTGCCCCTACACTTTGGAACTCCCTGCCACACCCAATCAGGACAGCCCCATCCCTGGAAACATTTAAGTCTAAACTTAAAACCTACCTTTTCAGTCTGGCATTCATGAACATCTGACTATCTCCTCTGTAACACAACCCAGCCTGAAACCCTGTATTAATCTGAGACACAGCTATGCGCTTTGAGTCCTATGGGAGAAAAGCGCTTTACAAATGTTATTGTATTGTATTGTATAGGAGAAAGGTAATTTATGACTCATTTTACTCTGGAAGAAACATACTTCTTATTTGTATGTGTTTACGTGTATTTTAAATTTTAAGATTTTCGTGACAGATTTCCTTTAAAGTGTACCTGAGATGACAGGGTATAAATGTTTATACACACCTGGGGCTTCCTCCAGCTCCGTCCCTGATGATCGCTTTCTTGCCACCGTCCTCTGCCTCCTGAATTCTCCGGTAGATGCCCTGTTAGAACTGCCAGTTGGGGTCAGTCAGTCAGATGCAGTCCACCCACACGCGCTTCCCAGTTGTGCTCCCACAGCTGGTAGTGTTCTGCAGCTGCGCAGTAATACTGCACAGGCATAGAATGCTCCCGGCGATGGAAGACCAGCGGGGGACGCGCATTATGGCCGACTGGCGAATCTAACAGGGCATCTACCAGACAATCCAGGAGACAGATTGTGGCAAGGGAGGGAGTGATCAGCGTGGAGGGGGCTGGAGGAAGCCCCAGGGACGTATAGAACTTTTATAGCCTGTCGTCTCAGGTTTATTTTAATTAAGGCCAAAGAAGGATTATTTTGTTCAGCTTGTATATTTAACTTGGATCAATCAAAACCGGTCAAACAGCTGACCACAGCAGTGCTCTTTATTAAGGTTCACAATTGCTTACAAGTACCCTGTCCCTCCCAACCCTAAAAATGTCTGAAAGTGATTGTGAACCTTAATTAAAGGGGAACTGAAGTAAGAGGTATACAGAGGCTGCCATATGTATTTCCTTTTAATCAATACCAGTTGCCTGGCAGCCCTGCTGGACTATTTCTCTGCAGTAGTATCTGAATAACACCAGAAACAAGCATGCAGCTAGTCTTGTCATATCTGACTTTAAAGCCAGAAACACCTGATCTGCTGCATGCTTGTTCAGGGGCTATGGCTAATAGTATTAGAGGCAGAGAATCAGCAGGGCTGCCAGGCAACTGGTATTGCTTAAAAGGAAATAAACATGGCAGCCTCCATATACCTCTGTCTTCAGTTGTCCTTTAAGTGCAATGTTATGGTTAGCTTTTTGATCAAAGTTAAATCACAGATTTGGTGATGTTGCTCCCACGTCTTGGATCCTGCATACTCTTGCAGCTCATTGCAATTCGCTACAAGGTAGGGATCTTTCCTTTTGGGGGAGGGGTCAATGTAGACCGTCCCCCCAGATGGTTTCCAAGCCTGGCGGTGGGATATCTGTGGTTTTCTTCTCCCTTACCCGGGTAGTGCAGTTGCTTGTGTTCAGGCAAGCTGAAGCAATATGCATTTGTTGTGCCATTTTAATTAGTCAATATACAATTGGCAGCCAGTGTATGCCAGGTGATACCTGGTCAGAGAACACTCCTCTTTTTCTTTTGTATGCAATTCAGCAGCTCTTCCTTCTTGTGTGGTGGGGTTGGGGGGAGGTGGGTGTAGGTGGCTCCCTGGCAGTGCCTTTGGGGACTGCCTGAACTCCCATCATTTGTTGAAGTTGCTCCCAGGTCATACATCTTGCATACTCTTGCAGCTAATTGCAATTCACCACAAAGTAGGGATATTTTCTTTGGGGGGACAGCATAGACAGCCCCCCTGGTTGGTGGATCGCGACCGCAATAATTCACTCGTACAGCAGATCAAAGGAGCACCCGGTACTTGACAGCAGCACAGGTAACATAGGAGCACATGCTACGAGCACTACAGCGCATAGCATATGCACATTTATTTTACACCCGTGCTGCTGATTTTAACTTGTGCTGCTATAGCAACACAGCTTAGTGCATAAACCTCATTATACAAATTTATACATCTTTAAAATTGCCATGCACAGGGAGCACACTGCAATTATAGCAGTATTTATACAAGAAGACTACTGCACATTGGATACAAGCACAACTTGCATTATGCAGCTGATGCATGCAGTGCCTCTATAATGCATGTTCCGCAAATAACATGCACTATACTAGAAATATGGTAATCAAAAGAAAAACAAGGGGCCCTGCAAGCACCATTCAGGACTAATATTTAGAAAATAGATACAAATTCATCTTTATTAAACCATCCAAATGATTAAAAGCATATAAAAACAACAACAGCATGGGTCTGGGGTCCCAAAAATATGATCAATGATACTGATCATGATAGAAATACTGCTATATACATAAAAAATACTACAGTGCAAAATGTTGTTTTTCCCCCCGTCTTTTCTTTGTTTTTTTGCGCACAGCAATTTTACCACTACATTGTCAATATACTCCATTGTTTTCCTTTTTGATACTTGTACAGTAGAAAATTCTTAACCACCTTGGCGGTAATGATGAGCTCAGCTCGTACATTACCGCCGCAGTACATTTCTCAGGCCCTGGAGGGTCCTTTAGCACACAATTTTTGGAGGGGGTGTAGCTAGCACGTGGCCGCCGCTGCCGGCCCGCTCTGATCCCTCCGATCGCCGCTCTTTTGACTCCCCCCCCCTCCGGGACCGCACCGGTGCAGCCTTTTCATATCCTCCAGGGGTCGCTATGGCAGCGTATCCGATTGTCGCCATAGCAATGCCTGAAACTAGGGTGGAAGTCTCGGCCATCGCGGGTTCACGGCCAGGTAAATATCGTCGGCGGCGAGCGGAGGGGGGGACACAGTGCCGGGGACTTGGGGGCAGAGTGTAGCTAGCCTAGTGCTAACTACACTAAAAAATAACAATCTTTGTAGAAAAGCCACCCGCGGCCCCATGGCCGCAATAAACTGAACACCAGGGTGGTTAAAGAGGAACTTTAACCAAGGATTGAACTTAATTCCAATCAGTAACTGATACCCCCTTTCCCATATGAAATCTTTTCCATATCTCAAATAGTCATTAGGGGTTTCTGTATGGCTGATATTGTGGTGAAACCCCTGCTACAGTGTGATGTCAAGACCATGGTCCTGACAGTTTGCTGTCTGTGAACCTCATTGCATTGTGGGAAATAACGGCTTTTTCCAACTGCCAAGCAAGCAGTATCTCCCTCTGTGCATAGAACTCTCAGTAACAAACATTCCTTATAGATCACCTGGCAGAACTAAAGATGTCACCAGAATGTAAATTGGGGTAAGGAAAGAGTTTACAATGGGCAAACACAGATTAAATAATCTATAAATGAGTATTATTCAATTTTATTTTCACTACAGTTCTTCTTTAGGAACTGCCAAGCAAGCAGTTCTTCTTTAGGAAGAATGAAAAAAAGATGTAGTATAGGTCATAGAGATGAAAGCCCCAAGCAATGTGTCTTAGACACTGGACAGGAATAGATACTCAGAAATAATTTAATAACTAGAAGAATTGTAAAACTTTTTCTTGTGCTTGGGGTGTGTAATACAGTTTGGGCCATTGAGCAATATTCTTATATTAAACATAAACCCATTGGGAAAAGATTCCTGTGTGAGCCATTCAAGAAACACTAGAGCAATTGTTCTTCATTCTGCCTTTATCTTGACACAGAGGATTCATCAAATCTTTAAGCAGAGTACCCTGAAGTGATATTGGAAACATGCAATTTTTATGACAGACTGCAGCCACTTGAGCCACATAAGGATTCTAATACTCCAGTTAATAGCCAGGTGTGGGGAGAATAAGAGATATCATAAGAAATCCATTACTACATTTATGCTGTATAATTCCTAAGGTAAGTAATAACAACAGCCTTTAGTTTCACAACATTCTTGAAGAGGTCACATTTGTAGTGTTGTAATGCTCTATACTGAAAATAATATAAAATTCAGTGATGATAACAAGATGATTAGCAGGTGTTATATTACACCTCTCTAGATGAAACTTCAACACTGTGATGGGACTCTTGCTTATGTATTTGCCTAAGAATTTCCACTTGTGCGGGCATGTGGCTTCTACACTGCCACTATCGAATCTGTCATCTGTTCTTCCATCCTAGTCTGGTATGCGCCAGCGACGGACGCAAACTACAGAGGGTCATCAGGTTGGCGGATGGATCATCGGGAATCCACTTCCTCCTCTGGACCTCCTCTACAACTCCAGACTACTCTCCAGAACACTGAAGATTGCAAGGTCACCAGTTTTTCAGTCAGCTCCCCTTGGGGCAGAGGTATTGGTCCATCTCCAGCAGGACCACGAGACACAGAAACAGATTCCTCTCCTCAGCTGTCAACTCTCTGAAGTCTGCTCATGCTCTCCCCCAGGCCCCAGGCTGTTTTCTTCTTTTTCTATGCTGCAATCGACAACCATTTTGCTCTGTAACCCACTGCACACAGTTGTGGACTATTTGCGGTTTTACTGCAGAGTTTTGAGTAGCTATGCAACCAGACTTTTTACTGCCGAGTTTCTGCATGTCCCAGAGGAGACAAAGGGATCAGCGTACTTCTGAGCCGCTCGCTAATGCACCGGCCAGAAGTGAAGAGGGGAGGACATACTGCGCACAAAGGGTGCAGTATGTCCGGGTCAAGGATCAAGCAAGTCGCCGGACACCGGGATGTATATACAATAACGGCGGCAGATGGAGGGGGGCAGGAGGAGCGTATGGTATGTACTTTTAACCCCCACACACTGCAGCTATCATTTTTACCAGAACCTTTCGGTTCTGGTATCCTTTAAGAATAATATTCGATATGCTTAAAATTCTATAAATTTCAACTTTGCTAGCAGTTCAAAATTCTTGTTTATTTGTCCCATATTTAATTTGAAGACTAAAACAAACATATCGTGATTAGAGATGGCCCAAACGGTTCGCTGTCGAACGGTTCCAGGCAAACTTCCGGGGATTCGTGATCGCGGAGAACCGCAAACTTTACCGGAAGTTCGATTCGCCCCCATAGTGCACCATTAGGGTCAACTAATCACATCACAGTCAGCAGGCACATTATAGCCAATCAGGCTACACTCCCTCCTGGAGCCACTCCCCCCTTAAAGAAGGCAGGCATCGCCGGCCATTTTACTCACTCGTGTGCCGACAGTAAATAGAGAAGGGACAGCTGCTGCAGACTCTCTCTAGGGGAAAGATTAGTTAGGCTCTTGTAGGCTTCTTAGCATGCTCCTTGCTGATTCTTATTGCTAAAATAGCACCCCACAACAGCTCTCTTGATCTTTTGATCTATTTTTTTTTCTGTGTTTCCCACTGACACTTGTGTTGCATAGACAGCCTTGATAATTCATACTGTGTGTGCCACTGCCAGGCCCAGCACATTCAGTGACTACCTGTGTGTGTGACAGGTGCACATTACCCATCACTGCATATACCTACCTGTTGTTCACTGTGCACCCACCCACCTACGTGAGCGCATGCAGTGTCACTGTGCCTGTCCGCTACCTGTCTGTGTGTGACAGTTGCACATTGTAATACCAATTACTGCATATACCTACCTACCTGTTGTTCACAATGCACCCACCTATCTACGTGAGCTGAGCGCACGCAGTGCCATTATGCCTGTCCGCTACCTGTCTGTGTGTGACAGGTGCACATTGTAATATCCATTACTGCATATACCTACCTACCTGTTTTCACAGTGCACCCACCTACCTACATGAGTTGAGCACTTATGCATATACCTACCTGTTGTGTTCAGTGCACCCACCTCATCACTGCATATACCTACCTATTGTGTTCAGTGCACCCACATACCTACGTGAGTGCACGCAGTGTGATATACCACTCCGTGCATACCTGTTAACTGCACCTGTGTGACTGCACATTGTATTAGTCAAGTCAGTGCATACCTTTCACTTCATCCCCCAGATATGGACAAAATGGACAAAACAAGTAGAGGCAGAGGCAGACCCAGAGAAAGGCCACCCAGCAGGTCTGTGCGAGGTCGTGTTGATGTGATTTTGTGCGGCCCTTGACCAAACTACAGTGCTCAGAAGAAGGCACGTCTCATCATCTCCCAAGATTGTCAGGATGTGGTTGACTATTTAACACAGAACACCTCATCTTCCGCAGCCACCAGCGCTACTCCAAGTACCACATCCGCTACATTTGACAGTTCGCAGGAGTTATTTGGTGGGGAAATCACTGATGCACAGCCATTATTGTTAAAACTAGATGAATGCCCTAAGCAAGTTACACCACCTCATATGTCTGAGTTAGGGGACACTATGGACGTAACATGTGCGGAGGGGGATGATGAAGTACCTGCTGTTGGTGCAATTTTGGAGGTGTCTGAGGCAAGCGAAGTTGGGCAGGATGATTATGATGACGATGATACGGATCTCATGTATGTTCCCAATAGAGGAGATGAACAGGGGGACAGTTCAGAGGGGGAGTCAGAGAGGAGTAGGAGGAGACGAGTTGCTGAAAGAAGAAGGGGGAGCTCGTCATCAGAAACAGCTGGTGGCAGTGTCCGGCGGCATGTATCGCTACCTATGTACAGCCAGCCAACATGCCCTTCAATGTCAGCTGCTGATGCCACCATAGTGCTCTCACCCCAGGGGGGCTCAGCAGTTTGGAAATGTTTTAGTGTGTCTGCCTCAGATCGGTGCAATGCCATCTGTTCTCTCTGCCTCCAAAACTTGAGCCAAGGAAAGGCCAACACCCACGTAGGGAAAGGGCGCAAACTGCAATGACTCTGAGGCCTTCCGTAAATTTGTGGCCATTGGGACACCGCAGTGGAAGATACCAGGCCGCAATTATTTATCTAAAAAGGCGATACCCAAACTGTACCATGAAGTGTAGAGCCAAGTGTAGAGCCATCTCTGGCACACAGCGTTGGGTCAAGGGTCCACCTGACCACGGATGCCTGGTCTGCCAAGCACGGTCAAGGCTGCTACATTACTTACACAGCCCATTGGGTCAACCTGGTGACCGATGGCAAGCAGGGATTATGTGGTCGTATAGCGGACAAACTTGTGACACCTCCACGGCTTGCAGGCAGGCCTCCTGCCATCTCCTCTCCTTCTCCTCCTCCTACATCCTCTTCGCTATCATCCTCCTCCTCCTCCTTGGCTGAATGGCAGTTCAACTCTACTGGTGCTGCGATCTCCTCTCCAGCTACACAGCCCCAGCTCCCCAGGGCCTATGCTGCATGCCAGGTATGACGGTGTCATACCATCTTAGACATGTCTTGCCTCAAAGCGGAGGGTCACACTGGACCAGCTCTTCTGGCTGCTTGTAACAAACAGGTGGATCAGTGGCTGACCCCGCACCAGCTGGAGATCGACAACGTGGTGTGTGACAATGGCAGCAATCTCGTTTCCGCGTTGAATTTGCGAAAGCTGAAACATGTAACCTGCATGGCACATGTGCTGAATCTAGTCATTCAAAGATTTGTGTCAAAGTACTCGGCTTAGAGGACGTCCTGAAGCAGGCCAGGAAGTTGTGTGGGCATTTCAGGCGGTCTTACACAGCCATGGCACACTTTGCGGACATCAGCGGAGAAACAACTTGTCGGTGAGATGCTTGATATGTCATAGCCTGACTCGCTGGAATTGGCCCCTGGTCATGTTCTCTCGCCTGCTAGAACAGGAGAAAGCCGTCACCTAGTACCCGTACAATTACAGTAAAAGGACATAATCTGGGGAGATGGGGACGTTGTGGCCCAACAACTGGACACTGATGCGAAATGCATGCAGGCTCATGCGGCCATTTGAGGAAGTGACCAACCTGGTGAGTCGCAGTGAAGGCACCATCAGCAACTTGATCCCCTACGCTTACTTCTTGGAGAGTGCCACGGTGCCATGCGTAGACTGGTGGATCAAGCTGTGGAGGAGCGTGAACAGGAACAGTTACAGGAGGAACAGGAGAACAACCGCAGCAGGCATCGCAGGGAGTGCTGCTCGACGTTCCCGTGGTATTGTTCGTGGCTGGGGAGAGGAGGAGGACTTACCTGATGTCACTGAGGAAGAGCAAGAGGAGATGGATAGTACGTCTGGATCCAAATTTGTGCAGATGGCGTCTTTCATGCTTTCCAGCCTGTTGAGGGACCCCCGTGTAAAAAACTCAAGGGGAATGAGCTGCATTGGGTGGCCACGCTACTAGACCCTCGGTATAGGCACAAAGCGGCGGACATGTTATCAACTCACCAGAAGGCAGAAAGGATGCAGCACATGCAGAACAAGCTGGCAACTATGCTTTACAATGTGTTTAAGGGTGATGTCACAGCACAATGCAATAAAGGTACCACTGCCAGTAATCCTCCTCCCATGTCCACGCAGGCAAGGACAGGATGCTCCAGCGATCTCATGGTGATGTCGGACATGCGGACATTCTTCAGTCCAACACCTTGACTTAGCGCTTCCGGATCCACCCTCCACCAATGCCTGGACCGGCAGGTAGCCGACTACCTGGCCTTAAGTGTGGATGTAGACACTGTGAGCAGCGATGAACCTTTGGACTACTGGGTGCGCAAGCTTGACCTATGGCCAGAGCTGTCCCAATTTGCCATCCAACTGCCTGTCAGAAAGGAGCTTCAGCGCAGCTGGAGGCATTGTCACTGAGAAGAGAAGTCGCCTAACTCACAAAAGTGTTCAGTACCTAACCTTTATCAAAATTAATGAGGCATGGATCCCGGAGGGCTACTGCCCGCCTGAAGACTAAGTCAGTCCCCACACACAGCATCTCTGCCTGCACGCTGTGTGACTGGCTGCCTGCCCCAAGACTAAGTCGCTCTCCGCACAGCACCTCTGCCCGCAGGCCGCTTGACTGCCTTCTCCGCCACCACCAACAGGGTCCAGGACTCCAGGCGGATTCCTGAATTTTTAAGGCCGCTGCTAGCAGCGGCCGCTATAATCATTTTTCTGGTGCGTGTACATGCCTGCCTAATTTTTCTGGTTGCAGTGCAGCTGCAACAACAAAACAAAAGGCATGTACATGTGCCCATTCCCCTTCATGATCATTACCGTGCCGCAGTGAAGGGGCTTGCGTATCACAATGAAACAATGACCGCCGGCTATATGAGTGTCTCAGGGGGTGGCACACCAAAGAACCAAAGATAATAAGGTTGTTGCTTCATTGTGGACAGACCAAATATGATCAGCTGGACAGTCACTGTTCTGTCATTCAGCTACCTAAGCCCGGCGACCATATGGGCTGGAAAGCCGCCATCACCTGCACTCTCGTGATGGTGCGCACCAGTCCAGCATGGCCGTCACTACACAAACAGCTGTTTGCAGTCACTGCATACCTTTCACTGCATCTTTGACTGCACATTGTATTACCTGGCAGTCAGTGCATACCTTTCACTTAGATTCTTAACAGATTCTTGTTACAGGTAGTACAGTCTATCAGTGTCATATACAGCAGGGCCTCGAAAGTCCTCCTGTATTGTTATTTTTGGTCACTACCTCGGGACGTGCATTCCATGCCTGCTGCCTTCCTTGGATGTGTGGTTACCGTTCCTGCCCCTTTGCCCACAGCGTGTCTGCTGCCTTCCTTGGATGTGTGGTGGTGGTAGCCATTTCTTAGGCTCCCACTCCGGACCGGAATCGAACCAGGATTCCCCAGCCATTACCAGTGGTCACTCACAATGGCAGACTTGCCCTCCATAAAAGATTCTCGTTGCAGGTACTGAAAAGCAAGCAAAACAAGTATTACAAAAAATAGATGTAAGCTTTAACAATGGTAGAGAAAGAACCATTGAAAGTTGATAAGGCAGTCAGAGTGAGGAAGAGCAATCTCGCCATGGTGCGCACCAGTCCAGCACGGCTGTCACTACGCAAACAGCTGTTTGCGGTGCGTTACACTGTGAGTTTGGTGTGTCCCTGATTGATGTATACACATGCAAGATGTTTTAAAGCACTTTAGGCCTGCAATTTAGCATTCAATGTGATCTCTGCCCCTAAAACGTTGCTTTTCATCCAATTCGATTTTTCCTTGTGACTTTTGGCGTCTATCCCACTCCGCCTTGCCCCCCTCCAGGTGTTAGACCCCTTGAAACATCTTTTCCATCACTTTTGTGGCCAGCATAAATGTTTCTAGTTTTCAAAGTTCACCTCGCCAATGAAGTCTATTGCGGTTCGCGAAAGTTTGCGCAAATCGAACGTTTGGCGGAGGTTCACAAACCCGGTTCGCGAACCAAAAATCGGAGGTTCGGGCCATCTCTAATCGTGATATGTCTGACAATACAAGAAATAAAAATAAAAGAGAGGTGTAAAAAATGTGTCTAAACATCACAGCCTATTTTACAAACCCGGCATTAGGAAAATATCAAACTCAGCAGATGGTAATTTCATTTGCTAATTCAGGCTCCATCTGAGCTCATATTTTCACAGATAATCTCTTTTCCTCTGGATATCTTTATATAGCATAAGTAGTCCCAGAAATCCCATTAAACAATTCATGTCTCCAATCTGGTTAATAAAATAAATCATTCCTTATGGACAGAATGCATTTGTGCATTTGAACCATAGTCAGATCATTTGTATAAAAAAAGTTAGATAATTACGCTATTCCTTTTTTAGCAGGTAGGTGGTGTCTTTTGTTTTTGCCAATTGCCACGTGCAACGTCCGGCATGCTCCTGGCACACGTTACACCTGCTGCTGCTGCATTGCCCTGCTCCTGCTGCCTGTGCCAGGGTGCCACAGGCCACTGATACTACCTATATTTAACCTAAAACACAATTGCTGCGTAATTTTTTGGAGGTGTCTTAGCTAAAAACTGTCATTTTCCCGTTGTGTGGTTGGACTTTGGACACAATGGGCTCGATTTACAAAACGGTGCTAACTTTAGCACTGGCCCTTAGCACGTCTAAACTCAGTTGAAATGTGAGAAGTAGGGATCGTGCGCAAAGTACGGTGCGCAAAGTTTTTTTTGGCGCGCGCACTGCACAGAGCGCAGGGCGCTCAGCGCGAAGTGCCCACTAAAGCCTATGGGACTTAGCGCGCACATAGGACTTTGCGTGCGCAAAACTTTGCGCGCGGTACTTAGCGCACGATCTGATTGAGAAAACCGGTGCTAACCTACTTAGCACCCTGGTTAGCTCGCCTAAAGACTTTAGACGTGCTAAGTAGGTTAGCACCGCTTAGTAAATCAAGCCCAATGTGGGCTGCATGACCGCTGTCTGGAACCTAGGTCTAATGTTAATTGACAGCCATTTTTTTTTGGGGGGGGGCTTTTAAGTCCCCACATCATCAATCAGTGTTCCCCTTTACAAAATAATGATGCTACATGCCTCATATACCCTAAAATGTGTTTTCACAGCAATTTAAAGGCCACTTCCATTTTTTCCATCCGGATATCCGAATTTGCCAGGATATCCCGGACACTAGGGTTCTATATCCAATTCGGATCGGAAAATTTTGAACTCGGATATTCGACCCGGATCGGATAGCGGGGTATTTGGATCCGAATCGGATCCGGATTTTTAAAAGTGGTATCCGAGCAGCACTGAGTACAAGTATAAAATGTATTAAAATCCATTTAAAAGAGGAGGGGCTTGATTCACAAAGCGGTACTAACTGTTAGCACGCCTGTGAAAACCCCCTTAGCACGTCTAAACAAGCTTTTCGCGCATAAAACTTTACGCGCGCAAAACTTTATGCGCGTAAAACTTTACGCGCGTACTGCACAGAGCGCAGGGCGCTCCGTGCGAAGTGCCCATTAAAGCCTATGGGACTTAGCGCGCATAAAACTTTGCGCGCGTAGAACTTTGCGCGTGCAAAGTTAGCGCGCGATCTGATTGAGAAATCCGGTGCTAACCTACTTAGCACCCTGGTTAGCGTGTCTAAAGACTTTAGACGTGCTAAGTAGGTTAGCACCGCTTTGTGAATCAAGCCCGAAGTAGTTTTGGACTTAACTCCCCACAGTAGACACAACTCTATTGATTATTCTGAACAAGTAGCTTTGTTCATATACTCCATACTAAATGGTTTTTGATACATTTTATATGTGTACTGGCACCTCTGTTCCTATTTACAATTCATATTATAGTCCACCCTTTTTGGAGCAGTGCAACCACCTTTTTCCCTGTCTACAGAGAGCGACATCTTACGTGAGTCGGGTCAGGTCTAATCTCCCCACCTGACGAATCGCCCACAAGAGAGGCGGGAAATGCATCGATGGGCGGAGCCAGTGCATCATAGGGATACTCTCCACACACTGACCCGACTGCGGGAGCGCTAATGGGATGGCGTCCCACATGGTAGCCCGGCCAAGATACTACATACGGCCTGGAGCGCACAGTATACAGCGTGTGTATTATCCACGCATGGCAACTGTTTGCAGACTGCATATTTCCGATCAGTGTGCTGTCGTGCCTGTGGTTGCGGAGCGAAGCTGAGCCGCCTTTATTGCAGTGGGTACCCACAGGAGGACCAACACAGCGGATGTGGTGAGATTGCTCCTATGGAGATGTTAAACATTCTTTTTCTCCCTGCTGCTGCTTACTAACTTATGATGCTTCCATGTGCTTGCATATGCTACAACTTCATCTTATCACTGCTGTGCAGGCTGGACTCTATACCCCCTATGGGGATTTTATAGCAGACAACACGATTACATCGCTCATGCAATACAGATACTTGTGTATGGCTGGGCCCATGTGTCAGTGTGCAAGGGTGTTGGTGAGTGAAATGCTGGCTTAGCATAGTTAGTTCTGTCTTAGCCTTGAGCATGTATCCTAGGCGCTATTGCTCCAGCAGGAATTTTAGTTGGTGTTAATATGCTGATTCTTGCATGCAATCAAGCAGATGTGTGATTTATATTCGGAATAAATATGGATTATCTGTTTTATATATCAGGGACTCGTGCCTTCTTTCTTTCTTACTAATCTCCCCACCTGCCTATATAGTGGTTGCCTGAATGGCAACCTGTGTTTGTGAGTATAATTCGTTCATCTCAATTACTCAACACCTTCAACCTAACATACTACACCATTGTGGGCTCTCAGTTTCTGATCTTGGGTATTGCCCCCTTTAACTACCTTACGACCGCCTAGCGCCAATTGGCGATCGCAAGGTGGCAACCCCAGGACCTCCTAACGCCGATTGGCGTCAAGTCCTGGAGCTGCAGTTTAGCAGGTAACACGCACGCGCATTTACGATCGTTCCCTGTCACATCACAGACCGCGATAGTGGCTAGCAGACTGTTTTTAGCTGAAAGGGGAGTAAAAAACCCCTTTATTTACCTTTGTACAGCGCTGCTATCTCCTGCAGTGCTGTACGGGGGACTTTTGGCTGTCCTTCAGAGTGGCTCGTAATGCGTGCCCTCTAATAGGCTGATGACTATGAGCAGGGCCGTGCAGAGGGTCCTTAAGTGGGGGGTGCTCAAATTTAAAAAAGGGGTCTGGCAACATCTTCCCCCGCATGCCCCCCTCCTCGTTTCTGGCTAGCGGGGTATTGGTTGTCATGTTAGTGCTGAATGCAGACGCTGGGTGCCATGTGGGTTCTTCTGGGTGTGAGTACAAAGTGTCATGTGGGTTCTGGCTATGTTTGGGTATCGAGTGTCATGCGGGTGTTGATTGCAAGTACTTAGTGCCATGTACGATCTGGGTTCATGTACTGGATGTCATGTGGGTGCAGGTACTGGATGTGACATGGGTGCGAATACTTGGCGCCATGCCTGTACTGGGTGCTGGTACTTTATGTGCGGGTACGGGTTAAGTGGGTGCTTGGTGCAGATAGTTAGGGCCATGTGGAGGCTGTGTGCAGGTGTGAGTACTGGGTGCAAGTTTAGGCATGGGGGCAGATACTTGCAGATACTTATACCTTTATAGCAGTATCAAGCAGACTTTGTGTCTCCTTCCAACCAACTCTTTTGGCGCCACAACCCTCAAATCAGCAGTGATAGGTGCCCACTGTTAGTGGGTTAGAGTGGGCACAGTGGAGCCCACAGTGGAGGCACAGACTCACCTTTCATTACTGGGACCTTTCCCTCTTGATCAGCACCCAAGCTTCTTTTCAGGCAAAGAAGAAGTGGTTACCAATATGCAGTGGTTGCTAAGCATTAGTAGATGCAAAACTGCAGTAAGTGCCAAGGTGCAGTAGGTGCCCAGATACAGTGGGTGGTAAGATGCAAAGGTGCACTTTGTGCTAAGTTGCAGTGGGTGCCGAGATGCCAAAGTACAGTCTGTTCCAAGCTGCTGTGGGTACCAAGGTCCAGTTTGTATTGGATGTTTATTTGCAGTGGGTGCTATGCAGTATTGGGTGCTGAATGAGTAGCAGATGGTGATAAACAATAGTGGGTGCCATGTGAGTGTTAATTGGTACAGGGAGCCATGTGAGTGTTGGACATGAGTGAGTAGGGAGTGTCATGTGTGGTCTGGATGTGTGCCATGGTAGAGTACTCTCCCATATGGGTTCAGACCAAGGATGGGTACTGGGTGCTATTTGGGTCCTGGCCATGGACGGGTACTGGGTGCATATAATGGCTTGGGAACTTGGTGACGTGTGAGTACTGTGCCATGTGGGTGTTGATTATGGGGGTATGTGGGTGCAAATACTGAGTGCCAAGTGGGTACTGGGGGTGAGTACATGGTGACATATGGGTGATGGATGCTGGATAGTAGGGTATTTGTTGTCATGTGGGTGCTAAAGGCAGATGTTGGGTGCCATGTGGGTTCTGGGTGCTGACACAGGGTGTCATGTGGATTCTGGCTGTATGGGTGTGTATCAACTATCATGAAGGTGTTGATTGCAGGTACTCAGTCCCTTGTGAGTTCTGGGTGCATGTACTGGATGCCATGTGAGTGCTTGGTGTTTGTGCTGGGCACCAAGTATAGGCTTAGTGCAACTGGAACTACTGCAGATGAAACATGTGGGTGTTGGGTGCAGGTACTGGGTATCACATAGGTGCGAATACTTGGTGCCATGCCTGCACTGGGTGCTAGCTATGGGTGGGCGTTGTGTGTTATATGGGTTCTGTGTGCAGGTACTTTGGGTGCTAGTACTAGTTATGTGAGTGCAGATAGTGGGTGCCATGTGAAGGCGGTGTGCAGGTGTGAGTAGTGAGTGCCATGTTGGGACTGGGTGCAAGTACTGTGCCATGTGCTGTGGGTGTGAGTACTGGGTGTCTGCTATAGGGTGAAGGGGTGCAGATACTGAGTGTCATGTGGTTGTTTGATGCAAGTACTAAGTGCCATATTGAGGCCAGATGTGAGTATTGGGTGCAGGGTGCAAGTACTGGGTACTTGCTATAGTGGGGGTTACTGGTTGAGTGTAATGTGGGTGCTGAATATTGGTGGGATTGCTGTGGGTGCACGGGGTGGGAGATCACTGTGGGTACTGCTATAAATGGCATAGTTGCTGCTAGGGGAGGTAGAGGTTAGTGTGGTTGTTGGGGGAGGTAGAGCTCAGTGTGGTTGCTGGGGGAATGGTAGGTCACTGTGGGTGCTGGGGGGGAGTAACTGTGGGTGCTGTGGAAGGTAGAGGTCAATATGAGTGCTGGAGGAAAGGAAGGTCACTGTGGGTCCTTTGGGGAAGGTCACTGTGTGTCTTGGGGGAGGTAGAGGTCATTGTGGGTGCTGGAGGAAGGGGAGGTCACTATGGGTGCTGCTGTGAATGGCATAGTTGCTGCTAAGGGAGGTAGAGATCAGTATTGGTGCTGGAGGAAGGGGAGGTGATTGTGGGTGCTGGGATAGTCAGTGTAGTTACTGGAGGAGGGAGTGGATGCTGGGTGTTGGGAGAGGTCACTGTGGGCGCTGTCAATGGGAGAGATCACTGTAGGTGCTGTTTTGGGGTTGGGAGGTCCCTGTGGGTGCTGCAGGGGACAGGAAGGTAGCCACTGGGGGAGGGAAAGATCACTGTGGGTGCTGGGGGAGGGATAGGTCAGTGTGGGTGCTGGGGTAGGCAGGATCACTGCTAGAGCTGGGGAGGGAGAGGTCACTGTGGGTGCTAGGTGGAGGGAGAGGCCACTGTGGGTGCTAGGTGGAGGGAGAGGTCACTGTGGGTGCTAGGTGGAGGGGAAAGGTCACTGTGGGTGCTGAGGGAGGGAGAGGTCACTGTGGATGCTAGGTGGAGAGAGAGGTCACTGTGGGTGCTAGGTGGAGGGAAAGGTCACTGTGGGTGCTGGGGGAGGGAGAGGTCACTGTGGATGCTAGGTGGAGGGAGAGGTCACTGTGGGTGCTAGGTGATGGGAGATATCACTGTAGGTGCTGGGGAGGGAGAGGTCAGTATGGGTCCTAGGGGGAGGGAGAAGTCACTGTGGGTGCTAGGTGGATGGAGAGGTCACTGTGGGTGCTAGGGGAGGGAGTGGTCACTGTGGGTACTAGGTGGAGGGAGAGGTCACTATGGGTGCTGGGGGAGGTAAAGGTCAGTATGGGTCCTAGGTGGAGGGAGAGGTCAGTATGCCACACTAGGATTCCTGTTTGGGCCTCTTCACTTCAAAGTGTCCTAGGCGGGGGCGGAGCATACTACGGGCGGGCGGGGCTTATCGCGGTCTGGGGAAAAGAGCCAATCGCTGTCCTATGGCAATTTAGGACAGCAAAGGGGGGGGGGGGGAGGGAGGGAGAGGGAGGAAGGAGGGAGGGAAAAGGCTTGTTTTTTTAATGAAAAAACAACAACAAAGGATCGCAGCAGAGATCAGAGTCCTCCAAAAACATGTCAAGACAAGAAAAGGAGGCCAGATTCCTTTGTGTGGTAAGTGTTATGGTTGTGCAGCACGATGACAAAGCTGCTGCACAGGATTCTAGTTTTTACCCCACTATGGTGTTGGTCCCCCACTACCAGGAATTTTACTGTAAAGGAAGAGACAAAAACAATCATGCATGTATCAATAAAAAGTGAAACATTTGATTTACACTGAGAACTATCTATAAATCAATTGCATATAAAATGTATATTGCAGAGGCTGCCGATTACCCTGTAATTAAAACTGACTATTCGGGCATTGCAAATACAGTTAGGAAAAATTAGAGTTGCTTTAATTACAAATTTAGAGAATGAAAATTTTCTTCCATATAAGATTGATCCATAATTTTACTGCTTATGTAAAATCACTCATCTGCAATGTAGGACATAATTAGATGAGCTGAAACAGACATAAACCAAATGTGCAAGCTGTATTACTGAAATCTGCCATAGATTAATTCCATTAAGAATGATGTAGTAGCACTTGTCAAAGAAAAGAAAAGTCAAAACTGCTTTTTATTACAATGTGTCAATAGCCCGAAAAACCTCCTCTTAAAGCAAACCTGAAACGAAAATAAACTTATGATGTAATGAAATGTATGTGTAGTACAGCTAAGTCATAGAACATTAGTAACAAAGAAAAGAGCCTCATATTGTTTTCCAGTACAGGAAGAGTTAAAAAACTTCAGTTCTTATCTAAGCAAAGAGATTCTCTGAGCTAATCAACCCACTGGGTCAAAGACAAACAAAAGTTTGCTTTCTTAAAACAATAAGAATTTGCTATAATTCCGGTTGGAGTGAGCTTGAGATGTCTCCCAGTGCATCACTGCTGAATATATGCAAATTAACCATTGTACCCTTAGAAGCTAAACACACCTCCAGAACCGCTGGAATGCAATGATGTGTCAGCTTGTTAATTTGTACAGAGCCATAATAATCCAACATGCATACAGACTGTTTCGGATTGTTTGATCCTCATCAGTGCATGGCATGGATTAATTTGGCTCTATGCAGTAGTTAGTCTGTCCCTCTCGGTGTTACAAGCCCTACTGCATATAGCCAAATTAATCCATGCCATGCACTGATGAGCATCAAACAATCCGAAACAGTCTGTATGCATGTTCTGTATGCAAATTCTGTTTTAACAAAGCAAACTTTTGTTTTTCTTAACATCTTAGTAAGGGGGCTTTTAGGACCATTGTAGTCCCTTACACACTCCAATGAGTTCTGGGTCACCATGAGCTTGCTGGTTAGTCTGTCCCTCTGGGTCAGAGACAGTCCTGTTTTCTGAGCACTTAAGCAGTTCACCCCCAAGGGTTTTTACTCTAACGGACCAGAGCAATTTTCCCTTGTCAGTGCTCCTCCCTTTTATTCCCTAATAACTTTATTACTACTTATCACAAGAAAATGATCTATACCTCGTTTTTTAGCCACCAATTAAGCTTTCTGTGGCTAGTACATTTTGCAAGAAATTTTTTATTCTAAATGCGTTTTAATGGGAAAAAAACAAAAAAAAAGAAAGAAAAAAAATCATTATTTCTCAGTTTTCAGCCATTATACTTTTAAAATTAAACATTCTCCTGTGGATAAAACAAACACATTTTATTTGTCCAGTTGTCCCAATTATTAAGCCGTTTAAATTATGTCCCTATTACAATGTATGGTGACAATATTATGTCCCAATACAATGTATGGTGACAATATATTATTTTGAAATATAGGTGTTATTTTTCTGTTTTGTTTTTTTTGGGTGTTTTGGCCATAATTACACGCCCCTATATAATAATTAAAATTAATTTTCCCCCATAAAATATAGTATGTGCTTTGTATGTGTAATATACTTTTTGGCCACAAGATGGCGCTAGTGAACACTCTCCTGTATAGGAAGTGATCACTTTTTTTTTTTTTACAAATAATTAAACTGTTACAGTTTCCTGTTTTTGTGAATGGAGGTGGCCACTGTTCGCAGTCACGTCCATTCACTCCAGGCAGTGTGATTGGGTAGAGGACCGCTCGGTCCTCTTCCCCAATCACCCAGCACGGGAACCCGATGGAAAGGGCGGCGACAGCGCTGCGCACACGTGCGGAGCGGCGGCGGGAACGTGCGACGTATTAAAACATCATGATGCCATTAACAGGCAAAAGCTTAACGTTTTAATACGTTAGTTTGCCGTTAAATGGTTAAACAGCCAAGAAACAGTGAGAGACAGATTAAGATAAGGATTTACTGCAGCAAAGTTCAAAGTGTCATTATTTCTGCTTTGTTTTATAGCTTAAAATACAGAGTGTGGTTTTAAAACTGCAAATGTGACAGCATTATGCAATGTTATAAAAAAAGCTATATAATGTAAAATAACAATATGAGACTCTTTTCTTTGCTACTAATTTTCTATTTATTATCCGTACTACACATACAATTCATTATATTATAAGGGTTTTTTGCCTCAAGTTTGCTTTAAACAAGAAAAATGAGAAAGGAGACATATGAGTGTATAGATTTATACAGTATATGATGAAGAAGAGGAGATGCTTTGGT
This sequence comes from Hyperolius riggenbachi, assembly GCF_040937935.1. Lineage (NCBI taxonomy): Eukaryota > Metazoa > Chordata > Amphibia > Anura > Hyperoliidae > Hyperolius > Hyperolius riggenbachi. The sequence goes on along the minus strand of NC_090646.1, from coordinate 127,652,307 downwards.
CAGACAGAAGCAGCTTTGGTGTAGATGTTATGAACTCTGTTCCTATGAAATGCCACATCTGAAGTTTATACAGACAGCATTCTTTAATGAAAGGGCCAAAAGGTCACATGTTCCAGCACCACAAGCAACATGACTGTATCTCTCCAGCTTGCTAGCAGCACTTGCTTTTGATACAGCCAAAGGTCGGGTATACTACAGGGTAGTCCTGCCACGTGTATAAGTAAACACACACAAACACTATCTATTTTATTTATTTATTTTACAAGGCAACATTCACCACTTCACATCTGCTGTATTCTTATACTGTAGATGCGGTCATGCGGACACAATGACACACAGACATTATATTAAGAGGCACTCCAGACTCTACTGGTACACTGGAAAATGCCCAATGTGGGCCACTTGTGCAAGATATAGACAGTTTAACTAATTCTGTTTCATACACTGTACTAAAAGCCAGACTTGATAACACATAACAATACTACAGTTGTTAAATTTGATGACAATCTGATTTTTTTGGCTGTACATAGAAATTGGTACAGCCTCATTACGTCATATCTATAGGAGACGAGTAATAAAACATCTCCAGACAATACAATTCAACAATAAGGTAACAATCAGGATGTCTGAATGATGCTGGACAGGACTGATGGGCCTGCTGTAAGATCCATGCCTGGCCTGAGATAAAAGACCATACATAGCGCCCCAGAAATACAGCTCCCCAACATCGGCAAGGATGATGAGGAACTAAAAGCAGCTCACAAAGCCATCCTGGTGGCAGCTGTTAGGAGCACAATGCTCACTTCCATCTTGGCACAGCAGAGGCAAGAAGAACAGGACGTGTCAGCCCCCATAACCCCTCCACCCCCAGAATGATGTACATCAGACCCCTTCAGCAATGGACTGGGTAAGTAATCAAAGGGTCTTCCCAGTACCACTGAACTGAACCCTTCACCAGCCTACAACATGTTTAAAACTCAACTGGCAGCTGCTGAAAACAAATTAAATTATTTCACAGATCACATACGTGAGCTGGGAAAAATGGTAGATGAATTAATGACTGGTGCATTGTTGGAAGGCAAGCGTGGGCTAGAAGCACAAGCACATAATTAGATATGCTTGAAAGTGGACTGGCATCTTTAGAACTGATAGGATCCACCAGGCCCTTAACACAACTGGCAGGGGACATGACAACTCTCCTAGGGGGTCCAAATACTGGTCTAGCTGTACTTGGACCTTACCCTTTCCACAATGCAGACATAAATGATATCTTTATGATTCAAAACATCCAGCTTTCACTGATGGCTAACATGGTGCAATCATCTACTAGAGTTTACTGAGCTATTTTACGGTTTTAAGATGAGAGATATCAACCCCATTATGTACAATATCAGCTTGTACATGTTGCAGTCTATGCTGATCTCTACTTGAATCATGTGCTTGGAAGCTATTCCTGCTATATCCTTAAGATTAAATTGGGCCTCTAACTCATTAGCATATCTCTGTTGAAGTGGTGTTAGCATCTTAATCGTTTTTAGGGCCTGTACACACTGCTGCGCTTGCGTTGCGTTTTTAAAAACGCATGCGTTTTTAAAAACGCAAGGTCTTTTGAAAAAGAAAAAGAATGAAAATCGTGATGACTTGTACACACGGGTGCGATGCGTTTTTAAAAAAACGCAAACGCAGTGCCTGCTGCGCTTTTTTAAGCGCAGCGCATGAAAAACGCATTAAAAACGCATGCGTTTTTGCCTGCGTTTTTCAGAAGTCAGTATCCCAGAAGACTCTGCAATGTCCTGATTCCTGTTGAAATGTAAACTAGAAAAAAAACAAAGGATTCTTTAGCAATTACAAGAAAAACGCAAACGCACAAAAAACGCAGGCAAAAGCGCATGCGTTTTTAAAACTACAGGCACTTTAAAAACGCATGCGCTTGCGTTTTTGCCTGCGTTTTTCAGTGTGTACAGGCCCTTAGACCACAATAAATGGAGTTGCATTGTTTATATAACAGGCATTGTAAGTGTTGCATGCAAATACCAAGTTATGCAATTTGTGTAACTTGCTTAGTAAAGTGTGCAAACCCCAGTAAACTAAGTTTGTGCTGTCTGCTCCACACATTAAAGGTAGCCATACACTGGTCGATTTGCCATCAGATCGACCAACAGATAGATCCCTCTCTGATCAGAGAGGGATCGTATGGCTGCCTTTACTGCAAACAGATTGTGAATCGATTTCAGCATGAAATCTATTCACCATCTGTGAAGCTGCCGCCCCACCAGCTATACATTACCTGCTCCACCGGGGCGAGTCCCCCGGTCTCCGCTGTCTTCTTCTCTGCTCTGGGCTCCGAGTCCGGCTGGCTTCACTGAACTTCCTGTCCGGGGAACAGTAAAGGGCGCTCTACTGTTTAAACTTCCTGCCGGGACAGGAAGTTCAGTGAAACCAGCCAGACTCTGAGCCCAGCGCAGAGAAGAATACAGCGGAGAGAGTGGGGACACGTGCCTGCGGAGCAGGTAATGTATTGCAGCTAGCGTCGGTCATCGGGCATTCAAACGCCGCTATCGACGCACTCCCGACCCGCCAGCGATTGAGCAAAAGCTTCCGCATGGATGGATCGACGGGAATCGATGGGAACGATTGATTTCGGATGGAAATCGATCGTTCTGTCAGCGTTTGTGCAACGATTTCACAGCAGATTCGATCACAGTGATTGAATCTGCTGTATACCAGCGGGAAAATCGTTAGGTGTATGGGTCCCTTAAGTTTATCATGTTTTTATGAACAAAGCCCATAGAAGAGATACTGTAAATGTTGTTTTTTTGTTTTGTTTTGTTTTTAGAATAAAACCAAAATCAGTATAAAAAATAGTGTAATGTTGATCAGAACCTTAACTGGTTTGCGTTTCACGTTTTTTAATTTAGTTCTGACTCAAAAACATATTTTTTGTCAAGATAACAAAAGTCACTTTAGCCAAGGGTCGCTTAAAGTTTGCCCAGGCTTGGATAAGGGTTAGGTGTAGTTGTAGGAGGGTTAATGTTTGGTGATAGGACAATGGCACACTATTGCTGCTCTATTTACTTCCATATTAAAGCGGAATATAACCCTGCATTTCAACTTTGCTCTAAAACATTATTTACAGTATATTATATGCAACCAGCATTTTTTTTTTACTAGACCAGCATTGGAAGGGTTACACACAGCTTTAAAGTTCCTGGAGATTTCTGCAGACGCATCCGAAGCTGACAAAGATACATTTTGTTTACATAAATGTATCCAAGTGTTGAATGTGACTCACTCTCTCAGGAGCTGGAGGACAGCCAAATAATGTGTAACATTTCTCAATATACATATAACTAAATAGAATGTAACAATTTGAACTTCTGCATATCTCTCCCGGAACCTTAAACCTCTGTGTTTAACCCTTCCAATGCTGGTCTAGTAAAAAAAAAATGCTTTTTGCATATAATATGCTGTAAATAATGTTTTAGAGCAAAGCTGAAATGCAGGGTTATATTCCGCTTTAAACAAAGCCAGCGAAAAATAATATAAACTGCAATAGTGTAGTCGTGCAATATTTATTAACTGTAAAGCAAAACCTTTTTTACCTAAAAGAGACCATAATAAGGATGTCATAAAAAAGATGTCTCAATAAATGTAACTGTACTAAATATGTATTTTTTGCTTCTCTTTTACACTATTCCATTGAAGGAGAAATGGAGAAGAATTGCAACAGATTTTGTTGTGCTATTTATTGTATGGAAAGAGTCTCCTGCCATGAAGATCCATTATCTGAAACCATTAAATGGATAATGAGAAGAACAGTGCTGTAACCAATAACAGAAGACATTTTTATGTAGGCAGTGCACTTGCAGGTGTGTCAATTAGAAATACAGACCAGAGCGCTTGCAAGTGATCACTGTAGTGAGTTTATGGTGAATCCAATATTTTTTTTACAGCAGCCAGTGAATTACAATAACACTTTGTAAGAAAAGTAAAGAAGAATACATTGAAGAGAGAGACAAATCCTATTTTCTTGCAGCCTAATGGGTAGAAAGTTGGAGGAATCCCCATTATCATCTCCTCAGATTTTTGGGGCACAGGCAAGAAGTTACAGATTTCACCTATGGTGCCACCTGTTTCCTAAATGTGGTGTTATGGCCTGAGCCGTACACTGTGCCTGAGCCATACACTGTGAGAATGACTGTGATCATATAGAAACACTTTGCAAATGTTGTCCTGTATGCAATCAACTTTTCTCCTGAGAAACTCAGTAGAAAAGTTTAAGAGTACTTGAGGTCTAACAGGCTGAATGAAATTGTGTGGGGGTAGTGTATGGTGGTGGTGGTGGGGGGGGGGGGGGATCCCAGGGTTAAATACCTCCCTGTCCTTATGTTTTCAGGCCACATGTAAGGCTTTGCCTCCCCAAGGCTGTGCGGCATCGACCATGTTTCTGAAGTCTTCTCCTTAGAGATAATTTCTTATTTTCACCTTAAAATAACCTTTCAGCACTTTGTGATTGAAAAGTATCAAAAAGTAGGTAAAAAAGTACCCTCAAAATTATTTTGAGTATTTTTCTGCATGCTGGTGGTTTAAAGTGAACCTAAAGCCTGAAAAAAAATGAGATTAACTCACCTGGGGCTTCCCTCAGCCCCCTGCAGCCGATCAGTGCCCTCGCAGCCCCGCTCTGACGCTCCAGGACCCGCCGGCGAACACTTCCGGTTTGGCCGTCACCGGCCGACAGGCATGGGAACGCGAGCCGCTCTGACGCTCCAGGACCCGCCGGCGAACACTTCCGGTTTGGCCGTCACCGGCCAACAGGCATGGGAACGCGAGTCACTCGCGTTCCCATGCCAGTCGGCCGGTGACGGCCAAACCGGAAGTGTTCGCCGGCGGGTCCTGGAGCGTCAGAGCGGGGCTGCGAGGGCATCGATCGGCTGCAGGGGGCTGAGGGAAGCCCCAGGTGAGTTAATCTCATTTTGTTTTCAGGCTTTAGGTTCACTTTAAAAGACATTAGCCCATATGCAATTAACTTTTTCTCCTGTGTTATCTCCTAGATAGAAGATACTTTTCATATCCTCTTTAAAATACTTTTTAAGCATTTTACAATTGACAATGTACATAAAAGTAGGTGAAAAAAGTACTATCAATGTTATTTTGAGTATTGTCTTGCTTGCTGGTGGTTTAAAAGTCATTTTAAAGGTGTAAAAATAACACCTAGGAGAAAAAGTTAATAGCATATTGTATGGGCCTATAAGTAAACGTTTTCTCCTAAGTTTTTTTTCTATGTGATATTTTAACATGTTATCAATAAAATGCCTTTTAAGCCACCAGCAAGCTAGAAAATATTTTTGACAGTATTTTTTCACTTACTCTTTGGTACTTTTTTAAAATAAGAGCGTGCTGAAAAGTTATTTTAAAGAGATGAAAAATAATCTCATAGGAGAAAACTAAGCTGAAAAAGTGAATTGGATAAGGGCCATTGGGGATGATTCACAAAGGGGTGCACACGGCTCATGTACACTTTAAGGACATTTTATTTTAGACACACTGGCCCATGTGCAATTAACTTTTTTCCCGAGTTTTCTCCTAGGTGATATTTTCACTCCTTTTCAATACAATGAATTTTAACCACTTAAGCCCGAAGGGTTGAAATTTTTTTACATCCGAACAACTTTCACCCCCCATTCATTTGCCAATAACTTTATCACTACTCATCACAATTAATTGATCTATATCTTGTTTTTTCCGCTACCAATTAGGCTTTCTGTGGGTGGTATATTTTGCTAAGAGCCCCTTTACTGTAAATGCATTTTAACAGGAAGAATAAGAAAAAAATGGAAAAAATTCATTATTTCTCAGTTTTCAACCATTATAGTTTTAAAATAATACATGCCTCCATAATTAAAACTCACGTATTGTATTTGCCCATATGCCCCGGGTATTTCACCATTAAAATTATGTCCCTATCACAATGTATGGCGACAATATTTTATTTGGAAATAAAGGTGCATTTTTTCCGTTTTGCGTCCATCACTGTTTAGAAGCCCATAATTTATTAAATCATATTGATATACTCCTTTGACATGCATATTTAAAAAGTTCAGACCCTTAGGTAACTATTTATGTTTTTTTTGTTTTTTTTATTATTGTAATTTTTTTTTTTTTATTTAAACTTGTATGTGGGTATTTTTTGGTGTGGGAGGTAAACAGGGTTTTTTTTAATATATTTATATGTTTAATTTGAAATTTTTTTTTCAGGTGTAATTTGCTATTTGGCCACAAGATGGCCAGAATCAAAAAGTCCTGGGAGCGATCGATCTCGCTCCCAGGCAGAAGAAAGGAGCCCAGAGCTCAGAAAAGCCGCAGCATCTGAAGAGACGCTGTCGGCTTTTCTCCGGGGGGGTCCGATCAGCGAAAGGGATTTATAATCCCTTTCACTGATCGGTGGGCTAGCGGCCAGCAGCGGGGGCGCACACGGGGGGGCCCGCGGGAGCGCGCGCGACCCGCGGGAGTGCGCGCAGCCCAACTGGACGAGAAATCTCGTCCAGTTGGGCTTAAGTGGTTAAACTACCAGCAAGCAAGAAAATGTGCAAAATAATTTTGATAGCACTTTTATCTTCTACTTTCTGCTAATTTTTGTTTAAATTTTTTCTGCTACTTTTTGATTATAATTTTTTCAATTTTAAAGTGCTGCAAAGTTACTATAACTGCTTGCTGACCACTCCATGCCAATTGGCGTGAATGCAGTGGCAGCCCCAGGACCACTCCACGTCGATCAGCGTGAATGGCCTTCTATAGGGGTTAGCCGGAGAGTGCTCACGCCATCCCTGCTTGGAAGGCGGAGCTCCGCTCTGCCTTCAGTCTCCCAGCGGTGGCTGTTAGATGGCGAAACCACCGTCTAATATACCTGTACAGTACTGCGATCTAAGGAAACACTGTACTGGGGAGAGCCGTGTGACATGGCTGTCCCCCTGAGGGACATAGAAGCAATCGGCGGTAATAGGCTGAAGCAGGGGGAGGGAGGGTGCAAAAAAGAATCAAAAAATAGGCATTTTTATTAAAAAATAAATAAAAAATATTTGTAAAAAAAAAAAGATAAACATTGTGGGAGCAATCAGGCCCCACCAACAGAGAGCACTGTTGGTGGGGAGAAAAGGGGGGGGGATCACTTGTGTGCTGAGTTGTGTGACCCTGCAGCCTTAAATATGCAGTGGCAAAATTTTGTGAAGAAAAGCCTGATCACTGGGGGGGGGGGGGGGGGTGTTAACATTTCGGTCCTCAAGTGGTTAAAAAGAAAATGAAAATGTATCTCCTAGGAGAAAACTGAGGTAAAAAAGTTAATTCTAAATAGGCCCATGTTTTTTGTCATCAAAGGACAAAGCCTGGCAACAAAACAGCCCCACTCTCAATCAGCACCACTGAATGGTGGGTGGTAAGATCTAAAAAGCTTTGATAATTGGTATAGCGTGGAAGTATTAAATGATGATGAATTCATTTTCAGAGATCACATTTCTTCTGTTAAGGAATCTTACTCACCAAAGAAATGTTGCAAAAATTAATTAACCTCGTCCTCACCTCGTCCATGACTGGGCTGTATAAATGCCTTTTACACAGGCCTTCTAAAGGTTTGTAACACCTGCAGTTAGCATGGAGTGCCCCTGAAAGGTTGGTAACAAACCAACTTGGCCAATGCCACATAACATCAATTATTTTCTCACTAAACTAGTAACCCACAAAATGGAAAAACATCTTTAACACTGGCCTGCTAACATTCAAATGTATACACAAACATAAAAACTGGAGGATTTAATATAACTATGCCCCAAATCAACAGGATCTAATAATGTGTTCATTCCAAGAGTCTAAATTAAGATCTTTGGAACCAGAGCCTTCTGTCATTCTTCTTGGAACCTTTGGCACAAATAACCACACTCAATAAGAGCAGCTTCATCCAAGAAAGGGTATAAATCTGGATCCAGATTGATATGCATTTAGCTTTTTCAATCTGTATCCACCACCACCCCACCGCTTATTACTGATCTTAGACATTGATAGCGGTATTATAACAAAGTGGAAACATTTGGAAGCAACTCAGCCTTGAAGTGGTAAGTAATGTATAATCATAAAGCGGGGTCAGTGAATACTGAGGCGCACATTGCACTAAAGTCATCACCTTTCTGCGGAGCCAATACCTACAGATCTACAAACTGGTCTTCAGATTACCTCAAGAACAGTGCATAGAGAGCTTCAAGGAATGGGTTTTCATGACCGAACATCTGTATACAAGTGCAATGTAAAGTGTCAGATGCAATGATGTAAAGCACACCACCGCTGTACTCTTAAAGAGACACTGAAGCGAAAAAAAAAAATATGATATAGTGAATTGGTTGTGTACTATGAATAATTACTAGAAGATTAGCAGCAAAGAAAATATTCTCATACTTTTATTTTCAGTAGAAATGTCGCGAACTGTTCCAGGCGAACTTCGGGGGTTCGCGTTCGCCTACCAAACGCGAACTTTCCCGGAAGTTCGATTCGCCCCATAAAGCTCTATTGAGCAAAACTTTGACTCTTTATATTACAGCCAGCAGACACATTATTGCCATACACACTGCTCTCAATGCTGGAGGCCCTCCTCCTCCTCCTCCTCCTCCTCCTCCCTCCTCCAAGTAAGGTCCTTATACTGCCTACACTAATTAGTTATGGAACAGCTGCTACACACTCTGCTAGGGAGATTTTAATTAGCCTCTTGTGGGCTCCCTCCTCCCTTTTACCCTTCTATCCATTCCCTTCTAGGGTGTCATCTGCCAGGGAATTCCAGTATTTCAAAAACCAGCTTATATACCATGATAGGGATTTGAACCCAGGCTTCAGTGTATGGTAGGCAACTAACATATCCATTGTACCACCAACACTACTAGCTGAATGTAGCTGAAAGTAGCTGAAAGTAGCTGAAAGTAGCCTAGCATGTACCATTTATGCAAGAGAAAAATTAGACAAGACAAATAATATTTATATCACACTTTTCTCCTGGCAGACTCAAAGCACCAGAGCTGCAGCCACTAGGGCACACTCTATAGGCAGTAGCACAGATATGTAGCCAGACATGGCCTTGTATTTTGTGTTCAACAGTTGTCAAGAGAAAAATTAGACAAGATAGCAGTGTTAGGAAGACTTGCCTAAGGTCTCCGACTGAATAGGTGCTGGCTTACTGAACAGACAGCGACGAGATTCGAACTCTGGTCTCCTGTGTCAGAGGCAGAGTCATTCACCATTACACCATGCAGCCACTGCTTACAGACATGTAGCCAGACATGGCCTTTTATTTTGTGTTCAACAGTTGTCAAGAGAAAAATTAGACAAGGTAGCAGTGTTAGGAAGACTTGCCTAAGGTCTCCTACTGAATAGGTGCTGGCTTACTGAACAGACAGCGACGAGATTCGAACTCTGGTCTCCTGTGTCAGAGGCAGAGCCATTCACCATTACACCATGCAGCCACTGCTTACAGACATGTAGCCAGACATGGCCTTTTATTTTGTGTTCAACAGTTGTCAAGAGAAAAATTAGACAAGGTAGCAGTGTTAGGAAGACTTGCCTAAGGTCTCCTACTGAATAGGTGCTGGCTTACTGAACAGACAGCGACGAGATTCAAACTCTGGTCTCCTGTGTCAGAGGCAGAGCCATTCACCATTACACCATGCAGCCACTGCTTACAGACATGTAGCCAGACATGGCCTTTTATTTTGTGTTCAACAGTTGTCAAGAGAAAAATTAGACAAGGTAGCAGTGTTAGGAAGACTTGCCTAAGGTCTCCTACTGAATAGGTGCTGGCTTACTGAACAGACAGAGAAAAGATTTGAACTCTGGTCTCCTGTGTCAGAGGCAGAGCCATTCACCATTACACCATGCAGCCACTGCTTACAGACATGTAGCCAGACATGGCCTTAGGCAAGTCTTCCTAACACTGCTATCTTGTCTAATTTTTCTCTTGACAACTGTTGAACACAAAATACAAGGCCATGTCTGGCTACATATCTGTTCTACTGCCTATATAGAGTGTGCCCTAGTGGCTGCAGCTCTGGTGCTTTGAGTCTGCCAGGAGAAAAGTGTGATATAAATGTTATTTGTCTTGTCTAATTTTTCTCTTGCATTAAGCATAAATGGTACATGCTAGGCCACTTTCAGCTACGTTCAGCTACGTTCAGCTACTTTCAGCTACTTTCAGCTACTTTCAGCTACTTTCAGCTACTTTCAGCTACTTTCAGCTACTTTCAGCTACTTTCAGCTAGTAGTGTTGGTGGTACAATGGATATGTTAGTTGCCTACCATACACTGAAGCCTGGGTTCAAATCCCTATCATGGTATATAAGCTGGTTTTTGAAATACTGGAATTCCCTGGCAGATGTGATCCTCCTCCCTCCGGTAGGAGGGAGGAGGTAGCCCACAAGAGGCTAATTAAAATCAGTGGACCAAAAAAAAAACAGCCCCAGCCCAGCATAGACCTCTCAGTCAAGCTCTGGCCCTGTCCACGACAAAAAACGGAAAAAAACGTTACCGCTCTGCAGCAGCGACGACGGAAACCCGGATTGGTCAACTCCCTTTTTTCCACCTCCTGCACCCCCTTGCTGCACTGTCCCCCTTTCCTTCTATTGGGACCGCATGCTGCACCACCCATTAAGGTGCCCCACTTACAGGAATAATTTCGTAAGCAACTCAGTACAGACACTTTCCTGACCTGCACTGCTACGTGTGTCCCTGTACCTAGCTGGGACACACTTCCTATCTGTGAGCCTGCAACTTGCTTGGCTCACGTATGCGGACACTCCCTGTGTCCAGACTTCTTCTGAGGAAATCATCTGGAAGCCAAGAAACTCAGTAGAATCTCTCTACTGTCCCCACTCTGGACCCCCCTCCCACCAGCTGCTTCCGTGCACGGCGCCTTGTGCACAGCTGTGACATGGGACGTGGGATCCCCCCCAGCACATCCTCCCCCCTGCCATCGGGCGTGCCTATCAGTGGGCGCTTCCCGCCCCCTCCCCTCCTGATACATCATGCAGATGGGAGTGGCTTTCTCAGAAACCCAACGCCATGCTGAATCATGGCATGCCAGCCAAGATGGCTAATATCAATCTCCCATAGCAACCTCTTAATCCTATGCACCTTCAGAAAAAAACAGTTAGAACATACATAGAACATACAAGGCATAGTATGCACACTAAACATTTCAGCATATATATTTCTCGGATACCTGCAAAACAGACACAGCCGCGTGTGGAATTTCCTATCTCCTTCCCAGAAATAAAACCCAAAAATCATCTTGGACATGTAGATTGAGGAAAAAAAAAAAACATGCACCCAACCCCGTGCACTCAAACGCTTCCTACAGGACTCCGATCTTATGACGGCTGAAAAAAAAACATCCTGAACAGAAGGAATTCTCCCCAACTACACCGAAACTTTACTCATATCATAAACCTTTGCCTGGAATGCGGAGTGACAGAAGCTGAACAAAACTTCCAGCTGCTAGCAGATATCCGCGGACACAAACCTCAACCGTGCTTCCCCCAATCTGTAGAGAGGGGGGTGGGAGGATGCCCTGTATTGGCCCCCCTTCCCACTAAACCTACGCTCTGCGATCCGCAAGAAAAAAACAAGAAAACCCATGACACTGAATCATGCTGAAATTACAGAAACATCACATAGCACTAACTAATAGCACTGAACTGGAACCAGCTTGCAGAACATCTCAGAAACACCCCTATGGACAGGGGAAAAAAACATGCTGTCTCTCTTTCACTTTTCTCATTACCAGTCTCCTCTCTCTTCCCTCTCTCTCCTTCTCCTCTACTACTCGAAAGCTTTAGCCCCCCCTTATCTCTCCTGCGGGGGACACCCATATCTGGCAAACCTCCCAAACTCACGCTGGACACACGGGAGAAAGAGAAAGAACAAACAAAAACTGCACACAGCAGCCACTGGCACAACCCGAGAGAGAGAAAAAAAACCAATACAGGAAAACCAGTAAGAACACACACTGGAAACCTTAGAGAGAAAGCACTGCTGGAACAAACTGTCAACATGTAATACCACACACTTGCATTATAATTAAACAAATGAAACACTATACTTGCCTGGCTCTACAGACTTGTACCGACTTCCAATCCGATCAGCTGACGGCAAGTTTTTTCCACGAGTCGATGGACCTCGGTGAGCGTTTACTGAGCGTTCTCTCAGTGGATTCTCCGGTCCCGAAGGTAACTTGCTCAAAACCTCTGCCTGGGATACCTCACCACGGAATCCTTTGTTCGGCTAGATTGCGTGTACATTACAACCCAAATAAAACAGGTCCATGACTCGCCGCTGATCATCACTCGGATTGCAGTCCGTGTGTTGGCCTCTCTAGCGGCCTCCCACACACCACTTATCCTCTTGATAAGCTTTCCAGTCCGCGTCAACTCCGCTTGTGTCGCTGTGGAATATCTTGAAAACTAGATAACAGACTGACATCTGGCCCGGTCCTTGCCTGCCTTTTCTGCTAAACAGCGCAGCTGGGTTCACGGCACCACTGTTATAAACTGTTCTTATATCACCTTGCTTCGACACCAGTAACTTCTTACAGTTACGTCTCACAGACTATTGAGATCACTTGACTCTCCACACAGCAAGCAGGAAATAGACTTCCTCAGGCTTCTTCAATGTTTACGTTATTTATTCAGGAAACAGGAATACAGATAGATACATTCATCATATCCTAGCCATGCCAATCTTCATGTTGCGTTACAAGCTCGTGATTAGACTCCCTGCTGAAGTCAATCAGGTACCTTCTTCCTAACTACGTTACACTAAACTACCTATGTACAGCATACATTATATCAGATTACAGAAAGGAAGAACATGCTTAGAGGTCCCAGTCGGCCTTGCGAGCTAGTGCGGAAGGAAGAAGCAGAATGCCCTCTCCATCGCTCACTCCGGGTTTAATACCGACTAGGAAAGAGTTAAATATGACATCATCTTCGCCACCCCCTAGATCAGATTATTGGTGGACCCACTCGTGGTGTCATCATACCCACCTACTTGATTAATAATCAATGAGGCATTTGACCTAAATGCAGGAACGTGGATGTTTAGTAAATATGGCCGATGTTTACTGTTCCTGTGGTGTACGTGGAGGTCAGAGTAGGCCGATGGCCTTCTTTTAGGAACATGTTCTCAGTATCTGCGTGTATCCTCTGCTACACGCAGACCCTGAGATGCCTCTGCCTGCATCACAAAACCTCTATTGATTTTAAAGGCATACACTGCGGACAAGCCTTTTACATAAAACTCAGGCCAAGTAACTGAGGCCTACTTAAATTATAACACCTAGCAGAGTGTGTAGCAGCTGTCCCATAACTAATTAGTGTAGGCAGTATAAGGACCTTACTTGGAGGAGGGAGGAGGAGGGAGGAGGGAGGAGGGAGGAGGAGGAGGAGGGCCTCCAGCATTGAGAGCTGTGTGTATGGCAATAATGTGTCTGCTGGCTGTAATATAAAGAGTCAAAGTTTTGCTCAATAGAGCTTTATGGGGCGAATCGAACTTCCGGGAAAGTTCGCGTTTGGTAGGCGAACGCGAACCCCCGAAGTTCGCCTGGAACCGTTCGCCGGCGAACAGTTCACGACATCTCTACTGAAAATAAAAGTATGAGAATATTTTCTTTGCTGCTAATCTTCTAGTAATTATTCATAGTACACAACCAATTCACTATATCATAAGAACGCGAACGCTTGCTAAACGGTTACCTCACCGAGCCTACAGCAAGCGTTCGTACAAAACAAGACAGAGAGAAGGAGCAGCCAGCAGCAACCGCAGCTCTGGCCTACACTCCCACACAGAGTACAGAAGGAACCACCGCTGCAACCGAAGCGAATGCGATCCAGACAGACAAACAGATGGGGCTACCAGTAGCAACTGCTGCTCTGGTTAGCACCCCTAAGGCAGAATACAGAAGGAGGCACTGCCACTAACACTTGGCCGAATGCGATCCAGACAGATGGAGAAGCCAGTAGCAACCGCAGCTCTGGCCTACACTCCCAGACAGACAGAACGATTTCGCTGGCGACAAGACAATCGAGACAGAGAGACAGAACAAGGCAATACAGACAATACAACCTGACTGCACTAGAAGGGATGCCTAGTGCAGTCCCCAGGAATTACTCTAAGATAATCTTTAACAAACAAGCAAGGCTGATACTCTAGGAGAGTTTAGCAGGAACAAACCTTCATGACCAGCAAGGGATTCTGGGAGAACATGGTGTTTATACTGCAAGCCTTCAAAGGAGGCAGCTAGGCAATTTGCATGACAAGTGTATGCAAATTCCTCAGGAGAGCAACTCTGAAACTTGCAAAGCGAAGACAGGTCTCTTTTCCAGAGACCTGCAGCATTCAGACCTAAAGAATGGACAAACAGCTGTCTGCCCGTGCAGACAGCTGAGCAGATCGTTACACTTATACTGTACATACTGGGGGTAGCAGAGATCAGCACACACTGCAGCTATTTTACTATCAGTACAAGCCCAGAGTAACAGCTTATACTGTACATACTGGGGGTAGCAGAGATCAGCACACGCTGCAGCTAGTATATCATCAATACAGGCACAGAGCAACAGCTTATACTGTTCATACTGAGGGTAGCAGAGATCAGCACACACTGCTAGGTTACTATCAGTACAGGCACAGAATAGAGCTTATATCGTACATACTGGAGGTAGCAGAGATCTGCACACACTGCAGCTATATTACAATCAGTACAGGAACAGAGCAACAGCTTATAATGTACATACTGGAGGTATTGGGCTGGCTGTAGCTGCACTTTTGAGCTGACAGCCAGCTTAGCTGAATCAATCACAAACACAAATTTAAGTGCACCAGAGCTCACAAGTGCAGCCACAGCCAGCCCAGTAGCCAACACAGTGTTAGTACTGGGCCTGTTAGCCATCTTAGATAGAATTAGCAAGCATAACCACAGCTTTAAAATGCAGTACACCATTATAGCTCAAAGATGCAGTCAGTCTGGGCCTATCAGTGTCAAGCATAGCCTAGTTCTAATGCTGTGTGTGTTGTTGGCTACTGAGGTGGCTGTGGTTGCACTTTTAACTCTTTTTTCCCTTCTCCACTGTGCTTTGTGGCTGACTCCCTCCACCCTCACCCCCTTGCAGTTACATACTTGTGGTGGTGTGTTGCAGGGCAGGCCTGTGGGTGGTTGGGCTGGCTGCTTTCTGGCCTGGAGGACGTCTGCCGAGACCCTGACCTGGCACCGGCTTTATGGCATGCTGCAGTCTGAGGTGGTGACTGGTGAGGTCTGTGGGTGGCTGTGCATGTGGTGACAGGACTCCAGGACCAAAACAGGCAGCAGGGAGGAATCCAGGCTGAGGACGAACTTCATGTGGTGACCACTAGCGGTGAATTGCTGCTCTTCTCTCCATGTGCAGGGAGTGGAGCTACTTACGCTCGCTCTAGCCCCCTGCCTTTTCAGCACAATTACACATCCTCTGCCAGGCGCTCTTGATTGGTCAGGGGCGGACAATGCTGGATGGCTGCCTGGAGCCTGTTTGGCTGCCACAGTGATTACGAGCGGCGAGTGCTGCCCACAACATAGCGGCCACCATGCTGAGTGCACGGTAGTCGCACTGGTTTGGATAATATATTCGGGGCACTCCTGCTTAGCACCCCGGAGGAGAAATACTGGGCACCCCAATAGCATATCTGGGGCACGGGCTACGGATTTATGATGCTAGCAACGCCACTGCAGACAATCATAATTTTGTTAACCTCCTTGTTACTAATTTTTGATGCAAATATTCACATGATCTAAAAATATTATTGGATATTCATAGGAAACATTTTTTACTATTAAAGTTTATTATGGAAAACACCAATAGGAACATGCAAAATTAACCACCCTGGCGTTCTATTAAGATCGCCAGGGCGGCTGCGGGAGGATTTTTTTTAAATAAAAAAAAAACTATTTCATGCAGCCAACTGAAAGTTGGCTACATGAAAGCCCACTAGAGGGCGCTCCGGAGGCGTTCTTCTGATCGCCTCCGGCGGCCAAAAGCGGCCTTCCGTGTTTTGCTTACGTTGTCGCCATGGCGACGAGCGGAGTGACGTCATAGACGTCAGCCGACGTCCTGACGTCAGCCGCCTCCGATCCAGCCCTTAGCGCTGGCCGGAACTATTTGTTCCGGCTGAACAGGGCTCAGGCGGCTGGGGGGACCCTCTTTCAGGCAGCACACGCGGCTGGCAAAGTGCCGGCTGCGTGTGCTGCACTTTATTTCATCAAAATCGTCCCAGCAGGGCCTGAGCGGCACCCTCTGGCGGTAATGGGCGAGCTGAGATCGTCCATACCGCTAAGGTGGTTAAGGAAACAGCCCATGTAGGGGCCTAGAAACAGCAGAAACACTTTGGGCTTGATTCACAAAACGATGCTAACTGTTAGCACACTGTGAAAAATGCTTTGTGCAAAAACAACGGTTATCATGCGCAAAACTTCGCGGTTGTGCGTTAATGGTCACATTCGCGCGATATATTTGCGTTATTGCGTGAAAAAATTGCGTTAACCTGCGAATGTGAATTTTTGCACGCGATAACCGTTTTTCATGCGAAACACGTTTTTCACGCAAAAACATGCTAAAATGCGCGAAAAGCCGTGCTAACAGTCAGCACCGTTTTCTGAATCAAGCCCTTTATGGGCATACATGGAAATCAACTATGTTTGAACAACAAAAGAAGATACACATTCCAAAGACCTATTTTTTAATAGGCATCTACATGTCTAAAGAATAACAGTGAAGCCAGTTTCAGGTGTAATCCGCAATAAATGAAAAATCAGGACCATAACTATATTGAGCATGCCCTCCGCCGGTGTTGGAAGAAGAAGGGTAAATGGTGTGTACACACCTCCAACTTTACGCCTGATTGTTGTTTAAAGAGAACCTGGACTGAAAATAAAAAGTCAGAATAACCATACACAGGACATACTTACCCCCTGTCTAGTCTACTCATCAATCTCTTTCTCCTCTCCTGCGTCCCATTTGTCCACTGTGATCAATGGAATTCTCCATCCTCCATTTTAAAAATGGCCATTATGCCCTACAGCTTCCTGGTCAGTACACTGTTAACCTCCTTGGCGGTAACCCCGTGTGTGACACGGGGTAAGCCGCCGGAGGGTGCCGCTCAGGCCCTGCTGGGCCGATTTTCATAATTTTTTTTTTTGCTGGACGCAGCTAGCACTTTGCTAGCTGCGCCAGCACTCTGATCGCCGCCGGCCCCTGCCCGATCGCCGCTATCTGCTGCGGCGCGCCCCCCCCCCCCCCCCCCCAGACCCCAGCGCTGCCTGGCCAATCAGCGCCAGGCAGCGCCGAGGGGTGGCCCGGGACTCCCAATGACGTCCCGACGTCAGTGACGTCGGTGACGTCATCCCGCCCCGTCGCCATGGCGACGGGGGAAGCCCTCCAGGAAATCCCGTTCTATGAACGGGATTTCCTGATCGGAGATCGCCGAAGGCGATCGAAGCGGGCGGGGGGATGCCGCTCAGCAGCGGCTATCATGTAGCGAGCCCTCGGCTCGCTACATGATTAAAAAAAAAAAATTTAAAAAAAAAACTGCTGCGCTCCCTCCTGGCGGTATTTTTCATACCGCCAAGGAGGTTAAACTGTAATATCACCCACTTGAGCCATCGGGAAACATGGACATTACCTTATACAGTCAGTTGTAACTGACAGCTGCTGATATATAACTGACAGTGTAACGAATGGTGTCAGCAACCAGAGAGAATCCGATTATTGGTGATCTGCAGTATCGCCAATAATACAGATGTCACCCGATTATTAATGATCTGCAGAATCAACAATAATACGAGTGCAACTAACCTCTGGACGCCAAATACAATAATTGACAATGAGACAGTAATGAAACACACGTTATGTGGAAATATCCACCACGCGGTAATTCCTCAGAGATGTGGTTACCTCTGAATGGGAACCCTGTGTGTGAGATCCTCAAGCCAGGCAGAGAGAGGAATCTCGACCCCAGGCAGTAATCGTCTGCTTAGGGCAGGCGTCTCGGAGAGGCAAGCTTCAGAGATAGCCCACCAGTGGGAGACGTTCCACTGGAGGGAGAAAGGTCAGACAAGCAGAGGTTCGGCAACAGAGAGACGGCAACAGTACAGTAACGGAAGGCTGATTCAGAGTCGGTAAACAGGCAGGGTCGGCAACTTTGAATCAGATAGGCAGAGGTACAAGATTGGCAAGAGAAGAGAGTAGTCAGGGATAGCCAGAGTCAAAACACAGATAAATATACAATATAATACTAACTGAGGTGTGACGTCCTTGATATCAACACCTAGGGACTGAGCTAAGGTCTGAGCGTTTACACCGAAGTATTCACGACAGCAGGCAACTTGCTACTGAGCAGCAAGTCCTATATGTAGCCAGAGAGCTACTCAGCACCGCCCCAGAGCCCCAGCCAATCCACACTACTGCTGGAGTCAGCTGACCGGCCTGGTCAGCTGACTCCCCTTCTGGAGGAATAAAGTTCCTGTCTCCTCGCGCGTGTGCGCGTAATGCGGAGACTCAGAGCCGGTGAGAGAGCGGGCGACCCCCCAGGCAGCAACTGTGCGGCGGAGTCCGCCAAGCTCGTGGACTCCGCCGCCTGACCTACTCTAGCCGCCGGCAAGATTGCGGAGGTCCCTTTTTGAGACGCGGAGTCCGCCGCCACGTGCGTTCTGCCGGCGGCTCCGCTGTCTCTTACAGTACCCCCCCCCCCTTGAGGAGTGGCCTCCAGACACTTCTTACACGGTTTCTCTGGATGTAACTGATGAAACCTCTTTCTTAATTTCTCAGCATGCATGCGATCCTCTGGCACCCAAGATCTATCTTCCACCCCATACCCCTTCCAATGGACCAGATACTGCAGAGAATTCTGTACCAGACGAGAATCAAAATCTTTTCAACCTCATATTCTTCCTGGCCCACCACTACCACAGGGGGGGGGGGGGGGAGAGGAATCCACATATGCTGCTGGTTTCAATAAGGAAACATGAAATGATCTCCCACTTCTCATGCTGGCTGGGAGATCAATCACATAAGAGATATCACTGATTTTTTTGGCCACCGGATAAGGCCCTATGAACCTGGGACCCAATTTGGTGGATGGCTGTCTGAGTGCCAAATGTCTGGTTGACACCCACACAATGTCTCCTGGAGCAAAGTGCCACTCAACAGACCGTCTCTTGTCGGCCTGTTTCTTCTGATTCTGAAAGGCTACTCCTAAATTTTTCTTCACCTGTCCCCAAAGATCCCTCAAAGCCTTCTGCCAATCATCCAGGGCTGGGAAGAGAGAAGAACATACCGGCAATGGGGAAAATTTGGGAGACCTTCCTGATACAACCTGAAAAGGAGACGAGCCTGTTGAAGAGCTTTTCAGGTTGTTGTGTGCAAATTCTGCAAAGGGTAAGAACTTAACCCATTCTGTTTGCGCATCTGCCACATAGCATCTAAGGAATTGTTCCAGTGCCTGATTAACCCTTTCGGTCTGTCCATTTGTCTGTGGGTGATACCCAGATGAAAATGACAGGTTCATACCCAAACTTCGGCAAAAGGCCCTCCAAAACTTTGATACAAATTGGACTCCTCTATTCGACACCACATCATCCGGAATTCCATGTAACCGGAAGATGTGTTGTATGAAGAGATCTGCTAACACTTGAGCTGAAGGAAATCCTTTAAGAGGAACAAACAGGGCCATCTTGCTGAACCTGTCTACAATCACCCATATAACAGTCATACCTTCGGACCTGGGGAGCTCACCGACAAAATCCATGGACAGGTGGGTCCATGGTTCACTTGGCATAGGTAAGGGTTGTAGGGTACCCACTGACGCCTGGTGAGAAGGCTTGCTCCTGACACACACCACACATTCTCTGACAAACTCTTTACAATCAGATGCCAATGAAGGCCACCACACACACACCTCGTGAGTAAATCCAGAGTGCGGGTGACCCCAGGGTGACCTGCATTCTTATGGTCATGGAACAGCTGCATGATCTGTAAATGGAACAGCAGTGGAACGAAGAGAACCCCTTCTGGCTTCCCTTCCGGGATATCTAGCTGGTGAGTGGCTAAAGTGGCTGCCCAATCCTCCCAGGTTTTGATGGCCGCTAGTACCATCTTATGAGGTACGATACTATCGGGAACTGCGGGCTGTGCTGTCTCAGGCTCGAAACATCTGGAGAGAGCGTCTGCTTTGATGTTCTTAGAACCTGGAGTGTATGTGATGACAAATCTGAACCGCGAAAAGAATAAAGACCAGCGAGCCTGTCGAGGAGTAAGCCTCTTGGCCCCCTCAATGTACTCCAAGTTCTTATGGTCAGTATATACAGTAATGGTGTGTTCTGCACCTTCAAGCCAATGACGCAATTCCAGGAAGGCTAACTTGATGGCCAGGAGTTCCCTGTTGCCCACATCGTAGTTTTTCTCAGCAGGGGAAAACCTGCGTGAGAAATAGGCACAAGGATGTGTCTTGCCCTGCAGACCCGAGCGCTGAGACAATACAGCCCTCACCCCGATTTCTGAGGCATCTACCTCTACCATGAAGGGGAGAGTGACGTCGACATGTCTCAGTATGGGTGCAGAACAAAATGATTTTTTCAGGGTATTGAAGGCTGCCTGGGCCTCCGATGACCAATGGTATGGGTCAGCCCCTTTCTTGGTAAGACTGGTAAGAGGGGCTACTACCGAAGAAAATCCTTTGATGAATCTCCGGTAGTAGTTGGCAAAACCGAGAAATCTCTGAAGCGCCTTCAAGCCCACCGGTTGAGGCCACTCCAAGACAGCCGAGACCTTTTCTGGGTCCATAGAGAGACCTGCAGTCGAAATAATATAACCTAGGAAAGGGACTCGAGTGACCTCAAAGAGACACTTCTCTATCTTGGCATACAATGAATTCTGTCTTAACTTCTCTAGAACAAACTTGACATGCCTACGGTGCTCTCTCAGGTTTGGAGAAAAAATCAGTATATCATCGAGGTAAACTAAGACAAATTTTCCCAGTACTTCCCTGAAGACCTCGTTTATTAACTCCTGGAAGACGGCCGGGGCATTACACAACCCGAAAGGGCATAACTAGGTACTCGTAATGCCCGTCGGGCGTGTTGAAGGCCGTCTTCCACTCGTCACCGTCCCTGATGCGGATCAGGTTATATGCCCCACGCAAGTCTAATTTTGAAAAAATACTGGCATTGGTTATTTGAGCGAAAAGATCATTTATCAGAGGCAAAGGGTAGCGATTCTTCACGGTGATCTTGTTTAGACCTCTGTAATCAATACATGGTCTGAGACCACCGTCTTTCTTTTGCAAAAAAAAGAATCCGGCCCCAGCCGGGGACCGGGAAGGACGGATAAAACCCTTTGCCAGATTTTCTTTAATGTATTCCTGCATGGCTAGTTTCTCTGGCCCTGACAAATTATAGAAATGTCCTCTAGGGGGCATACAACTTGATCTTAAGTCTATGGGACAGTCAAAGCTCCGATGTGGTGGGAGTTTGTCCGCTGACTTAGGACAGAATACGTCAAAGAACTCAGCGTATTGTAGCGGGACCCCTTTTACCTCTAACTTGGTGGCACAGATAGCGATTTTCTCTAGACAATGGAGATGACAAAACGGTGACCAACTCAGCAACTTGCCAGATGCCCAGTCTATCTGCGGGAAGTGGAGTTGCAGCCAGGGCATTCCGAGGACAATGGTGGAGGTTGTTATGCACAGAACAAGAAATTGTAACTTTTCTTTGTGTAAAATGCCTATAGTGCAGGACAACATTGGAGTCTGAGAGAGAGGTTGTCTGTACTGTAATGGGGAATCGTCAATTGTGGCAACCACTATTTGTCGATCCAAAGGATGTATGGGAATTCCCAACCCCTTCACAAAGTCATAGTCTATAAAGTTGGCAGCAGACCCTGAGTCTACAAAGGCCTGGGTGCTAGTGGTCAAATTCCCCCAAGAAATGGAACACGGGAGGAGTAAGCGATTATTCTGATTTAGAGGTATCCTCAGCTCGTCTAGGGTATTACCTCTAACTACACCTAGACGGCAGCGTTTCCCGACCTCCTGGGGCAATTTTGAGCAATATGGCCCTCCTGAGCGCAGTATAGACAAAGTCTCTCAGCCCTTCTGCACTCCTTCTCGGCCCGTGTCAAGCGAGAATGTCCAATTTGCATCGGTTCATCAGTAGGTGGGGTAAGCGAGGAGGTCACATAAGAGAGTGCCCTTACTGCATTCCTTCCTCTTGATTGATGTTGATAACGTAACCGGCGGTCCGCTCGCACCGCCAACGAAATAGCGTCATCGATGGACTTCGGTTCAGGATGTCCTAACATTAACTCAGAAACTGCATCTTATAGGCCTGAAAGAAGCAGTCTAACAAGGCGTAGGACCCCCACCTAGATGACACAGCCCACTTTCTAAATTCTGCCGCATAAACCTCAACCGTATCTCGACCCTGTTTAAGAGTTTTGAGCTTCCTCTCAGCAGTGATCAAAGCATCCGGATCATCATAAATTATAGCCATTGCCTTGAAAAATTCCTCAACTGAAGTCAAAGCCGTATCTTCGGGTGGAAGACCGTATGCCCAGGTTTGCGAGTCCCCGGATAGTAAGGTCTTAATGAAAGTCACCCTTTGCTGCTCGGAACTTGATAAGTTTGGTCTTAACTCAAAATAAGACAAAACCCGGTTGCGGAAGTTCTGAAAGTCAGATCTTTGCCCTGAAAACTTCTCAGGTACTGAGATACGAAGATCTGTGACCGAAGGGGATTGCATTGTGGTAACAGTCGATTGAAGGACCTGCACAGACCCAATCAGTTGATTGATCTGGGTTTGTTGCGTATTAACCACCTCGATGAGGTTATTTACCGAAGTGGTCAAAGCCTCAACCTGGCTGCGTAATGCATCCATAATGGTGGTCTGCTGTTCTGTAACGAATGGTGTCAGCAACCAGAGTGAATCCGATTATTGGTGATCTGCAGTATCGCCAATAATACAGATGTCACCCAATTATTAATGATCTGCAGAATCAACAATAATACGAGTGCAACTAACCTCTGGACGCCAAATACAATAATTGACAATGAGACAGTAATGAAACACACGTTATGTGGAAATATCCACCACGCGGTAATTCCTCAGAGGTGTGGTTACCTCTGAATGGGAACCCCGTGTGTGAGATCTTCAAGCCAGGCAGAGAGAGGAATCTCGGCCCCAGGCAGTAATCGTCTGCTTAAGGCAGGTGTCTCGGAGAGGCAAGCCTCAGAGATAGCCCACCAGTGGAAGACGTTCCACTGGAGGGAGAAAGGTCAAACAAGCAGAGGTTCGGCAATAGTACAGTAACGGAAGGCAGATTCAGAGTCGGTAAACAGGCAGGGTCGGCAACTTTGAATCAGATAGGCAGAGGTACAAGATCGGCAAGAGAAGAGAGTAGTCAGGGATAGCCAGAGTCAAAACACAGATAAATATACAATATAATCCTAACTGAGGTGTGACGTCGTCCTTGATATCAACACCTAGGGACTAGCTAAGGTCTGAGCGTTTACACCGAAGTATTCACGACAGCAGACAACTTGCTACTGAGCAGCAAGTTCTATATGTAGCCAGAGAGCTACTCAGCGCCGCCCCAGAGCCCCAGCCAATCCACACTACTGCTGGAGTCAGCTGACCGGCCTGGTCTGCTGACTCCCCTTCTGGAGGAATAAAGTTCCTGTCTCCTCGCGCGTGCGCGTGTAATGAGGAGACTCAGAGCCGGCGAGAGAGCGGGCAACCCCCCAGGCAGCAACTGTGCGGCAGAGTCCGCCAAGCTCACGGACTCCGCCGCCTGCCCTACTCTACCCGCCGGCAAGATTGCGGAGGTCCCTGTTTGAGACGCGGAGTCCGCCACCACGTGTGTTCTGGGGGCGGCTCCGCTGTCTCTTACAGACAGCAACTGATATATTTCAGTCCTGATGAAATATTGTCAGAACTGGAAGGGATCACTGTAAGAAGAAAATGGTGAGCCTCTGAGAGGGATTGACGTGAGGTTAGTATGTAATATTCATTTGCAGCTATGTCATGTGTTTATTTTAAATAATTGTCCTCGCTTCAGGTAAAGGTTCCCTTTAAACTGGTCATTTGAATGACTAGAAGTGCAAACATCAAGTTTTTTAGATGTCCTGTACACACTGACCAATAAAGCAGCTGATATATTAATTTAAATGTCGTTTAACTTGATAATGGACAATGGATTGGTTAGAACAATAGACTCGATTAAACGACTGATAAAATGACTGTATGTTTGAACGTCTATTATGGTGGCCATACATGGTACCATTTTTCATACAATCTTACCGTTTTTATGTAATATAAGGGAACTGCCTAAATTCTCCTTTCAGTATATTCACTTAATTTACTCTTATACTACATAGAAATGGTAAGATTGTATGAAAAAATTGTACCATGTATGGCCACCATTAGTTGGACAAATTACTATAAGTCATTTGTACACACGTATGGAACTCACAAGCATTTGAACAACAGTTGGTCCAACAGATAAGCCGAGTGGATGGGGCAAACCTGCTGTTATCAGTCGCTCGACTGCGCATACACACGTCCAACTTGTCCTTCAAATGACAAAGCAAGAGAGAGAAGAGTAGGAGCAAACCTAATGCCTAGTACACACCATACAATTTTCCGTAAGATTTTCTGTAATGCTAGGAATACACGGTACGTTTTGTACCGTGTAATTGAGCCGCTGGATCGATTCTGACGCGTTCCCGCTCATCCCCGTGGGCGCCTGCATTGATTCCCGCTCGTCCCTGCGGGTGCTTCTTATCTTCCCCTCGTTTTCTTCTATTGTCCTGCCCGCGGTATAGAGCGCGGAATCGATCCGGCTGGTGATCGGGCACGTCGGATTTTATCAATCGAGCCATCAGCGGCTCGATTACACGGTACAAAGCGTACCATGTATTCCTAACATTAGATTTACCTGACAGATAGATAATTTCCAACATGTTGGAAATTATCTATCTAACCATCTATCTGCCTAGCAATTAAAGAAAACCTGAACTGAAAATGAAAAGTCAAAATAAACATACACAAGTCATACTTGCCTCCTGTGTAGTCTTCTCCTCAATCTATTTTTCCTCTCCTGCGCCCTGTTTGTCTACTTTGATCAATTGAATTCTCCGTCCTCCATTTTGAAAATGGCTATTACCCCATAACCGCTTCCTGGTCAACACACTGTTAAACTGTAACATCGCCCACTTGAGCCATAGGGAAACATGGACACATCAGTTCTCCTCTCAGCTGTAACTGACAGCAACTGATATGTAACACAGACAAACAAACAAACACAGAACACTTATATCGCGCTTTTCTCCTGGCGGACTCAAAGCGCCAGAGCTGCAGCCACTAGGACGCGCTCTATAGGCAGTAGCAGTGTTAGGGAGACTAGCCAAAGGTCTCCTACTGAATAGGTGCTGACTTACTGAACAGGCAGAGCCGAGATTCGAACCCAGGTCTCCTGTGTCAGAGGCAGAGCCCTTAACCATTGCTCCATTCAGCCACTGAAAACACTTGCTTTTTCATTAGGACAATGCATAGATTTCAAACTGATGCGGTTAAGCCTCTATTTCCATATCAAGTGTCAGAGAATAGCTTGCTTGGATGGGTCCTGTGGGAACAGAGCTATGTAGAGCCCTCTAGAGTAGACTGCAAGCATGCTGTTAACATTCTTTGCAGATGACCTCATCCTCTTCATGTAACTGACAGCAACTGATATGTTTCAGTTCTGACAAATGTTGTCAGAACTGGAAGGGATCACTGTAAGAAGAAAATTGTGAGCTTCTGAAAGGAACTGATGGCAAGGTAACTATGTAATGTTCATTTGAAGTTACCTCATGTGTTTATTTTAAATAATTTTACTCAGTACAGGTTCTCTTTAAGCATTGTTTTACTCAGCAGGAGATAACCAGAAGACAATGCACCAGAGATAATGACCAGTCTCTACCAGTACTTTATACTGGGCATACACGGTACGTTTTTCCTGTGTAATCGAGCCGTTCTGTCCGATCCTGAGAAAGCAAGATTTCATAGCTGCTATTGACTCAACTTTCCTAATCCATGCTTTAATAGAAGATGGAGTAGCAGAAACATTTTTCAATGTTTTTATTGTTTATGTAATACACCTTTAGAGATAAATAGCTTGTATATATGTGTATTTATATTCAAGGTCTATGCCATTTGAAAATCTCTCTTATGTCATGCTCACTGCCTCTGCAGCCTTTGCTTCCAATTACAAAGACCTAATTTTTTCAGTTCTTTGTGTAAGAGTTCACACTGAACCCAAGCATTTGATTCAGATGCCATAGACTTATATTAGGTAAGCTAAGCTGTCTCTATCTGTTATGAGAAGGAGGTGAGAATTGCAGAGAGCTATTATGTAAAAACTATTGTTTTCAGGAGGCACTATTCAGTCTCTCAGCAATGACCTTATTGTGTCATTGCTGTTAGACTGAATGTAAATTAAACAACAAACTATCCTAACTTTACTTCATGTAAATTAAACAACTAACCTAACTTAAAGTGGCAATGCATTTGTAACCAAGTGGTTACAAATGCCAAGTGGTTACAAATGCCAAACAACATGAAATAATGCTCTGAATATAATCTGCACTATACTTTGATTAGTAAGAGTAATCCTATTTCCTTGCCTTTAGCAACATATAGGAATTAGATATCTTAAAGGGCACATAGCAGCATTTTTTTCTGCAGTTTGCCCTGGTTTCTAATAGCTGTAGGCACTGCCATTTCCCCCCTCCCCTTTCCACTTGCCTTTATCCAGAGGCAAGATGTGAAGTTAATCAAGAATTACTTTTCTAAACTGTTTAACCCCTTTGCTGCCAGCCAATTTGTCCTAAACGCGAACAGCTACTGCCAAGCAGTTTTTAGACATTTTGCACTCATTAGGGTTACTTAGGATTTTTGAAAAGAAAACCTACAGTACATAAAATAGGACATATTATATATTGGGGTTTTTTTCCGTAATGAATTGGGCTTGAACCCTGAAACAAAATGTTGTACTTTTTCTGGAGATATAACAACATTTTTGAGTGAAATATGTAAAAAAAGCGAAATAAAAAATAAAATATCTGTATGTTTTTTTTAAAGATTAATAACATTTACTGACAAAAATGTTACTGTTTCTAAGTTTCTAAAAGCCCTGATTCTGCTGATTCCAACTATACCAGACATGTATTGGTATCCCACTTTTCCTGTCCTGGAGTAGGTGCGCCTGTACAGGTAGCCAGATATAGGGGCAGCCAGTATAGGTAGCCAGGAATAGATGCTCCAATCTAGGTAGCCAGGTATAGGTGCAGCCAGTATAGGTAGTCAGGTATAGGTGCCACAAGTACAGGTACCCAGATATAGGTGCAGCCAGTATAGGTAGCCAGGAATAGGTGCCACAGTATAGGTAGCAGGTATAGGTGCCCCCAGTATAGCTAGCACCTGCTAACTATATTGGGTAGCAGGTATAGTTGACCCAGCATAGGTAGTAGTAGGCAAAGGAGCCCCCAGTATAGGTAGAAGGTATGGGGGCCACTATGGGGAAGGGGGCTGACATAATTCATCCCTCCCTCCACATGGACCCCCTCCTGTGCCCCTCCCTGTATGGCTGGAGCAGCGGTGGGTGTGTAATTAACTCACCCGATCGATGGCTCCACGCAGTGTCCCTGGAGGCTGCAGGTATCTCTCTGCTCTCCCATTTCTGTATGACGCGTATGTAATCACATGTCATACAGGAAGTAGAGGAGAGAGGCGTGGGACACAGCATGGAGTGAGCGATTGGGTAAGTAATTACACACCCACCGCTGCTCTAGCCATACAAAAAGACAGAGGGGGGCCCACATGGAGGGAAGGAGAAATTATGTCCGCCCTCCTCCCCGCGTCTTCCTGGGGGCAAAATTGCCAATTAACATACATAGTATGTTGTTGGCAGTTTGAGCGCTTCCCTGCCAACAAGTACATACAGTGCTGCCCATAATTATTCATACCCCTGCCAAATTTTGACTTAAAGTTACTTGTATTCAACCAGCAAGTATTTTATTTTATTTTTTTTTAAACGGGAAATGACAGAGGAGCCTTCCAAAGGATAATAAGGCAATGTACAAGAGGCATTATTGTGGGGGAAACAAATCTCAGCTTTTATTTACATTTGAGCAAAAAGTGTCCAGTTCAAAACTATTCATACCCTTCTCAATAATCAATAGAAAAACCTTTTTTTGGCCATTACAGCAATCAAACGCTTCCTATAATTGCAGACCAGCTTTTTGCATGTCTCCACAGGTATTTTTGCCCATTCATTTTTACCAATGAGCTCTAAATCTTTCAGGTTGGAAGGTCTTCTTGCCATCACCCTGATCTTTAGCTCCCTCCACAAATTCTCAATTGGATTCAAGTCAGGAGGACTCTGGCTGGGCCACTCCGAAACGTTAATGCTAACCATTTCTTCACCACTTTTGCTGTGCGTTTTGGGTCATTGTCATGCTGAAATGTCCACTGGTGCCCAATGCCAAGTTTCTCTGCAGACTGCTGATGTTGTCGTTGAGAATCCTCATGTATTGCTGTTTTGTTCATGGTGCTGTGTACTGTGATTAGGTTCCCTGGTCCTTTGAATGAAAAAAAAAAACCCAAAGCATTAGGTTCCCACCATGATGTTTGACAGTGGGGATGGTGTTCTTTGGGTTGAAGGCTTCTCCTTTTTTACGTCAAACGAAGGAAACCTCATTGTGACCAAACAATTCAATTTTTGTTTCATCTGACCATAACACAGAAGACCACAATTCTTCTTATTTGTCCAGATGTTTGCAAAGGCCAAGCAAGCTTTTGTGTGCATTATCTGGAGAAGTGGTGTCCTCCTTGGTCTGCATCCATGAAACCCAGCAGTGTGCAGTGTCAGTTGGATTGTCTGCCTTGAGACACTGCCACCAGCAGAGTGCAGATTCACCAGGATGGCCTTGGTGGTGATCCTTGGATTCTTTTTCACTTCTCTCAATACCCTCCAGGTCAGCACAGGTGTAACTTTTGGCTTCCGACCATGTCCTCTGAGATTTTCCACATTGCGGAACATCTTGTATTTTTTAATAATACTTTGCACTGTAGCCACAGGAACTTGAAAACATTTAGAAATAGCCTTGTAGCCCTTTCCTGGCTTGTGAGCAGCCACAATGTACTGCCACAGGTCCTCACTGAGCTCCTTTGTCTTAGCCATGACTGTCCACAAGCCAAGTGCAGAGAGCTGCTGTTTTTCACCTGTTAAGTTGATTAAAACAGCTGTTCCCAATTAATCAGTGTAATTAGGATGTTTTAGAACAGCTTGGACTGTTTAGTATGCTATATAACTTTGGATTTTTCCACAGACTGTGACAGTTTGTGAAGGGTATGAATACATTTGGACTGGACACTTTTTACCCAAATTTAAAGGGACACTTAAAGTGGATCCGAGATGAACTTTTACTCCTTGCATAATTGTGTTCCTTACATATAGTTTATAGGGCATTCCTCAAGCCAAATACTTGTTTTGTTTTGTTTTAATACTCTAATTTCCTATAAACTAATCAAGCCACACCCACAGCTTCTCCAGAGTGCCTTGGCGCTTGCAAGGGATTGTGGGATTTCAGTCTGGGCAGGTGAAAAAGGTGTTACTAGCTATAGATTTCAGAGGCAGAGTTTTCACAATCTGAGAGCTGCAGTGCAGATACAGATCAGTTGCCTGTGTAATGGAGGAGATAAGAGTGGAGTTTTCACAGAATATGCAGATTAGCATCCCTAGATACAGATAAGCCTGCCTGTGTGTGTAATTGTGTAATAGTGACAAGCAGAAAACATGTCTGCTCCCATTGTATCACAGGAAAAAATATTAATATACTGTTGAAGCGGTTTGAAGATAGATTTGCTGTGTAAACTATCTAAACTTTAGATAAGATATATAGACAAGTCACTTGTTATATTTAGTTTTTCATCTCGGATCCGCTTTAAGCCAGAAAAAAAAAGAGTTTTACTCACCTGGGGCTTCTACCAGCCCCCTGCAGAAGTCCTGTTCCCTCGCAGCCACTCACTAATCCTCTAGTCCCCCGCTTCCAGCTAGTTTCGTTTTTGCCGGAAGGCCCGGCAGGACTGGCCTCGCGTAGCTTCCTCCGCATTCCCGACTGCAATTAGTGCTATTGCGGGCCGCAACGCGTACAAAAATACGTGTTGCTGCATATCCATGCGTGGGTAACGCGCCAACACGTATTTTTGTATTTTTAATAGCATTAATTGAAGTCGGGAATGCGGAGGAAGCTACGCGTGGCCAGTCCTGTCAGGCCTGTCGGCAAAAACGAAACTAGCTGGCAGCGGGGGATCAGAGGATTAGTGAGTGGCTGCGAGGGCACAGGACTGCTGCAGGGGGCTGGTAGAAGCCCCAGGTGAGTAAAACTCTTTTTTTTCTGGCTTAAGTGTCCCTTTAAATCAAAGTTGAGAAATGTGTGTTTTCCATAATAATGCCTCTTGTACATTGTCTTATTATCTTTTGGGAGACACCTATGTCATTCCCATCAAAAAAGTACTTGCTAGTTGAATAAAAGTAATTTTATGTCAAAATTTGCCAGGGGTATGAATAATTATGGACAGCACTGTAGTACCTGTTTGGCAGGGAAAGGGTTTGAGAACAGTGTACTATCTCCCCACCCCCTGATGATAGCTTTTGTTTGCTCATTGCTACTGCTAATTACAGAAGTCCTTATCTGCCTGCAATTTTTGCAGATGCCAGCCCTGCCGTCCACAGAAGTAGGGCAATAAAAGCCTCTAACAAAGATTTAAATGTAAAAAGAAGAGGCAAAATGGAATTTTTTTTAATTAATGAGCCACATTGTTAGTATGCATTTTTAATGTGCTATTGACATGCACTGGGGGCTAAAAATACTGCTCATTGCCCTTTAATGGTTAATATTGTGCAAATGTGTACATAATTCTGCATTAGCACAGTTATCCTGATTAATAATATCCTGGTCATTTTCTAGTGTTTTGTTTACTAATAAAGATTGGCATTTACACATAAATACCCTGTGGAGTGATGGCACCTTATTTTGTATTTTGGTGAATAATATTGTGCATATTTGCACATAATGGTATGTTAGTAGTACTATGTCCTACTGTTGATCATGGTGGGGATATAACAGATGCATGGAACATTTTTTCTGATCTTCATCCACCCCACAACCACAGGGCTAATCAGCCACTGTCATCATCGACTCCAAAGAATGTCAGCAAAACATTTAACCTAATTTGTAGGGATTAAAAGTCACTCTGCACACTGATTATCATGTATCCGCTTATATAAGTAAACCTTGTGTATAAATCAACCCCAAAATTTGAACCACTAAAGCTGGATTTTTTTTAAGACGGCCTAGGAAAGTTATAGGATACCAGTGGGCAGGGGCGTACCTAGAAATCACTGGGGCCCCCTGCCAAACTTTGGATGGGGCCCCCCTCTATCCATCTATCCAATCCACCCTACCCCGCACCAACCACCCCCTCTCTCCCTCCAAAAAGAAATCAGGGAGAATATATATATATATATATATATATATATATATACATATATATATATATATATATATATATATATATATATATATATATATATATATATATGCTTAAAACACTGAGGCTCAGTGTAAAGCTTTAATCCTCAGCCCCAGACACACACAATCTCATTCCCCAGACAACACAACATTCAAAAACTACACACACACTACACCATATACACACATATACTACATACATACTCGCACATACACACACTACACACACACACCACACATACTACACGCACACACTACACACAAATACACCACCCATACTACACATACTACATACACACTACACACACTCACACACACTACACACACACTTCACTCACACCACACATACTGTAATATGATAATCTGTGCAGGCGCTCAACATATAAATTTCGTAAATGATAACAGTTCCAATCTCTGAGTATCTTCATAAACTCCAAACAGACAGACAAAGACCCACACTGGGTACTCTCACCGAATATGCAGGCTGATTGTATTACAGATCAGCTAAAATCGCATGTTTATTGGTATCCCATCGATGTCCAAATGTACTTGCATCAGATCCAAATGCTGACCGCTTGTGGGAGATCAGCTAACACGCTCATAGATCCACCTTCCGGATATGCAGCTCTCTTTATGGTTCCCTTAAAACTCAGAAACAAACGCTACATAGCATAATACTGTATTTATTAAAAGTTTAAAACCATATCAGTGCACTCACAAATGTCGTTGAATAATGCGCATATAAACTGATCCTCAAAGGACTCGGCAGCGTCTGCGTTCACATACAGCGTGTCTCCCAGCTCACACTCCTACGGAAGCTCCGCCTTACTAGTTTCTACCTTTAAGACAATGGTCCCGGGCGGGCTGAATGTGGAGCTAGATTTGAACTGTTTTATAGCTGATGATTAGAGTATACAGTCTGGTAGGTTTTCCTTTCCTTTCCCTTTTCAACCACCCCCCCTCCCTTCCCCCCTTCCTCCTCCCTTTCTTTCCCTACATTTTTTGTCACTATAACTTTTCGGGTACAGTTCCCTGTTGTTTACTTCCACAGTGTCAATTGGCACGGTATTTTTAGGGTACACTATAAGGCAGAACATTGTCCTCTAGGTGTAGAATTAAAGTTAGGTGTAAGGCACATGGTAAGCACATTAAGATAGATAGACTTGATAGGCTAGGCATTTCATATGGATTTGTCAAGATATTTGCACAGTAAGACTATAATGAAATGGATAAGGATTGCACTTTTGTACAGTAAATAATTGGAATGATATGCATAAGGATTGCACTTTTGTGACACACTAAGCACTTTATTAAATTGGGGTTCACAGCTGAGAAATTTATAATCAACAAATTTAATTATAAAATCAATTTTTGTAATGATTGGGTATTACGCTAATTATAGTTATTGCTGGTATTATGTGGATACTTCCTAGCTCACTGCGAAGCACAGGATCGCAATCCGGATGTATAGTAGCACATTACTGTAAGGTTAATTTTAGAAAACATTGTTTTTATTGCCTGTGTGTTTAATGAATTTAATGAATTCTAGTGAATTTAATGAATTTTATGATTAACAGCTATAGGATATCATTTAAAGATTGCTGATAGGTGTACAGTATATAAGAATATCGGCATAGTATGCCTGTTTTAAATGGAGATCCAAAACGAGGCTTGGTGTATAAGAAATAGGAAGCAGATTAGGTATTGCAATAACGAGGGGTGAAGCGCAGGCTCGCATAAATGTAAGATTTGCATATGACGTATTGATAAGTGTCTCCCACACACCCCGGAGGACAGCCTCTGATGAGTCATAGATGACGAAACTAGTAAGGCGGAGCTTCCGTAGGAGTGTGAGCTGGGAGACACGCTGTATGTGAACGCAGACGCTGCCGAGTCCTTTGAGGATCTGTTTATATGCGCATTATTCAACGACATTTGTGAGTGCACTGATATGGTTTTAAACTTTTAATACATACAGTATTATGCTATGTAGCGTTTGTTTCTGAGTTTTAAGGGAACCATAAAGAGAGCTGCATATCCGGAAGGTGGATCTATGAGCGTGTTAGCTGATCTCCCACAAGCGGTCAGCATTTGGATCTGATGCAAGTACATTTGGACATCGATGGGATGCCAATAAACATGCGATTTTAGCTGATCTGTAATACAATCAGCCTGCATATTCGGTGAGAGTACCCAGTGTGGGTCTTTGTCTGTCTGTTTGGAGTTTATGAAGATACCCAGAGATTGGAACTGTTATTATTTACGAGATTTATATGTTGAACGCCTGCACAGATTATCATATTACATTTTAATAGGGTGTTTACTCCCCACTGTGTGGCGATCCATACACACTAAAGAACGCTTGTGATAGTGACTGTACTTTACATTTTTGTATATACTGCTGCAATTGGGTACATATATTTTGCATTTTTTGGAGGAGCGCTCATAGCCACTTTTTTGTTACACCACACATACTACTTGCACACTACACACACATACACTACACATACTACATACACACTACACACACACACACACACAGACACACACACACACACACACACACACACACACACACACACACATAAACACACACACGCGCACACACACACACACACATAAACACACACACGCACACACACACACATACACACACACACACATAGTACACACACACACACACATAAACACACACACGAGCACACACTCACACACACACATACGCACATAGTACATACACACTACACACACACACACATAAACACACACACGCACACTCACACACACACACACACACACATAATACATACACACTACACACACACACGTACATACTATACACATACACACAAACAAACCCCCCGCAGACAGACTGTGTGTCTCACAATTAGCAGCGGCAGCGTGACATCTTCTTCTACCAGGCCTGGATTACGTGGCCCTGTGTGTGTTCATCCAGTGTGCTTGAAGGGGCAGGGATGGGGGCCGAGGAAGCATCCAAGCAGGATGTTCAGGCGGTAGAGAAGAAGTATGCCTCCAGGTCCTAATGTCCGCCACTGCACGCTACAGCAACAGCCTTCTTGGAAACCAAATAAATTCTAATGCTTCCATCCACTCGTTAATACATACGGGCAGGCGGTGGGTCCCAGAGCTGCGGGCCCTGTCTTAGGCTTCTCCCACTCTGGGCATCCCTTGCAGGTGTGGTAGTTAAGCCAGTGCCAGTGGGGACCATGAGGGTTACTGGCTGCACTTTGAGACCAGGAGGAGTTAACAGCTTTCAAATTTGTATTACGGACAATTTAGTAATTGGTATATGGTCACTCCTTTAATTCAATGATATATGGGAAGCACGGTGGTGTAGTGGTTAGCACTCTTGCCTTGCAGCGCTGGGCCCGTGGTTCAAGAGTTTCCTCCAGTTTCCTCCCACATCCCAAAAACATACAGATAAGTTAATTGGCTTCCCCTTAAAATTAGCCCTAGACTACAATACATACACCACACGATACATACACAGACCTATGACTATGGTAGGAACTACATTGCCCTCTGAGTGATAGAAATATACACTCCGTACAGTGCTGCAGAAGATGTCAGCACTATATAAATACAAAATAATAATAATACACCTAATGAAAGAAACACACACAAAAATTGTGGCAAGCAACTGCAAATCAGCATTTTTAAGTTCAAAGTAGACAGGCTATTGAAAGGTGATCTATGACTGCCTGCATGCTGATGCTCAATGCTGTAAGCGCACATATGCGTAGTGGTCCCAGTGACTCTGGTTATGGGCTCGACAAGTCATGTTTTGCCAAATAATGCAGCAGCACAATTTCATGATTAATGTAAGACTTTTATACCTACTCCCCCAAGGACAGAGGGCAGACACAAATGAATAATAGACATTATGCATCTCAGACGGGTATTTCTTGGAAATGGTAAAACATACAAACTAGTTACAGTTCTTTACATTTCCAGAAAACATATCAGCATCATCATTTATTTGGAATTTTTAAATAATTCCATTCTTTACACTATTGAACAACTCATGAATTAAACAAATATAGTTTTAAAAAGTCCAAAACAACAAGTTAGTCATTACTCCTGAGAACACCAAACACGGCTGTTGATTGATTTTATTAATCCAAAGAAATTCTGTTTTTCATGTTCAGCACTTTGTATTCTATACTAGGCATACCTCACATTAACTGAAATGTGATTTATGAAGAGCCCAAAGCAAATATTTAGGCTTGCTTTGAAATTAATAATAATACCAGAAAACAACAACAACAAAATAAAACAAGTTGCATGACTGTTTAGTGTAGCATTTCTGCTGTTAAAGGTGAAACATCATTTATTTGGCTTTCATCTGATTAATGCACTGATCAGCTTTTTGACAATAATATTATTACAGAAGGAGATGTACATGCCCAGGTTAATAGATTGTTGTAAAGGTGATCATTTATCACAATCTTGCAGGAAGATCACCAGAACTGCAAACCAAATATTGTTTTATCGTTGTGTGTTTATTTCTAATGTTAAGTTGGAATTAAGTAATTAATCATTCCATACAGTTTTGCTTCTTCTAAGCATAGCGTTGTTTAAAATGGGGAGTATCAGTTAACAAAACAGTTTAGAATATTGTTTGTACAATACTGTTGTGTACCCCAAACCCTGCAGGAAGCGCAAAAGAGGCGAAGTCCTAGCCCTAAAATATAACATAGCAACAAAATTGATACGAGGGAAAAAAGATCTCACTTACCAAGAAAAGTTAAATAAACTGAGTTTATTTAGTCCGGAGAAAAGACACCTTAGAGGAGATCTAATTAACATGTATAAATACGTTAGGGAGCAATATAAAAGCTTGTCAGATGACTTTTTTGTCCCTAGGCTTTTACAAAGGACTAGGGGACATGATCTGCGCAAGGAGGAAAACGTTTTAGCCGTTTATTTAGGAAAGGGTTCTTTACAGTAACAGTGATTAAAATCTGGAATGCATTGCCACAGTAGTTATGGCAAATTCTATATCTGCATTTAAAGGGGTCTTAGATGCTTTCCTTGTGTTGAAAGACACCCATGGCTTTAATAACTAGGTAATGCCCAGTGGTGTTGATCCAGGGATTTTATATGATTGCCATCTGGAATCGGGAAGGATTTTTTTCCATTTTGGGGCTAATTGGACCATGCCTTATAAGGGTTTTTCGCCTTCCTCTGGATCAACAGGGATATGCGAGGGAGCGGGCCGGTGTACTTTATTCTGAGGTTGAACTCGATAGACGTATGTCTTTTTTCAACCCACATAGCTATGTAACATAAAATATTGCACACAGGAGACTCATTTGTTATAGTCATTCTCACGTATATTTGCTTCAGTATGAAACATGTTACCATGGTCTGTGAGATGATTCTGCAGCCACATTTTCCAAAATGAAGTAGTACTACTTAGGCTGCTTATATGGTACTCAATTTGCAGCACTGTTATTGAAATCTCACTTGAAAGGGCTCGGTCGGGTGTGTAGTAGCTGTGTTTTTTTAGGGGATGAATGATGGACTCCCATCCAGTCATTCCCATGTGTAGTGTGTCCTCTCCCTGGGATCGTGGTGAGTGTGCTCACCTTTTCATTGACGTGCTTTCTCCAGTGTTCCAAGTCTTCTCTTCAGCCTCGCCAGGCACCTGTACCATTTGGCCTGGAGGCATTTACAAGGTTATGCAGGTGTCACCGGGTCACCGGGTCACCCGAGGCTATAGAGAGAAGACACAGGACACTGGAGGAGGCACACTGTCAGATAGGTGAGCTGGTCCTCTTCCACACTCACAAAGGGCCCGGGTGGGGGGGGGGACACATGGCTTGGGGATACCTGGGAGCTTGGCAGGCAGAGGCAGCTGCACAGATTTACAATAGATATTATGCTGAAATCTATTGGGACTCTGTTTGCAATGCACTGGAAGTAATAAATCCCACTCTGCTCAGATTTGATCGGAGAGGGATCTACCTGATGGTTGAATTTGCTGACCATCTGCCAGTGTATGGGCACATTGATAACCATTGCAAAAAAAAAAAAAAAAAACCTCAGCAACTGTGAGAGATAACTTGATGCAGACAGGACTTGGAAAAATAATTATCGTAACTTTTATTCCTCTCGGTGATAAGCAGTGTGTGCAGATACCTCAACCTATTTTAATTTAATAGTGACTGTTAACAAGCACTAATCTTCAGAAAAAATCTAATTGGATCAGAAGAGCAAATGAATAGAGGATTATTGGAACATATGTCTGACTGTTTTAACTACACACATTTTGCTTCCACCACCAACTATGTGCTTTTTCATGTAAAAAAACCAAAAACTTATTGTTAATAAAAAAAAAAAAAACTATAAAAACCAGATCAAACATTTTAACACAGAAGAGCATATTATAGGTAAATTAGTTTTCTTTACTTCTCAAACTGGAATGTTGTCAATAAATATGCAAATGTAGTAAAGCGGGCTCCAGCAGATGCTGCACACAGATGTTGCTGCCTGTAGGGAGCAGGCGTCCTGATCTCCAAGTCTGTACCAGTGAGGATGAGATCAAGGCCCAATGCAAAACACCTTCAACAAACATATGCTGGATAGGCAATTGTGATCACAAGTTACGCTGCAATCTATGTGAACTCACCTATACATTTTCCAGTTTGAAATATTAAAATGTATCAGTGCTAACGTAAAGTACAAAGTAATGGAGTATTTTACCAATACAACCAGTGCCTAAAAATATATATTAAAAAAAAAAAAGAATTGTGAGCTAATTCCCTTATTGAACTGCTCAGTGAAAGGTCACTACTACACAGTTAGAAAAATTAGAATAGTGTGAAAATAGTCCGTTTATTTCAGTAATTCAAATTAAAAAGGTGAAACTTATGTATGAAATAGGAACCCTTTGCAGGTGTTTTAGACTAATTAGCTAATTAGAGTCTGACACTTTGAGCCTAGAATATTGAACATTTTCACAATATTCTAATGGTCTGAGATTTTGATTTGGGGGTTTTCATAAGAGGTAAGCCATCATCATCAAAATTATAACAAATAAAGGCTTGGCATATCTTACTTTGCATGCAATGAGTCTATTTCATATACAGTATTAGTAAATGATCACATCTTGTAATATATAGGCATAGATCTGATCATATATTCTCTTTTTTTACATATAAATGACAGTACTATAAATATCTCAACATGGTGTTTAATTTTTAAAACTATAACAATATAGCAACACTCTTGATGAGCATAGAAAACAAATATAAAGGAACGAGTCATCCATACCTGGTCCAAAGTCTTTATTCTGTTGTAAGGTAGTCAAGGGACTAAGTTTGGAGGTGACACGAGAGTCTCTGCAAGCCTGCTGGAACAAACTTACTGTCCCTTTCAAAATTACCGAATGGTTAATTTGTATCTAGTTCTGTGTAGCTGGATTAGGGGTCCAAGGTAGACACTTAGCGGTTTGGCCAAGTACAGCTTCATCTAGGGCAAACCATTTTTTACTGTCTTTGTGACATGACCAATCAATGATCCTAGTTAGTTAGTTAGTTAATAGACCATCAATTGCCTATTGATTCTAGGTCTAGATTTTTGCCAAATAAAGGCACTTAGGCCTAGTGCACACCAGAGCGGTTCGGCTGCAGTTTGCGATCCGCTTGCGGGTGCGGATCTGCTAGGGTAATGTATTTCAATGGGCTGGTGCACACCAGAGCGGGAGGCGTTTTGCAGAAACGCATACTCCCGGGCTGCTGCAGATTTTGGATTGCGGATGCGTTTCTGCCTCAATGTTAAGTATAGGAAAAACGCAAACCGCTCTGAAAAACGGCACTTCAGAGCGGTTTGCCAGGCGTTTTTTGTTACAGTAGCTGTTCAGTAACAGCTTTACTGTAACAATACATGAAATCTACTACACCAAAACCGCTACACAAAACCGCAAAACGCTAGCTGAAACGCTACAGAAAAAGAAGAAAAAGCGTTTCAAAATCTGCTAGCATTTTGCGGATCTGCTAGCGTTTTTTGGTGTGCACCGGGCCTCAGTGTATGTTGCAGTCTATAAAAAGATACCAGTGCGCACTCCACAGTAATCAATATCTGAAAAGAAAGCGCAAAGCTAATACTGTAACTGTAAAAAGCAAGCATCACAAATAAACTTTGATCTGTGGAATTGTTCCTGGGTTATCCTTACTGACTGGATGACAGCCTAAGCGCTAGATCCACATAGTGTATGAGGTGGCAACTATCAGGTGAGCCCCTGTCTGATTGATTGAGGATTCTGATGTTATGGTCACTGTGTGCTGCTGGCCTTTTTACAGTTACTGTTACAGAATTATGCTATGGCAGCTTTGTGCTTTCTTTTCAGATATTGATTACTGTGAAGTGCGCACTGGTATCTTTTTATAGACTGTACCTTACCCTGGAATCTTATCTATGTGCGAACCCCCTATCAGCTGCTGACGTTGGACTTTTTATGCGGTTGGCACAGTATACTTGCATGTTTGAACTTAATGTATGTTGTAGCTGATTAAGGAGGGTCTGGGTAAGACCATTTAAGAGCTGCTTGCATCAAGTACAGAATGCTAGGTAGGACTGTCATCTTTTTTTCTTTAAAGGGACTCCGAGCACATCTCATGGGCATGCCTTTAACACTCTGGGCGATATAATTATATCGCCCAGGAGGGGGCGCAGCACTTTATTTCAAATTTTTTATTTTGTATATCATGTAGCGAGCCCTGGGCTCGCTACATGATAGCCACTGCGCAGCGGCATCCCCCCACCCACTCCGATCGCCTTCGGCAATCAGAGTAAGCAGGAAATCCCATTCAGAACGGGATTTCCTGCTGGGCTTCCCCGGTCGCCATGGCTACGGGGCGGCATGACGTCACCGACGTCATGGACGTCGTGACGTCATAGGGGGTCCCGATCCACCCCTCAGCAAAGTGCTAGCTGCATGTAACAAAAAAAAATACGCAAATCGGCCCACCGGGGCCTGAGAACGCCTCCTGCGCGACATACCCCTGAGCTCAGCTCGGGATTATCGCCCAGGAGGTTAAGACTCCGACTAGTACTGCAAAGTACTTAAAGAAGCATACCTTTCTGTAGCTTGTGCTCTCCTTTTCATTTGATACCTGAATCACCATTCTACACCAACTAGTTTTCGTTCAATTTCAATTTAAAAATCACGACTGCCATCTTGGTTATGTTATATAACTTCCGGGTCACTCCTGTCTTCTCACTGAATGAAGCAGGAACAGGAAGTGACATACATGGCCATTGCAAAAGGCTTTCTCCAGAGGGGTCATAGCACGACTTTGTTGGAAGTCGTCTGTCTTAAAGGCATGCCCATGAGAGAGTCCCTTTAAAACCGAGATATAATTAGCTTACTCCATTCTGACACATCTGTATGAAG
Source organism: Hyperolius riggenbachi (assembly GCF_040937935.1). Taxonomy (NCBI): domain Eukaryota; kingdom Metazoa; phylum Chordata; class Amphibia; order Anura; family Hyperoliidae; genus Hyperolius; species Hyperolius riggenbachi. The sequence goes on along the minus strand of NC_090646.1, from coordinate 127,611,209 downwards.
TTTTTAAGTACCCCTGTTTAGTTCAATATAGACAATAATGTGGGGTCCTTTGGTATCTGGATTCCTAAATTTGTTATAGCTCCTGTACACCAAGTAGAAGATAATGGGTCTCTAAACCCTTGCTCAACCCTCCATGGCACACTAATGTTCAAAATCTCTGACTTTGCCACAGATTAATTTTGAAGTTGAGTAATGGTGGCCATACATGGTACAATTTTTATTTTTTTTCTATTAGATAATTTCGTTCGATTATTCCGTTAGATTGAATATAAAGATTTTTCCATCATGTCCGATCAGATTTTTAAAAAAAAAAACGGGATAATCGTTCAAATTTCTTGATCGAAAAAAAAACATTTTCTACTTTCATTCGATTCGATCATTTAGATCGAAAAAACCTGACAGAGTTTCTAGTTATTTCACACTCCAAAAAACAGAATATTTTGATTGTAGCAAACTGGCTGGCAGTGTGTTGGTTTCTTTGTTTTATATTATAATACAGGTGAATGTTGTCAGGTGCTGAGAGGTAAGGATGACTAGGTATGTTTGCAAAGAACCCACAGTAACAAAATAGAAAATAGATATATCTTGCCTCTCTTCAAATGTGCATAATACACCTTACCCTAAATCAAATATTTGTGGTGGGGAACTTAAAAATTTCATTTGGCAAAAAAAAACAAAAAAAAAAACTACTGTACTAAAAACAAAATTTTGGAAAAAAGGAAGGCCTGATTGTACATATTTATATCATAGTTGCATTACAATGTCTATTAGCCAAGTATTAGCAGCGTAAAAACATATAGCTTAACACACGTGCGGAGTAACCCTACATAATGAAAAGTAACTCCCCCTGTAATGCAGCTCTGAGGAAGGGAGGCAGGTGTACATGCAAAAAGGGTGCTGGTAAATTTGGGTGCCCAAAATATCGGCTAGTAGAATATCTGTAAATTAACCAATATTTGACAATTATTAAGTGCAAATTACGATTGTAAAATAGCAGTTATTGATATCAATATTTTACTATTGCTAAACCTAACTCTTTTATCACACGGAACCATCCCTCTACCTATGCCTAACCCTAACCATCCCCCCTCACCTTAAATCTCCACACCTAACTACCCTGCTTAACATTTACCCTCCATGCCCAGCCTTAACCCACCAGGCGTAACCTTAAAACCCCCCACACATAGCCATAGCCCACCACAAAAAGAGGTGAGTATTGGGCACCACAAAATATGCTAGATATCAGGTGACACCATAGGCGGGGTTGCTCGGATAGCCCTGATCACGAGCACGACTCAGCCCACTTCTGAATTAACTGATCATGATCACGAGTAGACAGAGATATCCGACTCGAGTGTGCTTTCGAGTCGAATAACCGCATGCAATCACCAATCATGAGTCGTTATTCCTGATTAAAAACCGCTGACTTTAATGGTTAATAGCAAAGCCCCCCTACATGCTAGAAACACCAAATTTGCAGGATATGTAAAGAAGAACAGTGGGGACAAGGGGATTTTTTTTTCCAAAAAGACCTTATAGTTTTTGAGAAAATCGACATTAAAGTTTCAAAGGAAAAAAGTATACATTTAAATGCGGTAAATGACAGTTAATGTAGCAAACCTAACGGTAGTGTAAATTTACATATGTCAAAAGAAAGAGCAATTAATTTCCTGACAGGGTTTCCAGGAGGTATGGCTTTGGCCAGGGATCGCTATACAACCAAAATAAGGCTGTAGAAAGAGCCCTGACATCTTTTCCTATTTATTTATTTATTTTTTACTTTTTTTTAATTTTTATTTTTTTAATGTTCAGAGGGTGAGAAATAATAAAAAAAAATGACGTGGGGTCCCCCCTACCGAGCATATTTAACTCCTTGTCCACCATACAGAGTGGGATAGCCAGAATGCGCAGCCCCGACTGACTGGGGCTTCGCACCCTGAGCTATACCAGCGCGCATGGTCCATGGTATGGGTGGGCTCCAGGGGAGAGGAGCGTCCAAACCTTCCCATGGACCATGCGGGCCGGTATAGCTCACGGTGCGAAGCTCCACTCAGCTTGGGCTTCACATTCTGGCTATCCCAGCATGAATGGGGACAAGGGAAGGGGTTAAATATGCTCAGTATTTTTTAAAAATTTCCCACCCTCTGAACAAACGAAACAAAACAAAAGTAAAAAAAAAATAGGAAAAGATGCCAGGGATCTTTATACAGCCATATTGCAGCTGTATAGCGATCCTTGGCCAAAGCCTTCCCTCTATTTTTAGTACTGTTAATCCTTTCCTGTTTCTCCAGCCTTTATCATCACTAGGAAATTAGAATCAAGGGCCTCACATGTTCTTGGATGTCCTCTTCATTGTTTGGATGTTTTTTCATTGTTTCCTATTCCAATACTACTTCTTCTCCATGTTAGCTCTATATTGGTGTACCATTCTTGGATGCCCTCTCTTTTGCATCAATACTTTTGGCCTGGGACAAATCATATATAATAATTATTTGGTTTTTAGTATCAATTCTATTTTTTGCAGTTATTACGCAAATTTCCAAACACATGCTGGTTTTCTGCGCTGGTCCGCGGAATTCCGCATTGAACGCGGATTCCGCGTTTCAGGAGCATTTCCACAACTTAGAACTTCATTTCTTAAAATAATGTGTTTTTCTCATGTTCACATGTCCTGCCTGTACTTGTGTTGTATAGCTGACTCAAATTTACTACTTCAATTTTGGAAAAAAGTTACTATAATATACTGTACTTGTGAAACTCTTAAACATATGTACCTGTATTCAATCTTATTATGTATATAGCCATATGTATGTGATTATGTTGATATATAAACTCCACTTCATGCTTGTAACTTGTAAAATTATTTTGTTTGAAAACTCCAATAAAAATTATTGAAAACGGTTTTTAGTATCAATTCTATGCTGACGATCTGTCTCTAACCTCCTGACCTCTCTAGTATTATCTTGAGTCTCCGACTGCCCATCTGCTGTTTCTGCATTCATGCTATCCCATTTCCTCAAAATTAATACAGTAAAATCAAATCCATTTTATTAAACTTCAATGGACCTGGTCAGAAGTTTACTATATCAGCTTGTTTCACTTATTGTATGTATACAGGTGCTTGGCCCAGGACCTTTGGACTGAGTTTATTGAGTAAAATGGAACTCTACATCTCTTTCAGCCCCCCTGCCTGTAGTCACTGTAAATGTAAAAAATAACTGAATAAACGCAACCCCTCATGTGTGCTTTCTGGAAGTAATATTTGACTCTAAGTTATCATTTAAAGCGGTATTAATCTCTGACATAATATTCAATAAAACATGTTTTCCTACTTTTTATATCTCATACAGTTATCATATTTGCTTTTGTGCATACGTATTATTATTCATTTAGAAATTACAAGTTCCCAAAGTACATTTTTTTTGCTCTGAGAGCTGACATTGCATTTTATTCATAACTGGTGTATTCATATTGTATTGTACCCTGGAGTGTCACGAGTATTACTGAGTGTTTAATTATTACACATGAACTATGCATACAGTGCATGAACTGTGGATGTAGTTATAGTTCCCACTAATGCCTGTATTGTACTCTGTAAACCACCGTGGAAGACTTTGGCACCTTATACATACCGTCAATCTATCTATTTGTGTCTCCACCAGGGGTTTCCGCTCAACTATCTTTTTGGTAACTCATCAGCCTTATGTCAGCATAAATAGGAAAGGCCAGTGAGTTAGGGCTGGGACCCACTAGGGCGCTTTTGGCAGTGTTTTTTGGATCCCCATCAATTACAAGCAATTCCACAAATGCTTTGCCAATGGAAGTGAATGGAGAGGAACCCACTGGAGCAATTGCAATTAGGTCAAATTGCAATTGCAGGTCATGGAGCATTTTGGTAGCGTTTGCACTTCAATGTAAATTATAGGAGTGCTGCAAAATCGCTCCTGAGTCGCTGTACAAAGCTATTTCTGTGTGATTTACCAATCACATTACAAACTGCAAATCACAATCTCTCTTAAATCGCAAGCACTTTCAAATCGCTCTCAAATCGCAAGCACTTTCTCAAATCCCCAAATCGCTTAAGATCACACCTAAAATCACTTACAGAATGCTTGCAATAAACTCTAGTGATTGTAATAACAATGTGCCATTACTAGTGAATTCCTGCCCTTAAAAAAAAAAAGTAATGCTAGAACATACTATACCAAACTGCAAGAATACATTAAAGTATTTTTTAAGTACATTTAAAAAAAAAAAAGAGCTTAGCTTGCTTTTGAACTTGATGACTACGTTGCTTTTATTTAAAGCGGAATATAACCCTGCATTTCAACTTTGCTCTAAAACATTATTTACAGCATATTATATGCAAAAAGCATTTTTTTTTACTAGACCAGCATTGGAAGGGTTAAACACAGATGTTTCAAGTTCCGTGGAGAGATATGCAGAAGTTCAGATTGTTACATTCTATGTATCTATTGATAAACAGTTACACACTCTTTGGCTGTCCTCCAAGCTCCTTCTCAGTGAGAGAGATGAGTCACATTCAACACTTAGATACATTTATGTAAAAAAAATGTATCTTTTGCGTCTGCAGAAATCTCAAGGAACTTTAAAGCCCTGTGTAACCCTTCCAATGCTGGTCTAGTAAAAAAAAATGCTGGTTGCATATAATATACTGTAAATAATGTTTTAGAGCAAAGTTGAAATGCAGGGTTATATTCCGCTTTAAATTTAGGAACAAAGCCATGCAGAAAAAAAAATAAAATAAAAATAAAGTGTTGTTAACATACACTGATTAATGTTATTTTTGTATTTTTTTATTTAATCATAGAACAGCGGGTTCCTTTTAACATCAAAATTAATCCGTCAGAGTACATTATCAGCATATTATTCACTCGTGTTTACAGATTCATAAATTTCAGCATTATTATTCAGAATTTAAAACCATGAGTTCTGTGGTGAAATAAAATGAAGCATCCTGCCAGAAATGTTCTTTAAATACGTATACATCAATCTTTGAAAGAGAGAGAGAGAACAAAAAAAAATGTTTGTCAATAAAGTATGTAATGCACTTGGATCCCAGCCAGAATGACTGATGACTTGCATAAGTGGTTAAGAGCAACAAGATGCTTCCTATTGACAGAATGCCATTAATTTGCATTAAACTATGTTAATCAAGATAAAAATAGGCCTCGGTGCACAATTTTCATAGAAGATAATGTACCTTTTAAATCTTTATTAAAATAACAGTATATATTTAAATACATTACGTGTAAAATAGGAACTCAAGTATTTTATCCACTTAATAAAGAGCTACAGAATACAACAGTGATGCTGCTGCTACTTCTGATTTTCCATTAAATGTTGGTTGTTAGTATTACTGTTATTAATTCTTAACTATCTCTCTTCCCACTATTGGAACCTCTATATTTTTTTAGGTTTGACTCTTCAGTTATTTTACTTGAATTGATGCTTCACACAATTATGAAGGGTCAGCTGGATAGCATAGTGGTTAAGGCTGTTTCCTTTGGTTTGAGCCTTTGATCAGGGTTCCATTCCCAGCTCAAGCCGATACGTAAAACAGTAAGGAGTCTTTGGGCAAGGTTCCCTAATGATTCTGGTCGCCTTTGGAGCATGCCCTAAGTGGCTGGAGCCCGAAGCACTTTGAGTCCGCCATGTATAAATCTTTTACCCCCACTTGTCTCAGGTACACTCTCAGTTAATTTTCCGAGTAAAAGAGGGAGCTTTTGCATGACAGCTAAACTGATTTCAAACAGCTTCTCACATGCAATAGAAGACTCAATGACAACAAGTAGCTGTAGGAGCATCTTGGAGCTAGTCCAAGAGTTTAGAGCAAAGAAAAGCTGCAGAGGAAATGATATGCAATGGAACCTTGCTTTGCGGACATAATTTGTTCTGGAAACGTGCTTGTAATCCAAAGCACTCTTATATCAAAGGGAATGACCCCATTAGAAATAATGGAAACCCAGTTGAATTATTGCACAAATCAAAAACAGTTATAGTAAAATAGTATAAAATAAAAATGTAAACAAGACTTTCACTATTACTAACAGAATCATTGCTGTCTGTTGGCTCGCCCCAACCTCTTTTTTCTATGTCGCTTTAGCAAGGAACGTATCTAATGGGTTACTTTTGAGGATTTCATGGAAATGTGACTTTGTACAGTCCCTAAACTCAGATTAAGCACAATTAAGTACAATCCTGCCGTGCCAAAGGGAGAAGACCTATCAGCTCAGTTGTGATGACGTGACGCATTTCTACTTTTTTTTGTTTGTATATCAAGATGTTGCTTGTATATTCACCATTTTACAATAAAGTTTGATTGTAAAGCTCTCTTAAACCAAGTTATTCTCAATCCAAGGTTTTACTTGTATTTTGTTTTGTCAGTCAGTTGTGGGGATAGTCCACTTTTCCACAGTAGTATGGTTAGTTTAATGAAGTGATCGATTTTTTAAGGCTTTGATTTGCTGGTCATGTGCATGTGCTAAAGCAGGAAGTGATCAATCACAGCTAATCAGAGCCTCACAAATCTATGAGCTCCTTATCACATCTATGAGCTCCTTATCTGTAACCTCCTTATCACATGCTTTGCAGAGCTCCCCAACACATGAGCATCCTTAACTTTACAGGAGAGCAGTACTGGTTTGGAAAGAGAACCAATTGTTTTCCTTTTTCTGTTTAAAAATAATGTTTTTAAGAATATTTTTGGATATTACAAATCAATTAAAACTGATGGAAACACAAAGACAAATTATTTTATTTTCCTGTCTTCTAAAGGTGGTCATACATCAGGCCACTTGGCAGCTGATCGATTATCCGATTTAATTATTATAATCAAATGAAAATTGGTGCTGCCAAGTGCATAGCCCATCGCCGATGCAACCAATTTCAGGGCCAAATTGGTTGCATGAATTGGTCGGACATGTTGCAAGATGTAGGGCCAACTTGCTTGATCAGGGGTGCGTGGCAGTAATGGCAAAGGATATTGGGACGAATGTGACAAATGTGATGAAGCCCCCGGTGCTGTTTTCCCAGCATATATATATGTACAGTCCATGTGTGCATTTGTAAATTACCTGTCCTGTAGTGCCTGTCCATCATCCGAATCCACTGGTTTTCCATTAGCCACATACCCGCGCTGACACATAGCACACAGGCTCATAGCATGCACGCGCTTGTGTGATGTCACACACCACACCGGCGGTGTGTATGGGGCTAATGGAAGAGTGGCGTATTTGGACGACGGACACAAGGCAGGTAATGTATAAATGCACACATGTACATTTATACACTAGAGAACGGCGGTGAGGCAGCGCATGAGGCAGACGCAGCAGACTCAGTGGGGATCAGCCTGCGGTGCATGGGCAGCTAACAGATCTCTCTCTGATAATATTCGTTCAGAGAGAGATTTGTCTCTTGTATGAATCTGCCCATCATCACCTGATGTATGGACACCTTAACAAGCATGCATGATGTATCTATTGTTTAGCAAATCTTGAGGCAATTTAGCTTACAAAGGATATATAGCTCTACAGTAACCTACCCAAGAAGAAGATGATTCACAATGTGAATTATGAAAAAAGGTAACATTTTCAATCTGTGAATCTCTCTAATGCCTGTTACCATGGCAGCACTGTTCTGATTATTATTATGGGCCACAGCCAGTTCGATAGCAGCTGTTCAGCTATATCAGGGGCATACTGTCTAACTTGCATAGTTAGGGAGCAATTGAACATATTTTCAAATGTGTCTAAATATTTCATAGAACTGTATCATCGAAATGATGATGTGGAAAAGTGCAGCCCAATCGTTTAAAAATGTGTAATTAGGTCACAACTTTGAAATGTATTACCCTGGGGGCCTCAAGCTGATTGATCAGTAAATTAATGTTACACATTACCAAACATGACATTTCTCAGTTTATGGTGTGTGTGGATAATTCACACAGTGCTACCTCAGGATCTCATGCTGGGAATCACTGCTTCATGTTTTTTGTCTTCACAGACATACACAACAGTTTCCTGTAATTAAATGGAACCTCTGGTGGCTGGTGGGAGGCATATTTGAAGCTGACATATTTCTTTCCTTTTAAACAATGCAAGTTGCCTGCCTGTCTTGCTGATCCTCTGCCTCTAATGCTGTTAGCTATCAACCCTGAACATTCATGGATTAGGTGCTCTGATTGAATTCAGACTAGATTTGCCACATGCTTGTTTCAGGAGTGTTATCCAGACACTACTGATGCCAGAAAGATCAGCAGGGCTGCCAGGCAACTGGTGTTGTTTAATATGGCTGCCTCCATATCCCACTCGGCTAAGGTTCTCTTCAAACTAACGACATTTGGGAGTTCAAAGGGTGTTGCCGCTTTGTCAGAGGCCACTTTGCATGGCCCACACAATTGTGTATGGGCCTCTGGTAAAGCAGAAACAAAGCAATATGGCTGCCCACTATTTATAACCACAGTTTTTATAACAGGAGTCCCAGTGACTGTTATTTTATTGGGTATCTCCTGAGCTCAAAATAGAGCTTGTAGCTGCAAATCACAGTTGTTAACATAGGAGTCTATGATGTTACCTCCTGTTCTGGATATTTGTAAGGCTTTGGTATCACTTAGGGGGAATCAGTTAGGATTAGGCATAGGCTGGGGAGGTTTATTAGGGTTAGGCATAGGTTGAGGACATTGGTAAGGGGAGGGCCATTAGAGAGCCCTCTCTCCTTGTGTATCTCACTTGATTGTGCACTCTACTCACAATATGTAAACTTGTATTATTGTCACTACTACTCCAGTGTATGATCTGGTATTGTATAACTACCTGTATTGAGTTGTGTATCTTATTGCTTATTACCTGTATTGTGCTGTTGGTTACCCCTGTTATCATTGTCTTCCTATGTATTGTACAGTGCTGTGTTATATGATGGTGCTATATAAATCCAATAAATAATAATAATAAAAGATTTAGGCATCAGTTGGGGGGTTGGTTAGGGTAAGACATTGTTTGGGGGCGGGGCTAGGTTAGGCATTGGTTGGGGAGGTTGGTTAGGGTTAGGCAAGTACGAACAGGGTCAGGTTAGGAAATAGTAAAATATTGGTAAAAGTTATCATAATATAATTGATATACTACTAGTGGCTATTTATGGCACCCACATTTCCACGACACCATTTTTACATGTACACCAATTAATCGATTGTGATTTAAACACAATCCTGGAAAACTTTGAATATGAAACAGGTTATTAATCCACAATTTATGAATTAAGTTATTAATCCACATTTTATTTAGCAGTTGAATACATATCATTCCATGGAATTCTCTCCCACTTCATCAAGTCAATAAGTGCAAAGCAAGCAACCTTAGTAAGTGTTGGAAATGTCCAAAGTAAATGATGGCATAATAGCTGATTGTGGCTTCATGTTGGAGGAAAGCCAATGCTGTTTAATACTTTTGATAAATTACATTTACATTTGCATCTTACTATTGTTTTGATGTAAGACAGTATTTAGCTGCGTCCTTCTATATACAAAATTCTACCTTGGTATCCTATAGCAATGTCCTTCATTGCACATTTATATTGATTTTTTTTAGTATTATTATTTTAAAAAATAGTACAGTAAATACAAATTGTGTAATCTGAAAAGGGTAATCTGAAATCTTCAAAATAAACTTATGAGATAATGAATTGTATGTGTAGTACAGCTACGAAATAAATCATTAGTAGCATAAGGTATAGGTCTCATATTGTTTCCAGTATAGAAAGAGTTAAGAAACTTTAGTTGTTTGCAAAAGAGCTTCTCTGAGCTTTCTGACCAATTTAGTCAGAGAGCAATGCTATTTTCTGACCTGTCTCTCACTGTTTATTGTTTATTTAAGGTTTTTTTGCCAGCAAGTTCAAAGGTTCATTAGCTCTACTCTGTTTCATCATTTAAAATACTGAGTGTGATTTGCCAACTGCAAGTATTAGAGAATGATGCAATGTTATACAAAAACAGCTATATAACGGAAACTAAAAATATGAGAGTATTTTCTTTGGTACTAAAGTTTTATTAATTATCCGTACTACACATACAATTCATTATATCATACGGGTTTTTTTTTGGCATCAGTGTCACTTTCAATAGGGTATTTATTACTAGCTACTGTTGTATCATGACTTAGCTTGAGATATTATAAACTTTAAATAATCTCTTTTTTTAGCTTGTAAACAAGGATGGGTAGAAAAAGAAGATAGCCGAACTTGTAATAATTTTGCAATTTATAATAAGAGATAGGAAAACAATCATATAGTATCAGGGACGGATCAAGACCAAGTTGAGCCTGGGGAAAGGTCAGGTTTTGGCGCCTAAACTGCCATTCATTTTGCCGCATTTTAAAGAATTCAACAAACTGCGCCTGGGGCAAGATACCCGCTTGCCCCCCCCCCCCCCCCCTTAGATCCGTCCCTGTATAGTATTCCTATTTCAGAGCAGAGCAATAATAATCATTTTAGGATTAAGTAAGGCAAGCATTTCCAGGAAAGATAATGTTGTGCATTTTTTATGTCACATGGAATGCTTGGGTTGGTCAATGGCTTATTTCAGCTCTCAAACACTCGTTTTCATTAGTGACAAGATGCTGCTATGATTTCTCTGTCAAACATTATCCCAACAGTGCATAAATGAATCTGTATAGATAATTCAGCTTTTTGTATCAAATACGTTTTCAATCATGCATTGAAGAGATGATAGTGGATATTGAGTCCATGGGCATGTGGAGACTATTTTTTGTACTGACTGAATATGATTTTTTTTTACTTAAAGTACCAACGTAACAACATATAATAGAATGTAATAAATTATTCAGGATACACAATTTCGTATTATTTATCCTGGTTTTGGCATCATAGACACTTCCTACATCTTTACATAGTTACATAGTTATTTTGGTTGAAAAAAGACATACCTCCATCGAGTTCAACCAGTATATGCTTTTAATTGGTATGCAATCCCATCCTTCCAGTGATGTCGCATGGCCCTCTCCTCCAAGTGCACTCTGGGAGAGCAGGTGCTGTTTTTGCTCATTCTGCAGTGATGAACATTGCCACTATTTAAGATGCCACCATCTATGACAAATTTAATAATGTAAATAAGAGGATGAAAGATTTTACAATAGGCAAACATTGACTAAATAGTTTATACATTAATATTGTAAAGTTACTCTTTAAAGCAGAAGGTATTTAATTATTGTACTTTATTTGAGAAAGAAATATCTCTAATGATATATCATTTCTGTACGTGTAAATCTGAGAATTTTTTTTAATCCGAGCTAGGGAATTACTATTGCAGACTATGTGACTGTCATAAGACCTAGTTCTTACCCAAAAGAGCCGATTTACAAAGTAGAATTTGTTTTGGATTAAAAAAATATATAGAATTGCTTGAGAACCCCCATACAATTGTGAAAAAAGCAAAATGTATAATGTACTGTAGTGTTTTCTGCAGTTTTTGAATGGGACGGGCATCAATTTGAAAATTGCATTGAGCGGAGACTTGAGGGACCTATATTCATTTTGCTATAGGGAGGGTCCATCAACGTGCTTCATTTCTGAATAGGATCTTCAAAGGCAGCGACAAAATCTGTAATGTTCAGGTATTTGTCATCAATCACGTTAAAGGGAACCTGAGTAAAATTATTTAAAATAAGCACATGACATAGCTGCAGATGAATATTACATACTAACCTCACCGTCAGTTCCTCTCAGAGGCTCACTATTTTCTTCTTACAGTGATCCCTTCCAGTTCTGACAATATTTAGTCAGAACTGAAATATACCAGTTGCTGTCAGTTATATATCAGCAGCTGTCAGTTACAACTGAATGTGCAAGGTATTGTCCATGTTTCCCTATGGCTCAAGTGGGTGATATTACAGTTTAACAGTGTGCTGGCCAGGAAGCTGTAATGGGGTAATGGCCATTTTTAAAATGGAGGATGGAGAATCCGATTAATCACAGTGGACAAATGGGACACAGGAGAGGAGAAAGAGATTGAGGAGTTGACTACACGTGTGGTAAGTATGATCTGTGTATGGTTATTATTTTTACTTTTTATTTTCAGTTCAGGTTCTCTTTAAACTTCCAGATTGTGCTAGGTCCATTCAAATGCACGGGTAGGTGGAGTAAGAAATTAATCAGATATGTTTATCAGCAAGCAAGAGGTTTTACTGGTACTGCTGGCTACACTCCACACAGCTACATTCCAAGCCAGCAGTACCAGTGAAACCTTTTCCCACCAGTAAGGAAGCCGGTAGCTGTAAAAGATCCTGCAACCAACCCGGTCTCTGATCAGAGAAAGGACACAAGACTGCTTGCTGATAATACCCTTATGGGCTTGTCAGCTACAACTTCAAGTGATAAAAAGGAGAGAAACCGAGAGCCCAATATGGTGTAGTATGTTTGATACAAAGAGGAAATGTGACATGTAAGTATTATACTCACAAACATGGGTTACCTCTCAGGTAACCACTGTATAGGCAGGTGGGGAGATTAAACCTGTCCCCACTCAGGATTAAGAAGTCGCTCTCTGAAGAAAGAAGAGGGTTTGTCACCCTTCCACCCAGGGTGGTAGTCACAATTTGACGATTGTCCATTTGGAGTATGTGAATAAATTTTATGTTTCTTGACTGACGCATCAAGTCCATTTTTGAGTGGCTGGTCCACCACCGCCACCCGAATATTTTAAACTTTTTAATTATCTTTTATCCTATTGGCGCCTCTGTACATCGTCAAATCACAACTTCAAGTGAGATCTTTCTGCGACTGGCTGGTCTTCCTCATATTTCCAGTTGAATGCACTCTAATTTGTTTTTTCTTCCCCACTCCCTGTCCTCTGCAGACAGAATATGTTTGCGCTATATAAATGAATAGTAATAATGCCAGAGCACTGGTCACATTTGCTTTCATATCTCTCCTGAGTTAAAGTTGCACAGGTGAACACGGAAGCAATTGAAAAATAAACACATAAACTATTGAGGTCCTTTTATCAATGTATCCACTACTCTTCCTGTTCATTTGTCAAGTGGATAATGATCAGTCTCAGGAGTCGCCTATCTCCCAGAGAAAATATTGGTAATTGCTTGGTAATTGGACCTCAATCAACACCTTTGGCAAGAGAGTCGTGTGGAAGATATGAATCATTGCTTATCACTAATAACACACAGTAAATACTCAGCACATGATGAGTTACTGTATGGTTACCTGACTGATTTCCTGAACAGCCGGAAAAGAGAGTGTGTGTGTGTGTGTGTGTGTGTGTGTGTGTGTGCGCGCGCGCGCGTGTGTGTGTGTGTGTGTGTGTGTGTGTGTGTGTGTGTGTGTGTGTGCGCGTGTGCGCGTGTATGTATATACGTGTATATGTGTGTGTGTGTGTGTGTGTGTGTGTGTGTGTGTGTGTGTGCGCGCGCTCGCAGGTGTATGGGTTTAATCAGTTCAATATATTTTACACAATGAATAATACAACTATTCATAAGCAGGGTTTGAATGTGTGACTGTGCAAGGGTTTGAATGTCAATAAGGCAAGAATTCTCAATTTTATCAGTAGCCAGTGACGTGAGCAAAGGGTTGGTGTTATGTGGCAATAATGGAGTTGGTTTGTTAACAGCCTTGCGGCATCATTCTGTACTAATTGCAGGAGATGTAACTCTTTGTTTGGAAGGCTTGTATACAAAACATTGCAGTAGACCAACCATGACGATGATGATGATGAAGGCATGAACAAGGTTTGGAAGATGTGCTGAAAGGTGTGAGGTGCTTAATTTTTGAAAAGTTTCTTAGGTGAAAGAAGGAATGTTTCACAACAGCTAATATTTGAATCCTGAAGCTTAACCTCTTGAGGACCGCAGTGTTAAACCCCCCTAAAGACCAGGCCATTTTTCACTGAATTGGCCACTGCAGCTTTAAGGGCTCGCTGCAGGGCCGCAACTCAGCACACAAGTGATCCCCCCACCCTTTTTCTCCCCACCAACAGAGCTTTCTGTTGGTGGGGTCTGATTGCCCCCCAGATGTTTGTTTATTTTTTTATCAATATTTTTATCCCTCCCCCTGTCAGCCTATCAGCACGATCGGCTGTGATAGGCTTCAGCCTATCTCAGCGGATTGCTTTGCTGCCTCTGGAGGGGACAGCCGAGTGACACTGCTGTCCCCTGTACAGTACTGCCATAGATCGCAGTGCTGTACTGAGTAAATAGACGGCGGGTTCCGCTGTCTAATAGTCTCCGCTGGGAGCTCGAGATGCACGCACATCAACGCACACGATCTCCTGCAAAACTAGCCCCAAGGACTTTACACCAATCGGCATTAGGCGGTCCTGGGGCTGCCACCGCGGCCACGCCCATCGGCATGACATGGTCTGCAAGCAGTTAATTCCTCATCAATCAGTTAACCAACAAAGTCTGACTTCAGTTGAGCTCCCTAACTTTAGTGGTGCTGGCTGAGACTGGTGCTGCTTTGCTGTTAAACGCTGACCTTCAATAACAAGAACCTCAGTTTTGTCAGCCTTTAGTTTTAGCCAGTTATCTTTCATCCACTCCTGAAGCTCAGATAAGCATGCATTTATTTGTGGAGTAGGGCCTGTTATGCCAGGTTTGATTGATAAATATAGCTGGTTGTCATCAACATAGCAAAGATATGTCAAGACATGTTTTTGGATGATTTTTCCAAGTGGCAGCATGTATATACTGAACAGCAAATGGGACAGTATTACACCCTAGGGTACACCATATTTTAATGGTACAGGGTTGGAGAAGATATGCCCCAAGTATACCCTTTGTGTTTTGTCAGCCAAGAAGGAGTTGAAACACTGGAGAACTAAGTCATCTATTAATCACTACTTTTGTAGTCTGTTAAGCAAGAGGTCAAGATGAGAGGTCAAGCAAATTCAGGATAGAACACTGATCTGTGTCTTTTGCCATGAGAAGATCATTGCAGATCTGTGTGAGGGCTATTTCACAACTGTGATGTTTTCTGAAGCCAGATTAAAGAGTGTCAAGGATGTTGTTTCTTGAGAGCCTGACTTCAAAATGGAGATTGACAGCCTTTTCAATAACTTTCCCCAGAAAAGTGAAGTTGGAAACAGGACTTTAGCTGTTTAGAGCATATGGGTTTAAGGATGGCTTCTTGAGTAGTGGTCTGACAGGTGGGAAACCTCCTTGCTTGAAAGGAACAGTTTACTATTTTGTGGAATGCTGGTCTAAATGGTTGATGGCATTTTAACATGAACTTAGTTGGGCAAGGGTCCAAGTGGCAGGTAGACTGGTGAAGGTTTAAAGAGACTCTGTAACACATTTTTTAGCCTTATTTCTTCTATCCTATAAGTTCCTATACCTGTTATAATATGGTCTGGATTACTGCAGCCTTTTCTAGTTGCACTGCCTGTGTAATATATCTAATCTTATTTTCTCTGTCAAGCTTTGTCAGCCCAGGGTGCAATGGGCTGCCTCTGTTGTAATGAATACAAGTTATGCACGCCCCCTCCAGGCTCTGTGTGTTGATGAAGTTTGTGAGGAGGGGGGAGGGAGTTGCCTGTCACATGCTCAGAAACTGTGAGAATCCCAGACTGGAGTGAAGATAATTCACTATGTAATAAAAACTTGTAGTATACTGTAAAATGAGATATATACTGTATATATATATATATATATATATATATATATATATATATATATATATATATATATATACCATATTTTTTGGACTATAAGACGCCCCTGACCATAGGATGCACCTAGGTTTAGAGGATGAAAAACGAAGAAAAAAAAATATTAAATCTGGTGAATCCATGGTGAAGGGTCATTGTAACGATCGGTGTAACACAGAGAGGATCTGATTACCGGTGATCTGCAGTATCACCGAGAATGCAGAGAATGCAGATATATACCAGATTATTGATGATCTGCAGTATCACCAATAATCAGATATATCTCTAACCTCTGGACACCTGAGTGACAAGAGTGTTTTGGTGCAACAGTAATACTTTGAGGAGCACACCCTGAAGGCATGTGAAAGAGCAGATAGGAATCCTGCTTGGCAACTGGTTCCTTCCGTAGACTGAACTCTACCGGTGGAGGAGTCAGACAGTGAGTGGGAAGGACAGAATGTGAGTGACACCAAGAGAAAAGTCACTGACAGATCTGTGAACTATCTCCTAACAGGAGAGATAGTTCTCGAGGTCGGACAAGCCAGGTCGTTAACACACGGACAGATAAAGTACAGAGACAGTAGGCAGATTCAGAATCCAGGGACTAGCCGAGTTTTGGCAACAGTGAATCAGAAAGACAAAGGTACAAAATCAGAGATCAGGAGAATGGTCAGGAATGCAGAAAGTCATAACAGATAATCAACAATGCCTAGACTTGAGTGTGAGCTCCAAGATTCTCACACTCCAGGAACTAGACTAGATAATACGAATAATACAGATGGTACAGAATTCCTAGACTAAGGTGTGAGTTCCTTGGCCGTCAACACCTTGGAAACTGGTCTAGATAACAATACTGATAATAACAGAATTCCTAGGCTAAGGTGTGAGATCCTTGGCCATCAACACCTTTGGAAACTGGTCTAATAACACAGATACAGACAAGGTCTGAGTGCTACCACGTAGTGATCACAACGGCAGACAACCAGCAAATGCCCAGCCACCAGTATATATAGTTCAGCGCTCTCCAGCGCCTCCCCCAAGTGCTGGACCAATGGAAACCGTTTCTGGCGTCAGCTGACCAGCCTGGTCAGCTGATCCCCCACTGACTGGTATAAAGCTCTTCCTCTCAGCGCGCGCACGCGCGTCCACCTAAACCTATGTGGACTACAGCTCCCAGCCACACCAGAACCCTGCTGTGAAATGCCCGTTGTGCTGCACGCGGAATCCGCTGCCATGCCGCCAGCGCATCCGGCGGTTCCTCCGCGTCAGACGCGTAACTAGAGGGGTGCAGGTATGGCTTGTGCTATGGGCGCCAATGCACCCATGGGCGCCATACCTGCCCCCATGCCACCGGCCGCTGCCGCCATTGCCTGCGCCCCCCTCCCGCAATAGTCCGATCAGTCAGTGCCGCCTTAACATCCTTGTTATTGCAGCCAGTACCAGACCTCCGATCAGCGCGTAAGCAGTGACAGAGAAGGACGCACGCTACTCGTGCCCAGTGTACACCACTTGCGGAAGAGACTGACGTCACTTCCGCATTAGTACACCAGGCGCGAGTAGCGTGCGTCCTTCTATGCCTCCACTGTCGCGCTGATTGGAGGTCTGGTACTGGCTGCATTAACAAGGTTGTTCAGGTGGCGGGGGCGGCACTGACTGATCGGCTTCATCGGAGGAGTGGTCGCCGCAGATCTGAGGTCTGTAATAACACCCAGCCCCCCCAGCAAGCCTGCGCCCAGCTCCCCCAGCAAGCCTGTGCCTAGACCCCCAGCAAGCCTGCACCCAGCCCCCCCAGCAAGCCTGCGGCCAGCCCCCCCAGCAAGCCTCTGCCTAGACCCCCAGCAAGCCTGCGCCCAGCCCCCCCAGCAAGCCTGCGCCTAGACCCCCCAGCAAGCCTGCACCCAGCCCCCTCAGCAAGCCTGCGGCCAGCCCCCCCAGCAAGCCTCTGCCTAGACCCCCAGCAAGCCTGCGGCCAGCCCCCCCAGCAAGCCTGCGCCTAGACCCCCCAGCAAGCTTGCGCCCAGCTCCCCCAGCAAGCCTGCACACAGCCCCCCCCCAGCAAGCCTGCACACAGCCCCCCCCCAGCAAGCCTGCACCCAGCCCCCCCCCAGCAAGCCTGCACCCAGCCCCCCCCAGCAAGCCTGCGCCTAGATCCCCAGCAAGCCTGCACACAGCCCCCCCCCAGCAAGCCTGCACCCAGACCCCCAGCAAGCCTGCACCCAGTCAGCACCCTGACACTGCAAGCCTGCACCCAGCCCCCCCAGCAAGCCTGCACCCAGCCCCCCCAGCAAGCCTGCACCCAGCCCCCTCAGCAAGCCTGCGGCCAGCCCCCCCAGCAAGCCTCTGCCTAGACCCCCAGCAAGCCTGCGGCCAGCCCCCCCAGCAAGCCTGCGCCTAGACCCCCCAGCAAGCTTGCGCCCAGCTCCCCCAGCAAGCCTGCACACAGCCCCCCCCCAGCAAGCCTGCACCCAGCCCCCCCCCAGCAAGCCTGCACCCAGCCCCCCCCAGCAAGCCTGCACCCAGCCCCCCCCCCAGCAAGCCTGCGCCTAGATCCCCAGCAAGCCTGCACCCAGCCCCCCCAGCAAGCCTGCACCCAGACCCCCAGCAAGCCTGCACCCAGTCAGCACCCTGACACTGCAAGCCTGCACCCAGCCCCCCCAGCAAGCCTGCACCCAGCCCCCCCAGCAAGCCTGCACCCAGCCCCCCAGCAAGCCTGCACCTAGTCAGCAATCTGACCCAGCAAGCCTGCACCCAGCCCCCCAGAAAGCCTGCACCCAGTCAGCACCCTAACCCAGCAAGCCTGCAGCCAGCCCCCCCAGCAAGCCTGCACCCTGACCAAGCAAGCCTGCGCCAGCCCCCAGCAAGCCTGCACCTAGTCAGTAATCTGACCCAGCAAGCCTGCACCCAACCCCCCAGAAAGCCTGCACCCAGTCAGCACCCTAACCCAGCAAGCCTGCAGCCAGCCCCCCAGCAAGCCTGCACCCAGCCCAAGCCTGCACCCAGCCCGAGCCTGCACCCAGCCCGAGCCTGCACCCAGCCCAAGCCAGCCTGCACCCAGCAAGCCTGCACCCAGCCCAAGCCTGCACCCAGCCCGAGCCTGCACCCAGCCCAAGCCAGCCTGCACCCAGCAAGCCTGCACCCAGCAAGCCTGCACCCAGCCCCCCAGAAAGCCTGCACCCAGTCAGCACCCTAACCCAGCAAGCCTGCAGCCAGCCCCCCAGCAAGCCTGCACCCAGCCCAAGCCTGCACCCAGCCCAAGCCTGCCTGCACCCAGCAAGCCAGCACTTTGCCCCAGCAAATCTGCACCAAGCCCAAGCCATTTAGCACTCAGCCCCAGCAAGCCTGTACCATGCCCAAGCCAGCCAGAGCCCTGCCCCAGCAAGCTAGAACCCAGCATCAGCAAACCAGCACCCTTTCCAAGCCAGCCAGCAACCTGCCCCAGCAAACCTGCACCCTGCTCAAGCCAGCACCCTGTCCCAGCAAACCAGCAACAGTCGCTAGGCAGCAATCTGCCCCCAGGATGCACCCTACCCCAGCTTGCATCATGCCTCAGGCAGCCAGCATCCTGCCCCAGCCAGCTCCCTGCACACAGCCCTCAGCAAGCACCCTGCGCCCAGCCAGCGATTAGGGGACAGCTATGGCTACCTAATATCATGGGGATACATCTTGCTACCTAATACTAATGTATATATGCACATGGATACTTAATTATTTTATCTGTGGAACATGGCTACTTAATTTGTTAATGCAGGGTGGACTTGGCTACCTAATCATTTTATCTTGACGCACCTGCCTATTTAATTTGTTTGTTGTGAGACGCCTGGCTGTTAATTATTTTATTTGGAGGTGTGTGACTACTTCACTATTTTATCTGGATGATTGTGACAACTTTATTTTTATTGGGCGGCACATGACTACTTGTTGAATTATCTGATGGCATGTGACTACTTGATTATTTTATCTGGAGGCATGGAATTATTTGATTATTTTATCTGGAGGCTTGGAACTTTTTAATTTTTTTATCTGGAAGCATGTGACTACTTTACTAGTTTATCTGGAAGCAAGTGACTATTTAATTTTGAGGCACACGGCTAATTGTAAAGACCTTTCATCAGGGAGGAATAGGTGGGGGGGCGCGATTTCAGTCTTTGCCATAGGCGCCATATTACCCAGATACGCCTCTGCTCCGCGTTCAGGCAGACACAAAGACGAGTGAGCACATACATCAGTAGTCACACTGGACACGGAATCCGCCGCCTTGCCAGAAGTGCATGCAGCGGTGCTTCCGCGTTTTCTCACAGGCATCTTGTGGATTATGCCCTCTTTGTATCTCATGTCTCTTTGTACCTGTTTGTGCCTTTCTGTGTCCTCCTCTGTCCCCTTGTGTCCTCCGTTTGTCCTTCTGTGTCCTCCTCTGCATGGGCACAGTACAGGGTGTCCCCAACTTTGTGGCAGGTTGGAGGTTGGTATTGGCCGGCATTCATAAGTCAGGAACTCCCTGCATTTGGACTATAAGATGCAGTGACCTTTTCCCCCACATTTGGGGGAGAAAAAGTGAGTCTTAGGCCCGGTTCACATCTGCGTTTTGAGCCAAACAGATCCGGTGAGCGGATCCGGTGTCTGCTTCACCAGATCCGGATGGCTCATTCACATTAGTGAAAATGGATATGATCAATGATTGATCAGATCCGTTTTCATGCGGCAAACGGCAATACATACCTTATCTTCATAGGCAGCCGGTGGTTGAGGCTTCCTGTTCTTCCGCTGTGACAACACAGTGCATCATGTGACTAGTCACATGACGCGTCATGTAGTCACATGACGCGGAAGAAGACGGAAGCCTCTACCGCTGGCTGCCTAATAAGTTAAGATAAGTTATGTATAAAGCCTCCCTAACCCACCCGCCCTGCCGTTGCACCCTCCCCTCACCCTCCCGTCACTAGATTCGCGTTGGCCCGTGCCCCCATCCCCCATGGAACCCATTTCCCCCAATGCTGCAGTATTTTTTGTCCGGATCCGTTCTGCCTAGCGGAAAATTAGGGCCTGTGGCATTTTTCAGATCCGGGGACCGGAACGTACGGAACGTATCCGTACCAACGGACGCATGTGAATGGATCCATAGGTTAACATTGGATCCATTCACATCCGTTCCGTTTGTACAGTATACGTTCTGGTTACGTTCTGGAAAAAAACGCTAATGTGAACCGGGCCTAATAGTCCACAAAATATAGTATATATGTCAAAATATAGTATATATGTATACAAACATCACTGGTTAGCGGCCATGTTTTTTGTTTATAAACACTGCCTAAAACTGGAGATTAAAAGTCAGGATCACGGCGAGGAGCGGTGGAAACGGCAAAGAGGGATCCAGGAGATCACAGCGACTCGATTGGTATGTTTTTTATTGTAGAAATCGGACAGTACAGATTCTCTTTAACAGGATATGTAAGATACCTTCTTTAGTAGTTCCTTGAAATCAGACCATGGTGGTAGGCTATTTTTGCATTCATTAGCCAATCATAATGCAAGGCAGGCACCACTACCACTTGTCCATCAGAGAGCCAAATCTAAATGGAAAGCGGGGGAGGGGCAAGAAGGAACACTAGACAAGGGAAAGCTACAGGAAGTGGGAGTTGAAGGGGGGAACCACTCAACTACTAGAAAAAGTTATGGGGGGGCTGCAAGGGATCAGTAAAATTCTAGAAAAAGCTATATGTAGGCTTGGGGGGGGGGGGGGGGGGGTAGACAAGGGAGAGTTATATGAGGCTGGGTGAGCATTAGACTTCTACACAAAGCTTAAGAGGCCAAGGGGCCGCTAGACTACCAGGGATAGCTATATGGGAAAGGGAGAGGACTACTAGAACAGAAAAACTATGGGTGGAAAGGGGGGGGGGGCATTAAACTACCAGGGGCTTCTATATGGGAGGCAACCTACATTTTGCTATGATGCACAATGATGTTTGGGAACACCGCTGATAGGAAGTAGATTAAACAACAGCAACATTCTCACACCACGCTTGATTTCCAGCACAGTATTCATCTTATCTGGAGTTTTTAACAATATACATGTGGTGGCATGTCCATAGTCGTACCTTTACGTGAATGATGGATTTATGGATTACCTACCCCATGGTTTTATGCAGTATGATAGTAATGAATTCTGAAGATATTTGTATGTGTTTTATCTGTTTTATCGCTCATTAAAAGGTTTAAGCACTATTTCATCTGTCTTTCAAATATTTGTTTTCTCCTTTTATTTAAACTGTCCATCAATGTCTGTAGAATCAATACTGAATTTGGAATCTCTCTGCACAAATGAATTATTGTGCCAAGTAGGGTTTTCCTAGACAAAAAACACAGATGTTAGTCAGGTGCAAAAAGTGAAATTTGCCAATTTTCTTTCTGAAGTCCTCTATTCCCATATGTCATGAAAATCCATCTTGCGTTCACTCTAGCATTGGCAAACCATTAATGGCTTCTGGAGACCACAATGAAGCTTCATGAATTTTTATTGAAGCTGGGGAATTGTTTTACACAAGCTTATTTCATATAATATCCGTGGAAAGAAAAGGTGATCTTTCAGAGTCCGAGGAGAGAGGAATCACCAAACACTATTTCATTCTGATTCTGATTCTCTGTAGTAGCTTATAGGGGTTTCGGCGCTTCTGACTGCATCCTCTTATCACCAGTTTGCAAAAAGGATTTCAGAGTCAACAGCAAGTGTCATACGGTTTTAGCATCGGAATAAACTTAGCTTTTGTGGGTGCTATAAATAGGGGAAATGTAATAAGTGATGTATATTAGAATGTAATAAACTATTCAGCATACCCATTCTTACCTTAATTAAACTGGTTTCAGCATCAGAAACACTTATTTAAATATTGGTGTATACTAGCATATATCAACTCAGTGATGTTTAGTCTAGGCAATGATGTCACGCAGCCTTGTGATGTTCCTGGTCATGTTCCTGTTCATTTCACAGCAGCAGTGATTCACCTTGCCAGCAGTAGAGATGCTGGCATCTCTGAAAAATATAAGAATGTGAAGCAGGGGGATGTACAGGTAAAACTTTAAAATATGAATATTGTGCAAAAGTCCATTTATTTCCGTAATTCAACTTAAACGGTGAAACTAATATATGAAATAGACTCATTGCATGTATAGTGAGATATGTCAAGCTTTTATTTGTTATAATTTTGATGATTATGGCTTACAGCTAATGAGAACTCCAAGATCAAAATCTTGGACCATTAGAATATTGTGAAAAGGTTCAATATTCTATTCTCAAAGTGTCAGACTTAAATCCGCAAATTAATACAAAATACCTGCAAGTTCACCAAGTTGAATTACTGAAATAAGTGGACTTTTGCAAAATAGTCTAATTTTTTAAGTTTTACCTGTATGGATTACCTTCATAGTGCAAGTTGGGCTATTTCAGCAACATGCACTACATCATTTGTGTAAGTACTGCTAAAAATGCTGTGTGTGCTGTGTACTATCCTGTACCACCTCTCATGCCTCGTGTTAGTCCAATGGATTCTGTCACCACACTGCTAACACGCCACTGTGACTGTACCACTATAATATAATCACATAGCATTTGCCATGCAACTATAATGTACGATGCAACACAAAGGAACATATTCTATTCCAAGTGATAAGTAGCTTGCAGATGCCAGCTATTTATCACCTTGTCATCACACGAAGATTACCGGCAAATCCTATTGCCCATATCCTTCGCACGGTGGCCGATCGCTATGGAGCATTACTCTATGCTCCCTTTTCCTGGTGGATGGGGAGTGAGGTTTACGCTGTAGTGCTGTCCTTCCCCACACATGTGCACATCCGCCGAACATCTGCCGCCATCTTCCGCCACTGAATATTTCACCAGGGGTGACGACGCAGCTATGTTAGGGGCTTCAGAGATGTGCGGCGGCCCAACGGGGAGCTCTGGGGTTCTCCTTATTGAAGGAGACCCCCAGATGCAGTGGCACAACACATGCTTAGACGTGCTCTTTGCAGGTCTAAGCTAACACTCATGTCTTCCCGGGAAGCATTGCTTCGTGGAGGCATGAAAAGGGCAATTGGATAGCATGTAAAAAACTCACTGGGCGATGATATCGCCCAAGCGAGTTATTTTTCTCCTGGGGGGGGGAGGGGGGTGGTCTTAAGTTAAATATGATAAGGTGATGCTCCCATCACCTAAATTAAGAACTCTTAATTCTTAAAGAATCAGCGCTAAGTGAAATATGGAGAGCAGAAAGAGATTGGAAATTGCTCAAACATCTGAAGTGAAGTCGCTCTATATTGAAGTGTTAGCAGGCACCCTGAACAGCAGTAGCGTAGCAATAGGAAATGCTGAGGTTGTGACTGCACCAGGGCTCCCGGACCAGAGGGGCCCACAAAGGGCCCTCCTTCCTCCATCTTATTAGCTCTTCGTTGGTGCTATGCTGGTAATAAACACCTCTATCTGTGAATTGCATAGTGGTAATCCTTAACAAACTGTTCCTTTACTCTAAATACACCTCTCTGGTACTGCAGCTGTCCTTGGTAGGTTTTGGGGTTCCATATCAATAGAGTGCTAGGGGCCTCATGTACAACTCGCACTGAGGCCCCAAGCATTTTAGTTACACCACTGCTGAACAGCTTAACATTTAATGCTTTTTATTTCTCTTTTTCACTACTGCTTGCAAGTTTGATGTGTGAACTTACTTTGCTAAAACTCCAGGCAAAATTCAAAGATCTGTCTTTAATAGGAAAAAAATGAGTTCTTAAGTGTCAAAGTCCATTATTGTTTTTTTGGGACAAAAAGAAAAATCATATATTTGTAAGCTTTCTTCCTTCTGGGTATGACAGACTAGCCATTTTAAACAATGCAGCTCAGTTCAAGTGTACTTGAGAATACCATACAAAAGACAAGATCTGAGAGCTGTCCAAGCATACCTGAACTGATATGGGGGATATATTCACTAACCCCAGTACATTTAACATGTGCAGGCAGTGCATGTTAAGTTACTGGGCTTTATGAAAATTACATTACAGATTACATAATATTCGTCATGTTATACTTGAAATAACTACTTAGCCTGTTACACATGCAACATAGTTGTTATATGTATAATGCAAGTTGCACAAATTACATAATGCATTATGTACTTTAGGTAAAGCCAAGTAAACTTAAACTTAAAGAGACCCTGTAACAAAAAAAAACCCTCTGGGGGATACTTACCTCGGGAGGGGCAAGCCTCAGGGTCCAAATGAGGCTTCCCCGTTCTGTGCAACTTGGGGGTAATCCAGCGCTGGCTCCCCCGAAAGTCCCTTGACAAGGCTTGACAAGGGTGCGAAGTGGCAAGTAATATTTACCTTACTGCTATCCTGCGCAGGTGCACTAGCGGCTATTCATTCGGGTAAGGCGGAAATAGCCAAACCCGATTGTACCGGCTCTACTGCGCAGGCGCAAAGGACTCATGCCTGCACAGTAGAACGGATACGATCACACGCTGGTGCGCCTGCCCAGGATCGCGGTAGGTAAATATTTACCCCATGGCGGTTTGGAGGGCTGCAGCGCTGGATTGCCGGGACACCGGAGGTTGTTAGGATCCAGAGGCTTCCCCCTCCCAAAGTAAGCATCCCCCAGAAGGTTTTATTTTTAATTGCAGATGTTCTTTAAAGAAAACCTGTAACAAAAAAACCTCCCCTTAGGGGTACTCACCTCGGGTGGGGGAAGCCACCAGATCCTATTGAGGCTTCCCCTGTCCTCCTCGGTCCCAAGTCAGTGGCAATAAAGCTCCCCGAACAGCGGGGATGTAAATATTTACCTTCCCGGCTCCAGCGCAGGAGCAGTATCAGCATTCCACCTGGAGATAGGCGAAAATAGCCGATTGCTGTCGGCCGCTCTACTGCGCAGGCGTAAGTCTCCTGCGCCTGTGCAGTAGAGCGATCCCAACAGAGATCGGCTATTTTCACCTATCTCCGTGTGAAACAGTGCCCTCGCTGGAGCCAGGAAAGGTAAATAAATCAGCGCTTATCAGTGCTTGTCAGGCTTGTTGAGGGAGGATTGCCAGACACTTCAGGGGAGCCAGCGCTGGATTGCCTGCAGCTTCAGGGGAGGAGGAAGCCTCATTGGGACACTGAGTCTTCCCACTCCTGAGGTGAGTACTCCCCAGGGGAACTTTTCTTTTGTTACAGGTTCTCTTTAAGGTGTGCTGCCTGAAAATGTTACGTTTGTCAGAATTTAGTGAATATATTCCTTGTTAAGATAAACATGTGCGCATATAATATTGAGCCTGCTTAGACTTTGCCTGTGTTCACATATTTTTCTCTATTGCAAGGGTTAATAAACCAGTGCTTTATATATATGTGCAAGTGAGCCAGTTGATTTGCAGTCAAATGCAGCAGCAGCTCTACTGAAAAGTAAATAGAAGGTAAAATGCTTGTATCTTGCTAAAGAAACACTCCTGGTGAGTCGATAGTGCTTAAAAGCTATCATTCCTCTTTTGTTGGAACCAGATTTTACATCACGATGACATGGATGCTGTTCAATTAATTCATGCAGATGCTCAAATACCCCTTTTTAAAATTCGAGTTTGGTCGAATTCGAATAGTAAATTATTCGAGGTCAGTCGAATATTCGAGTCGAATAATTTTTACTATTCGATTCGACCTCGGACTTCGAGCTCACTATTCGAGTCGGTATTCGAGCTAACTATTCGAGCTGACTATTCGAATTGGCCTTAAATAGCTTCCAACACTTGTTTTGAGGGTGAATGATGCAAGAAACCTCTTTTTTTCCAAGTAACAACAGCAAGTGATTATGTGGGGATGTTCCTTTAAAAAAAAATGTGGAAAGAGAAGTTGTGTCCTTAATTTTGTTCAGTAGTGTTACTGTATATACTTGTTCTTCTTCTTCTTTATCTTTCTTCTTCTTCTTCTCGATCTTCTTCTTCTATATCTTCTTCTTCTTCTTCTTCTATATCTTCTTCTTCTAAATCTTCTTCTTCTTCTTCTTCTTCTTCTTCTTCTTCTTCTTCTTCTTCTTCTTCTTCTTCTTCTTCTTCTTCTTCTTCTTCTTCTTCTTCTTCTTCTTCATCTTCTTCATCTTCTTCATCATCTTCTTCATCTTCTTCTTCTTCTTCTTCATCTTCTTCTTCTTCTTCATCTTCTTCTTCTTCATCTTCTTCATCTTCTTCTTCTTTTTCATCTTCTTCTTCATCATCTTCTTCTTCATCTTCTTCTTCTTCTTCATCTTCATCTTCTCCTTCCTTTTCAATATCGTCTTCTTCTTCTTCACGTATTTCTCTTTTCAATTTTTTTTTTAAAGAAATGCAGCTATTTTTGAGCGTAACAAATAGCTGGTGGGCGCATGCATGTTGGAAGCGCCATTGTATGTGCTCCCTGGCAGTGGAAACACAAAGACAGCAGGAGGTAAATTCAGCAGCAGGAGGAGGAGGATGAGTGTGTGGCAGCAGGCAGTCAATGAGGCAGGCAGCTCGCCGTGACATAATAGCCCTGGTACCTAGCGGTGATACCAGGGCTGTAAATAAACACAACAGGAGGTCCCAGACAGCGGTCGTGCAGCCCACATTGTGTCCAATACACAACTGGGACAACACAGTTTTCAACCCGGGCACCTCAGAAAAATTAAACCTTTTTTTTTTTTTTAATGGTTTGTTTGGTTTTGGTTTTGCAACCAATATAGCTATTGTTTGACGTAATAGCTGGTGGCAGAGTGGCAGCAGAAGGTAATTCTGTGTACCCTGGCAGTGGGAAACACAGACAGACAGCAGCAGCAGGAGGTGGAATGGAGGAGTAGGCGAGCAGCTATTGTTTGACGTAATAGCTGGTGGCAGAGTGGCAGCAGAAGGTAAATCATCTGTGTACCCTGGCAGTGGGAAACACAGACAGACAGCAGCAGCAGCAGGAGGAGGTATGGAGGAGCAGTGTGAGTGTGGCAGCAGGTAGGCAGCGTGACATAATAGCCCTGGTACCTAGCGGTGATACCAGGGCTGTAAATAAACACAACAGGAGGTCCCAGACAGCGGTCGTGCAGCCCACATTGTGTCCAATACACAACTGGGACAACACAGTTTTCAACCCGGGCACCTCAGAAAAATTAAACCTTTTTTTTTTTTTTATGGTTTTTTGGTTTTTGGTTTTGCAACCAATATAGCTATTGTTTGACGTAATAGCTGGTGGCAGAGTGGCAGCAGAAGGTAATTCTGTGTACCCTGGCAGTGGGAAACACAGACAGACAGCAGCAGCAGGAGGAGGAATGGAGGAGTAGGCGAGCAGCTATTGTTTGACGTAATAGCTGGTGGCAGAGTGGCAGCAGAAGGTAAATCATCTGTGTACCCTGGCAGTGGGAAACACAGACAGACAGCAGCAGCAGCAGCAGGAGGAGGTATGGAGGAGCAGTGTGAGTGTGGCAGCAGGTAGGCAGCGTGACATAATAGCCCTGGTACCTAGCGGTGATACCAGGGCTGTAAATAAACACAACAGGAGGTCCCAGACAGCGGTCGTGCAGCCCACATTGTGTCCAATACACAACTGGGACAACACAGTTTTCAACCCGGGCACCTCAGAAAAATTAAACCTTTTTTTTTTTTTTTAATGGTTTGTTTGGTTTTTGGTTTTGCAACCAATATAGCTATTGTTTGACGTAATAGCTGGTGGCAGAGTGGCAGCAGAA
Organism: Hyperolius riggenbachi; assembly: GCF_040937935.1. Classification (NCBI taxonomy): domain Eukaryota; kingdom Metazoa; phylum Chordata; class Amphibia; order Anura; family Hyperoliidae; genus Hyperolius; species Hyperolius riggenbachi. The sequence goes on along the minus strand of NC_090646.1, from coordinate 127,582,836 downwards.
GGTAATTCTGTGTACCCTGGCAGTGGGAAACACAGACAGACAGCAGCAGCAGGAGGAGGAATGGAGGAGTAGGCGAGCAGCTATTGTTTGACGTAATAGCTGGTGGCAGAGTGGCAGCAGAAGAAGGTAATTCTGTGTACCCTGGCAGTGGGAAACACAGACAGACAGCAGAAGGGCAGTACACAGCAGCCCACTGTAGGTGTAAAATGTGTGGCTGCAGGCGACGTAATAGTCAAAGTGAACCAGGCTGGCTTAGTGAGCAGGAGCCAGGAGGTGGTAAAGGGTGGTAAGGCACATTAACGATGGTTCCGGCAGCCAGTTCATGTCCCCCTCTCGCCGACAACAGGGGCCAGGAACTCGCCTTCCACCCACGCCTGGTTCATCTTGAGAAACGTCAGTCTGTCCACAGACTTGTGAGACAGACGTGAGCGTTTCTCGGTGACCACGCCACCAGCTGCACTGAAGCAGCGCTCGGACAGCACGCTGGAAGGGGGGCAGGACAGCACTTCCAGGGCGTACTGCGCAAGCTCGCTCCAGATCTCCATGCGCTTGACCCAATACTCCATGGGATCAACAGGGGCATCGCTGTCAAGCCCGCTGTAGGACCCCATGTAGTCAGCCACCATGCGGGTCAGGCGCTGGCTGTGACCGGAGGAGGATGCTGCTGCATGCATCTCCTCTCTAGTCACTGCTGCCGGAGCCTCTACAGTCCTGTAGAGCTCGTGGCTGAGAGACAGCAGGTCTGTGGGGCGCTTGCTGCTGCTGGATGCAGGCACCTGCTGCTGCCTCTGTGCTGGCTGCTGGACAGTGGGGGTGGAAGGCTGGGGGAAGGCTTCCTCCAAGCGCTCAACAAGGGCCTGCTGCAAGCTCCTTATTTGTTGCGCTGGGTCTCCTCCTGCAGGCGGCAGGAACTGGCTCAACTTCCCCTTGAGGCGTGGGTCCAACATCATGCTGATCCAGATGTCCTCCCTCTGCTTCATCTGGATCACCCTGGGGTCCCTGCGCAGGCACGTCAGCATGTGCGCTGCCATTGGGAAGAGGCGGGCCACGTCTGCTGGCACATCGACGTCAGTGCTGTCCTCATCCTCCTCCTCTGCCGCCTCATCCTCTCTCCACCCCCGCACCAACTCAGCTGCGCTGTGCTGATCCCCCTCATCAGCAGCCAGGTCAGGGACCTCCACCAAGTCCTCCTCCTCCTCCCCCTCAGAGGTGGACTGCGCAGCTGGTTGCCGCTCCTGCTGGTCCAAGGCTGCCGCTCCCTGTTCCAGCAAAGCATCGAGGGCCCTGTTCAGCAGAGAAACCAGGGGCACCCACTCGCAGACCATAGCATGGTCCCTGCTCACCATGTTTGTGGCCTGCAGGAAGGGAGCCAGCACTAAGCACACCTGCTGCATGTGCCTCCAGTCATCATCGGGGACGATGGACGGGATGTTGCTGGTCTTGTCCCTTCTCTGAGCTGCGGAAACAGTGGCCAGGGCAAGGTACTGTTTGACAGCGCGCCTCTGTTCAACCAGACGCTCCAACATCGCCAGGGTGGAGTTCCAGCGAGTCGGAACGTCAAGGATCAGCCGATGGCGTGGCAGATCCAGCTCCTTTTGCACGTCTTCCAGGCTCGCACAGGCTGCAGCCGAGCGCCGGAAGTGACGCACAACATTCCTTGCCGTTTCCAGCAGTTCGCCCATCCCCTGGTAGGTGCGCAGGAACTTCTGCACCACCAGGTTCAGCACGTGGGCAAGACAGGGGATGTGGGTCAGGTTTCCCCTGTCTATTGCGGCAACCAGATTGGCCCCATTGTCGGCCACCACCTCTCCGACTCTGAGGCCTCTGGGGGTCAGCCAAATCCTCTCCTGCTCCTGGAGTTTGGCCAACACATGGGTTGCCGTCAGCTTGGTCTTCCCAAGGCTGACCAAGTGCAGCAGCGCTTGGCAGTGGCGGGCCTTCACGCTGCTGCTGAGGCGGGGGGTTTGGCCAGGTGTGCCGGAGGATGGCAGAGGATCGGAGGAACCTGCTGCAGTTCCCCTGAGCCTGCGGGGTGGCACCACCCACTGTGTTGCTGCTGCTGCTGTGCCCGCTGCTGCTCTCCCATCCTCACCCCCTTCCACCAAGCTGACCCAGTGGACAGTGAAGGACAGGTAGCGGCCTGTCCCGAAGCGGCTGCTCCAGGAGTCCATGGTGACGTGGACCCTTTCACCAACCGCGTGCTCCAGCCCTCGCTCCACATTGGCCATCACAAAGCGGTGCAGTGCAGGAATGGCCTTGCGGGCAAAGAAGTGTCTGCTGGGGAGCTGCCAGTCTGGGGCTGCGCAAGCAAGCAGCGCACGAATGTCGCTCCCCTCCTGCACGAGCGTGTACGGCAGGAGTTGGGAGCACATGGCCCGTGCCAGCAAGCCGTTCAGCTGCCGCACGCGACGGCTGCTGGGAGGCAGAGCCCTAACCACCCCCTGGAAGGACTCGCTCAAAAGGCTCTGGCGTGGCCTTTTGCTGACACGGGAATCAGCAGACACAGCAGAGGAGGCCACTGAGGACTGGCTGCCAGAACAGGCCTCAGTGTCGGCGGCAGGAGTTGCAGAGGGGGGAGGAGCAGTGCGTTTCCGCACTCCTGCTGGTGCTGCTGGAGGAGCAGGAGGGCGGGTGGCTGCTGTTGCTGCTGCTGCTGCTGAAGGCTGTGCAGTGATGGGTGTGGTGCCACTGCCAGCAGCAGATGCCTTCAGCCTCTGGAACTCCTCATGCTGGTGGAAATGTTTAGCCGCAAGGTGGTTGATGAGCGAGCTGGTGCTGAACTTTAAGGGGTCTGCACCTCTGCTCAACTTCCGCTGACAGTGGTTGCAAGTGGCGTACTTGCTGTACACAGTGGGCATGGTGAAAAACCGCCAGATTGGTGACAGAAACTTCCCCCTACGGCATGGAAGCGCTGCTGCCTGTCTCCCTGTGGTGGTTGGGGGGGGGGCTTGGGTGCGGCTGGGGGTGGTACTGGCTGCTGCTGCTGCTGCTGCTGAGCCTGAGACACCAGCAGGCTGTGGGACGCTGCCAATGCTTGCAATGATGCGCCTCCTTGCAAGGCCCACAAGCGCATCCTCCTCCTCCTCCTCAGAGCTGCTGAGGACGACATCCCCTGGAGGTGGTGGCACCCAGTCTCTGTCTGTCACCGGGTCATCATCATCCTCCCCCTCCTGAAACATGTCCTGCTGGGATGAGGACCCCCCAAACTCCTCTCCTGATGCATGGATGGGCTGCTTGACTGTCGCCACAGTCTTGCTGTCCAATCCCTCATCCCCCAAAGTGCCCATCAGCATCTCCTCCTCAAGATCGCCAACAACAGCAGACAATTTACTCATGATGCCTGGGGTCAAAAGACTGCTGAATGACAGGTCGGCGAGTGACGGTGAACTGGCCTCCTCCCCAGACCCTGCTGGGCGGCTGCTGCGAACAGGGGTGGTGGTGGTGGTGAGGGTGGAGGCCTCGGATGCAGAGCTGATGGCGGGCTGCTCATCCTCCGTCATGAGTTGCACCACAGTGTCTGCATCCTTTTCCTCAATGGGACGTTTCCGACCCGGCTGGAGGAAAATGGGAGCAGGTGCTACACGCTGCTGCTGCTGTGTCTCTGCAGCGTGAGTTGCAGATGCTCCTGCTGGGCGGCGCCCAAGGCGTCCACGGCCAGTGGCTATGGGAGGAATGTTAGCCACTGACGCTGCTGCTGCTGCTGCGGAACTGTGCATGGTGGCGCGCCCGCGGCCGCGGCTTGCCACAATGCTGCTCCCTCTCCTCCTGATTCCCTTGCTGCCCTTCCCCTTGCCCAAACCGCGCTGGCTGCCACTTCCAGACATCTTAAATGTTTTGGGCGTATAGACAAAAGTTTTGTAAAAGGGCGGGTGAAAAGTGGGGTACTTTAATGGAGTGGGTTGGTTGGTGAGGTGACTGAGTGAGTGTCCCCTAGTACAGTAAGTAAGTAGTAACAGTCAGGAAGTACAACTAGCAGTTACAATAATCAGTAGTAATCACAAGTAAATTTAGTGTGTGTACACTCAGACAGTGAGTGCACGCACGCAGGAGCTAGTAGCCTATGAACACAGTGACTGAGTGTCCTAGACTCCTAGTACAGTAAGAGTAAGTAGTAACAGTAAGTACAACTAACTAATTACGATAATCAATCAGCGATCAGAAGGAAATGGAGTGTGGGTGTGTGTACACTCAGACAGTGAGTGCACGCACGCAGGAGCTAGTAGCCTATGAACACAGTGACTGAGTGTCCTAGACTCCTAGTACAGTAAGAGTAAGTAGTAACAGTAAGTACAACTAACTAATTACGATAATCAATCAGCGATCAGAAGGAAATGGAGTGTGGGTGTGTGTACACTCAGACAGTGAGTGCACGCACGCAGGAGCTAGTAGCCTATGAACACAGTGACTGAGTGTCCTAGACTCCTAGTACAGTAAGAGTAAGTAGTAACAGTAAGTACAACTAACTAATTACGATAATCAATCAGCGATCAGAAGGAAATGGAGTGTGGGTGTGTGTACACTCAGACAGTGAGTGCACGCACGCAGGAGCTAGTAGCCTATGAACACAGTGACTGAGTGTCCTAGACTCCTAGTACAGTAAGAGTAAGTAGTAACAGTAAGTAGAACTAACTAATTACAATAATCAATCAGCGATCAGAAGGAAATGGAGTGTGGGTGTGTGTACACTCAGACAGTGAGTGCACGCACGCAGGAGCTAGTAGCCTATGAACACAGTGACTGAGTGTCCTAGACTCCTAGTACAGTAAGAGTAAGTAGTAACAGTAAGTAGAACTAACTAATTACAATAATCAATCAGCGATCAGAAGGAAATAGAGTGTGGGTGGTGTGTGTACACTCAGACAGTGAGTGCACGCACGCAGGAGCTAGTAGCCTATGAACACAGTGACTGAGTGTCCTAGACTCCTAGTACAGTAAGAGTAAGTAGTAACAGTAAGTAGAACTAACTAATTACAATAATCAATCAGCGATCAGAAGGAAATGGAGTGTGGGTGTGTGTACACTCAGACAGTGAGTGCACGCACGCAGGAGCTAGTAGCCTATGAACACAGTGACTGAGTGTCCTAGACTCCTAGTACAGTAAGAGTAAGTAGTAACAGTAAGTAGAACTAACTAATTACAATAATCAATCAGCGATCAGAAGGAAATAGAGTGTGGGTGGTGTGTGTACACTCAGACAGTGAGTGCACGCACGCAGGAGCTAGTAGCCTATGAACACAGTGACTGAGTGTCCTAGACTCCTAGTACAGTAAGAGTAAGTAGTAACAGTAAGTAGAACTAACTAATTACAATAATCAATCAGCGATCAGAAGGAAATGGAGTGTGGGTGTGTGTACACTCAGACAGTGAGTGCACGCACGCAGGAGCTAGTAGCCTATGAACACAGTGACTGAGTGTCCTAGACTCCTAGTACAGTAAGAGTAAGTAGTAACAGTAAGTAGAACTAACTAATTACAATAATCAATCAGCGATCAGAAGGAAATAGAGTGTGGGTGGTGTGTGTACACTCAGACAGTGAGTGCACGCACGCAGGAGCTAGTAGCCTATGAACACAGTGACTGAGTGTCCTAGACTCCTAGTACAGTAAGAGTAAGTAGTAACAGTAAGTAGAACTAACTAATTACAATAATCAATCAGCGATCAGAAGGAAATAGAGTGTGGGTGGTGTGTGTACACTCAGACAGTGAGTGACCGCACGCAGGAGCTAGTAGCCTATGGACAGTGACTGAGTGTCCTAGACTCCTAGTACAGTAAGAGTAAGTAGTAACAGTAAGTACAACTAACTAATTACGATAATCATTCAGCGATCAGAAGGAAATGGAGTGTGGGTGTGTGTACACTCAGACAGTGAGTGCACGCACGCAGGAGCTAGTAGCCTATGGACAGTGACTGAGTGTCCTAGACTCCTAGTACAGTAAGAGTAAGTAGTAACAGTAAGTAAAACTAACTAATTACGATAATCAATCAGCGATCAGAAGGAAATAGAGTGTGTGTTGTGTGTGTACACTCAGACAGTGAGTGCAGTGCGCACACGCAGGAGCTAGTAGCCTATATGAACAGTGACAGTGAGTGTCCCTACGGGTACAGTAAGAGTAAGTAGTAAGTAAGTACAACTAACTAACAATAATCTATCAGTAATCAGAAGGAAATAGAGTGTGTGTACACACAGACAGTGAGTGAGTGCACACACGCAGGAGCTAGCTAGTAGCCTATAAACAGTGACAGTCAGTGAGTGTCCTACTCCTAGTACAGTATAACTACAATACTATTAGTAAAGGACAGCAGAAATACTGGTATAGATGAGAGAAATAAACAGAGGACAGCTGCCCACAGAGGCAAGGCCCCCCTGAGGCCTAAACCTGTAAGCTTGCAGCAGCTGCCTGGCTGTCTCTAATGTAACACACAAGCTACTAACTAAAATACAATGTCTATCTAACTAACAACAATATAGGTGTGTATGGCAGGTGTAGGTGAGCAAAAACGCTAGGTAAATGACCACAATAGAGCACTTGCTAAGCCAAAGCACAAAGGAGCAACTCTCTCTCTGTACAAGTCTCAGGCAAGCATGGAGAAACGGAACATGGCGGCCGCTATTTATAGGGTAGGGGCTGGCCAGGGTCCCCCTCTGTGATTGGCTGCCGTCAGAGGGCCTGGGAGCCCTCTGATTGGCTCTAAGGACATCAATCTGGGCTATGACGCTATTCGAGCTCGGTACCGAGCTCGAATAGCGCCGTTTGCTCGAATAGCTCGAATAGTGAATGGGCTATTCGAGTGTACTCGGATAGCCCATTCGAATAGCTCCAGCTATTCGGAGCTCGAATACCGAGCTCGAATAGCTGAAAAAGAGCTCGAATATTCGAGCTACTCGAATATTCGAGCTCTGCTGAGCACCACTGCATACAATGAATTATCTCATGTTTATTTACAGTTCACGTTTGCTTTCAGCTCAGCAGTATACTCCTTTAGTTGCAATTACAGCCTCCCCCCCACATCTGGGTTAGCAACTAATAATGTGTAGCCTCCAATGCATTGATACTTCACAGTGTAATAAGCAAAATACAGTTAGCAGAGTGCACATAGCCTGACTCTATGTACATAAGATGTACACAAAATCACATTTATCTGGTGTAAGAATAATGATATATTTCCCCAAAAGACCATTCTGTTGGAATTTGGAATGCTTTGATGCGCATTATCTGGTCCTCTTCAAAATAATTAGGTGAAGTTTTATTGTTGGAATGTAATCACATGTTCATTCAAGCATTCCCACCCATGCCAACAGTTTACTAATTAGCCCTATTTCCTTCCCTCTCTCTTTATTAGTGATACAGTAACTTGGTGACAGAGAGCATCATAGAAAGCACTTTCCTTCTGCAAGATTTTTTGTTCCTGGAGTGCTTTTAAGAATGATTCATGCTTTGTCACCTGCTCCATATCCTTCAATGTCTTGCCCAGGGAATATTATTTGAAACATGATGACCAGGTGTCATTTCTCAATATTGTTACCTGCAGGACAATCTGTAGACAATTTCTTGAAGGACAATCGCCTGCTGTAAAAAAAAAAATATATTATAGATTCCTGGAGGACAATAGAAACAGAATTAAAGAGACATTCCATTTTCATTTTATAATTGAAATTTCATTGATGCACAAGTCATTTTATGGCTTAATGTTATTAAAAATGATATTTCCTTTCGGTCTGTAGCCAGTAAGGATTTCCAAAGTTGACAGTAAAATTACATTTATCTTCTTTGCAGTTTTAGCAACAGTGCCCTGTGTAAGCTGTTTGGTGTACTGTTGCCATGAGAATGTTTAAGAACTCCCATCTTACTGCAGGGCTAATTAGTTATACAGAGCAGGAGCCTTTGTTACTCATCTTCAACACCTGGACTAACCCATTAACTTTAATTAATATGAATAAACTTTATTTATAAAATGCTAACATATGCACACATCACGCAGCACTGTATAATAGATTGGGGAAAAATTACAGCATTGAACAATGGTACAGAAAATAGTAAGGTAACAAAAAACATTAGAGCACAGATCGCAATGTAGGCATAACTATAGCAGATGGGTCCATATGGTGGTGGAGAAGAGCACACGGGGTGGAGGGCCCTGCCAAACAGGCTTACAATCTAAAAGTAGGGGGAGAGGGAAACATAGGTCGGTGTGGGGTGTATGTCAAAAGAAGGGGGGTTGGAACTATGAAGATGGTGGGCAAGCAATGGTGAACAGATAGACCTTCTTGGCATGACTGTAAGTGTTTAAGGTGGGAGTGAGCCTGATGGGGGAGGAATAACGTTCCATAGAGTAGGGGCTGCTCTGGAGGAGTCCTGGACCCTTGCAATTGAGCAAGTGATGCGAGTGGTGGACAACTAGCAGCAAACCTTATCAGAATCAGAATCAGAATTTATTTTGCCAAGCACGGTTGGACCGTGCCCGGAATTGGGTTTGGCACATTGATTGGCATCGAGATAGTAATAATACAACATACAAGATGATACAGAGTACAACAGAACACGGGCGATGCAACAGAACAGGGGTAATTCAACATTTGCAGTAACAGAGGATAGTGAAACTAGTACAACCAGGCAAGCAGTAAGCAAGTAAGCAGGAGCGGCCGCAGCCGAAGTCAGGTATTAGTCCGTAGATGGAAGCAGGGTGGGGGGGTTAGAGGAGTGGGAAGCGTTCAAGAGTCTAACGGCTGTGGGAAAAAAAGTGTTCATGCGCCTGGTAGTCTTGACAGGGATGGACCGGAACCTCCGGCCCAGTTTGAGTCGGCTGAAAGAACTGTGACCAGGGTGAGAGGGGTCGCCCACAATTTTCAATGCTCTGTTACGCAGTCTGGTGTTATAGATGAGATCTAGAGGGGGGAGGGGTTTTCCAATAATCCTCTCCGCTGAGCTGATGACCCTCTGGAGTTTGTATCTGTCGCTGGCGGTGCAGCTAGAGAACCAGACCAGAATGGATGAGCAGAGGACCGACTCGATTGTAGCAGAGTAGAAGGACCTCAGAAGTTCATGGGCCATACCGAACTTCTTTAGTTGGCGAAGGAAGAAGAGTCTTTGTTGCGCCTTCCTCTGGGTTGCGGTAGTGTTTGCCCTCCAGGTCAGGTCATCAGAGATTGTTGTACCCAGGAGGCGGACATTGGGAACCCTAGCGACCTCGATGCCCTCAATGTATATCGGGGGAGGAATACTGGCGTGCTTCCTGAAATCGATGACCATCTCCACTGTTTTGGCAGTGTTAAGAACCAGCCCATTCTCGCTGCACCAATTGCAGATTCTGTCCACCTCCTTGCGGTAAGCCTGCTCATCGTTCTCGCTGACAAGGCCAATGATTGTGGTGTCGTCTGCAAATTTGATGATTTTGACAGAGTCATCTGTGGATATGCAGTTATTCGTGAATAGAGAGAACAGAAATGGTGACAAGACACAGCCTTGAGGGGCTCCAATGTTGGTCACTCTGGGTCTGGAGGATATGTCGCCCAGCTTAACAACCTGGGACCTGTTCGAGAGGAAGTCTATGATCCAGAGACCAAGGGTTGGATGGACATTTAGCTCTGAGAGATTGTCATGCAGAATCCGAGGACAGATAGTATTAAAGGCTGAGCTGAAGTCCAGGAGAAGGATTCTAGCGTATGAGTTCGGCCTGTCGAGGTGGTCCGCGATAAACTCCAGGCCGATGTTAATAGCATCGTCAGTGGACCTGTTTGCCCTATACGCGAACTGGAGAGGGTCCAGTCGGTCCAGGGTAGCGTACCTGAGCAGCGGCAGGACCGCTCTTTCAAAGGTCTTCATGACCACTGATGTTAGGGCCACAGGCCTGAAGTTGTTAAGGTCAGAAGCCCCCAGCTTTTTCGGGACAGGAATGATGATGGAGTCCTTAAAGCAAGTGAGGGACCTGGTGAAGATAGAGGTCAGGACGGGGGCCAGCTGACGTGAGCAGGACTTCAGACATGCGGGTGACACACCATCAGGGCCAGATGCTTTCCTGGCGTTCACGGAAGACAACAGGTGCAGAACATCGGCCTCGGATACTGTCGGGGACGGGCATGTGCTCCAGCTGGGTTCAACGCTCTCAGAGGAAGAGGGGCGGGCAGAAGTAGTTGGCCGCTCCCCAGAGGTGCCCTGAGCCTCAAACCTGCAATAAAAGTTACTGAGATCCTCGGCTAGCTTGGGGCAGGGAGTGGCCTGTTGGGGTGGGGGCTTATAGCCGGTGGCAGCCTTCAGGCCCTTCCAGACAGCCCGAGGTTCGTTTGAGCGGAGATTGTTCTGAATCCTCTCAGCATAAGACCGTTTTGCGGTGCGCAGTTCCTTGTTGAGAGAGTTCCTTGCCGCTCTGAAGTCCTCCAGGGAGCCAGACTTGTGGGCGACTTCCTTGCGCTTCCGCAGTTGGCGCAGCTTGCTCGAGAACCACGGTTTGTCCTTGGGGTAAATCTTAAAGGACTTGGTGGGTACACAGGATTCCTCGCAGAAGCTGATGTAGGATGAGACTGCATCAGCCCACTCATCTAGGTCGGGTGATTCCAGCGCTTTCCAGTCCGTGCAGTCAAAACACGCCTGAAGTTGGAGTTTGGCTTCGTTAGACCACACTTTAGTGGACTTCAGGACTGGTTTCGCTGATTCCAGGCGCCGTCTGTAGGTTGGAACCAGATGGATGAGGCAGTGGTCAGAGGAACCGAGAGCTGCCCACGAGACGGCCTTGTAGGCGCCCTTTAGAGGCGTATAACAGTGGTCTAGAGTGCTAGCATTTCTGGTGGGGCAGACCACGTGCTGGTGGTAGCGTGGAAGCTCACTCCGGAGGTTGGCTTTGTTGAAGTCGCCCATAATGATAAACAGAGAGTCTGGAAGGGACGTCTCCCACTGCGTGATGATGTCGCTGAGGTCCCGCTGAGCAGATTTGACGTCGGCATCAGGGGGAATGTACACGCCCCCGATGACGTAGGAGGTGAATTCTCTGGGTGAGTATGAAGGCTTGCAATTGATGAGTAGCAGTTCGAGGTTGGGGGTGCACTTTTTGGCTAGCAATGACGTGCTTGGGCTCCAAACAGAGCTGACATAGAAGCAGATTCCCCCACCTTTCTTTTTCCCCGAGAGGGAGGGATCGCGGTCTGCACGTATAATGTTGAAGCCTGGGAGGAGGAGGGCGTTGTCTGGGATGTCCTCCTGCAGCCACGTTTCCGTGAAGCAGATGACTGGGGTATTGTTGCCGAGCTCCCTTTTGTTGCTGATAAGGCGAAGTTCGTCCAACTTGTTAGGGAGGGAGCGGACGTTCGCCAGGAGGACCGAGGGAATGGCTGGGCGCAGACCCCTTTTTCTCAGCCTCACAAGAGCTCCCGCGCGGCAACCCCTACGGCGCTGACCAGACTGGACCGGTGGGTCAGAGCTGGCGATTTTCTGGATGTGGTTCCAGACGGAGTTGTGGAGGAGGCCACCGTCAGGGAGGGCACAGCAGCTGGATTCCCAGAGGGTGAGCTGCGTCCTGGTGTAGGTAGTGCGAGGCATGAGGTGTGGTGAAGGGGGGTAATGGGCAGCCATACCGATGTGGGGCACTCTGATGTGGGGGGAGGGGGGCAACCGCCAGTGGGTGAGCAGAATTTCCTCAATGAGGGCACCGATAGACAGAGAGGGCAGCGGGCCGGCAGGCAATGGACACCCACCTAGAGGCAGGGTGACAGAGAGGGCAGCAAGCAGGCAAGGTGGCAAAGAGGACAGCAGGCAGGTAATGGTTGGCAGTGGTCAAGAAGGTTCAAGAAGGTTAGCAGCAGAGTACCTTTGGGGATCCTTGGAGTCTCATGGTGCCAGATGGGGGCTCTTCAGCCCAGGAGCCCAGTCGGGTGATGGAAGAGGGCGGCCCTTTAAGTTCATGTAGCGGCAGACCGGCCGCAGCGAGGACCCTGTGCTTCTCCTCCTTGGATCAAAGGGGACAGCAGCAGCAGGCTTGACCGAGGCGACCAGGAGGGAGCAGCCGTTGATTGGCGACCAGTGGCATTCAGCCAGCAGAGCGGGGTCGCATGGTGGAAAGAGCTGCAATGAGCAGGCCAAGACTCGTTCCACGTGGGTGGCGATGGAGCTCAGCACCGCCGATTGCCGACAAGGGGATGACCTGGACTCGCAAGCGGCAGCAGCGGCGGGCGATGAGAGACCAAGGGAGCCATCAGATGGTGGGGCCCCCCACGTGGTGAGCACGGCGGAGATGTCGGGATCTACACTGGCGGCAGCAGCGGCGGAAGAGCGGAGAAGCCAGCCTCGGATGGCAGGGGCCTCCCGCATGGTGTCTGTCGGCAGTGTCACTCGCCTGGCGGTGGATTGTTAGCCGCCGGTCAGGATGCAGCGCGGCTGGGAGCGCTGGATGGTTGGGTGGCAGCGGCAGATCAGTCAGGATGCGATGCGGCTAGGAGCGCTGGATGGTTGGGTGGCAGCGGCAGAGCTGGGCCCTGCTGGAGAGCTGTGGCGGCTGGAGGGAAGCGGCTTATGCCCGTGGTGAGGGGTCCATGCTGCCCGCCTTGGCATCGGTGTTCTGGAACCCGGCCGGAGGACCTCTCGACTTGATCGATCGTGGCCGAGGAGTGCCAGCAGCAGTAGCAGGGCATGTGGGTCTGCTGTGTTCTGTTACGAGATCGGGATATCTCCAGTCTGAGGTCAGTTGCAGGCTGAGCTGGGCTAACCTAACTATACTAGATCTTCTGGTACTGCTGTTGACTTCGCTCAACATAAAACATAAACTACTACTACTAAAACAAAAAGATTGCTAAAAACTACTGCCTAAACTTACTAAAAACAACTGGAAAGAGAGAGAGTTTTCAGGAGCCATGTGCCGAGGCAGCCCTGGTCGGCGCCATCTTGACCAACTACCAGAGACACAATAGTAACAACATTAAAGGAAACCAGAGACAATAAAAAATAAAGTTTTATACATACCTGGGGCTTCCTCAAGCCCCATGCGCATGGATCACTCTCACGCTGCAGTCCTCAGCCTTCTGTATCGCCTATGTACCGGATCCCAGTCGCGGCGAGTCTGCGCAAGAGAAGTGCACTCTTTACGTATCTCTTCGGCAGCGTGGGATCAATCCATGCGCATGGGGATGGAGGAAGCCCCAGGTATGCATAAAACTTTTATTTTTTATCGTCTCTGGTACACTTTAAGAGTACTTTTCACAATAATACACTGTGTTGCATTTTAGGCTACCTAATACTTGAACCAAGTGCAGATGGGTTGGGTACTCCTATGGTAACTCAATCCTCAGCCAGGAGAGCTGAATAGCGCTGGCGCACTCCTCCAATCAGGTTCAGTACCTCTGCTCCACACAGTGATACTAGATATGTAGGAAGAGGCACTCCACAGGCAGAAACTTGCATTCACGTTTAATAGCAATGTCAATACACTAGTCAGGTGATGAAGGGCGGAGCCCGTAACATGTAGTATATTGACATTGTTATTAAATGTGAAAGCAAGTAACATCCTGTGGAGTGCGTCTTCCTATGTTACATATCTACCTCATACTTGAGGCTGCTCTTGCTATGTATAATGGGAGTCACATCTGGCTACCTACACTTGGTGGGGGCTACCTTTAACCACCAAATATAGGAGGCTACTTGGGCCACTAATGCTAGTGGCCACAACTGACTAACTATCCTGGGGGCTTACCTCTGGCTACATAATATTGGGGGCCCCTCTAGTTACCAAGTCTACAGGGGGGCACCTCTGGCTACTTATACTAAGCAACACATCTGACTACCTATACTGTGGGGGCTACCTAATAGATTTCTCTGGCTACAAACTACTGGAGGATACCTCTGGCTACCTACACCAGGGGGCTATCTCTAGCTACCTATATTGGGGGTTACCTAATGCAGAGGGGCACCGTTGGCTACCTATGTGGGGGGTGGGGCTATGCTGGACTACCTAATACTGGGGTCCCCACTGGCTACACCAATAGCTGTATGTCTAGGCTTTTTATTCATACATGTATACAGTAATCATCAAGAACAATTACCAGATTGAATGCTTTAAGTTGTGCCACGAAAAAGAAACAGATTGTTTTATGTAACATATATTTACATTTGTGATACGTTTACATTTGATCTGTAATTGCTATGGGTAGATAAAGTTTACTTGCTGTGACAAGGTCACGGTAGAATAACCTCAGACTCCCCTGTCTTCAGCACATTGTAAATTCATGTGCTACATTTGCTATGGATTTGCTACATGTTTCCACTGACAGCATTGCTAGAGAAAAAAAAAAGTCTGAATCTCAACAAGCAGAACATTTTCTGGATTTATAAAAAGGCATTGTAAATCACTGTATAATGAGTGCACAAATTAACACTGCTACATAACACTTAGTTTAAAATTGAGACACAATACACATCCAAAACATTCCACAAAAGCATCCTAACACAAAAACATGAGCACACATGTTTACTAGTCCATGAGGCAATCTTAATTATGCATTTGTATAGCGCAACAAAGCCCAGTAAACACTCCATATCACTGACTGTCCATCAGAGGAGCTCACAGTTCCCTATCATAGTAATTTGCACCTCTCATATTCTAAGACCATGGGGGACCTATTCACTTACCAGTTTACTTCTTGGATATGGTGGGATAGGGGAAGGACTTAAACACACAAGAAACAAAATCTGCAATATTGGATTTAAAAGATGAGAGTGCTAACCACGTTGCCACCATGTCAACCAATAATCAATACATTTATAATTGATAGTTTTGGATTTCAGATCAACTTTAGACCGGTGCTGGAACTGCATATCATCCAGTGCTGTAAATGAGCTTTAATTCCTTCTATTCAAATATAGGAGAAAATCCTACCCCATGAGCACTCCCATAGTAGTAGTGGATCAGGTCAGGGCTTCAAGAACTCCAAAGTAAAACATGGGAGTGGTGTTTGCTTTCTGTATTAAAAAGGCAAATTTATATTCAGCATAGTTTATTCTAGTAAGAGGGATTTTTGGTCTCTTTAAGCCACGTGTACTTTCCTAGTGGTTTTGGGCCACCATGAGCATTCAGGGTACTCTGTACTACTCGGGCCAAGTGCTCTATCATAGAGCCATTCTAATCCATGCCAAACTCTGAAACAGTTGTATGCATGTTGGATTAGTATGACTTCCAGCTATAAGCTATAGGCACACTATATACCAGTGGTTTTGGATGTCTTCTTTATGACTTTTATGGGCATAAAGAGATGATTTGCACATTTTAGGTGTAATATACAATACTTTAGATCTCTTCCATAATAACATACCAATAATCATGATCATCATGATAATAATCATGATCCATTAAAAATTATATCCAGGTACATACTCCTACTCCTTAGCAACCTTCTGTCCCTGTTCATGTTGATGGACTTGAGCTTTACTCTTGTGTTACTCGTGTGTTTTCAGCTGACAGGTTGCGCACACAGATGTGTCGCCAGGTCAGCACACATGAGAGCATGTGAATTTTGGTGGGAATGATGGCTCCATAAGAATGGTTCTATCATTAAGAATTGTACTTTGTTTTGAAGAGTGCTTAGACCTCGATTCATCACATTAGAGCTTTCAGAGCTGTACATCTCTCATCTAATATTTTCTCAACAGCACCTTGTTCATGATAACATTGGTAGCCTGACTATCCCCTGATCCCTGTTCCCGTTATGACCCCAGCTTGCGAAGTTGACTATGCTTAATATGCATCTGCCAGAACTTTTTGCTTATGCCCTTGACTATGCCCAATAACTGCCTGCCCAGACCTCGGCTTGTGACTTTGATTTCACCTGACCTTGGGATGTAATCCCAACTACCCCTGGTACCCACCTGTCTAACACATCAGCCTATGATTGGGCCCTGCTTGCCTGCTACTCCCCACAACATTTTGACCATTGGCTTACTTTGGTGTTGGGCTGTTATTTGGCAACCACCATTTGCAACAAATTAATCCACCCTACGCTAGGGGTAGTGGCTCACTGACCATCGTGGGATGTTCTAGTGAAGATCAGTGACTACTTTGACTTCACACCCTTGGAGAGCCTACACCTTCCAATGGGGGCAGAAACAACAGAGCACTGACCCTATGTCACCTCATTACCTTATTAAACCACTTCACAACTGAGGGGTTTTACCCCTTGAGCACCAGAGTAATTTTCACCTTTCAGCACTCCTTCCATTCATTCATCTATAACGTTATCATTACTTATCGCAATGAAATGAACTATATCTTGTTTTATTTCACCACCAATTAGGCTTTCTTTAGATGGGACATTATGCCAAGAATTATTTTATTCTAAATGTGTTTTAATGGGAAAATAGGAAAAAATGTGGGAAATTATAGTTTTTAAATAATGCATGCTACTGTAATTAAAATCCATGAAATGTATTTGCCCATTTGTCCCAGTTATTAAACCATTTAAATTATGTCCCTATCACAATGTTTGGCCCCAAAATTTTATTTGGAAATAAAGGTGCATTTTTTCAGTTTTGCAAACATCCCAAATTGCAAGCCCACAGTTTATAAAGTAACAGTGTTGTACCCTCTTGACATAAATATTTAAAGAGTTCAGTCCCTAAGGTAACAATTTATGTATTTTTTTTATTGTAATTTTTTTTCTTTTTATTACCCCCCCCAAAAAATAAAAAAAATTGGGGAGTGCGGGAGGTAATGAGTTAATTGATAATATAAAACCATGTATTTATATATGAAAAATCTTTTTGGGTGTAGTTTTACTATTTGGCCACAAGATGGCCACAGTAATTTTTTGTGCATGCGACCTGTTATGAAGCTGGGAAACTTTTTTTTTCACAATGATCGCGCTGCTTCTCATAAAAGCAGCTGATCATTGCTGGGGGGCTTAGATCAACGAACGGGAATGTTTTTTCCCGTTCATTGATCTCCGGGCGAGCAGGCGGCGGCGTGCACAAGCACGGGAGCGCGTGCATGAGCGAGCAGGAGCGCGGACAGCGGCGGTAGCGGCGGGGGATTCGTGTATCTGCGCCTCTAGTGGGGAAAGGGTGTCAAAAGGGGAGTAGATACACACACCGCTGGTGGTAAAGTGGTTAAATTGTGCAAACATAAAAGGTTAGCACTTTATGTTCTCTAATGGGTGATCATTACCAAGCCTTTAACCTTTTCATGAGGAAAGAGGTCAGATCAAAGTAATTAACTTTGCTATTCTTTTAATTAAGCTGAACTTTGCTACAATAGGCTGCAATTTAAGTGTAGACTTTTTCTCAAGAACATAGTTTAGTCTGTTTTTAACCTAGGCAGTTTTTCTTTCGAAAATTATTTTATATTAACACATTAGTTTCTGCATACACTTTGGTACTCCTTCAATTTTGATTTATAGCCATTCCTTTGTGGTTTTGAGTGCTCCCAGGGGTCATTGCAAAGAGTGACATTATACTCAGAAGGTCTCCTGAGCCATCCAACTCACTGTATAAAGCTAGATACACATGCAAGATGGCACTCGAGTGATATGGCCATTCAGGACCATCTCTGATAAGAATCTAGCATTTGTACAGGTGTCCCTCGACATTGCACTAATTTCAGTAAGACTTTGATAACCAGAGCCACTTATTGAAGTAATATCACTATACCACTATACCACTTAATGAAAGTAATTATGGGACCTTATTGAAGCCTGTATTCAGACTTGATTCCCTAAGGTAACATGAGCTTTTGCTCACATGCAGGTAGGTGTTTCATAACACAACGGGGTTGATGCACAGCGCACAGCAGTATTACCCTTACTATTGGCAGATAGTACCGCGAGTACTTAGGCTATAAGCATGATGCACCGTACTTGAATAGGCATGAAATGGCAGTACATAGTTTGTGACAGCCGGCCTCTAGATTTCTGGCTTTTACTTGGCCACACATGACAATCATCTCTATCTGTGCCTCTTTTGATGTGCAGCTCCCATTAACTTTTATGATTCCACATGGTAGTTAATGGGAATTGGACACCAGGGGACACAGAGGCAGAGACAGGCGCACTGAAGGGAGGAGTGCATGATGTCAGGACCAAACTGCTCGTCTGCAGTCTGCACCATTCTGCGCGGGGGAAGAAGTCAAGTATATGAAGCTTAATTTAAAATAACAAGAAATAGGCTGATCCCATTTAATACATCATAAAACCACCACATCATTTACATAAATATAGTCACTTATAAATCACTATCTAATTTATTTATATTGTTTTGAGTATGTGCAGAAAGCGCTTCCGCTTTAAAAAAATCAAAATTCAAGGCAGATAAAAGTAGCAGGATATTTATTACTATTTTTAAGACACTGTTATAGTGATAGTGACAAGCATATCTAATGTAAAACATTTATTGGATTTTACGTCGACTCCTCAAATTCTTATTTTAAATTACATATGTCCTAACTTGGAAGGAGCTGATTTTCATATCTGATTACAGCTTCTGTAACTCCCATGGCAGGTCTACAAAACGTCGGTCCTGCGCAAGAGTACTTGATTGTCTCTAATCAACAGATTATAATTACGAATGAATGTAGGTTTTGTGCATCAGACAAAGTTTTTCCATCAGCCGGCTCACAAGCTGAAAGTACTTTTCCTATTCTCTGTCCCAGAATCCTTTAGGTAATGCATTTTCACTTTACTTGTACTTATTTTTCACTTGTCCTGTCCTGTAAGTTTATACTGAAATGCCAAGCGAAGGCACAGACCCTTATGGGATTTCGTGCGAAGCCAAGCTGTATTTGTTTTAAGGTTCACATGATAAAAAGCCCTGTTATAACATCTTCTATTAATTAGCTAGTGAAGAACCACTGACTGTTTGAGAGGAACTGAACAGTGGGAATCTTTAAGAATCCCATGCTCCAGTTATTGCAAGACATTTCTATCACACTTAGTCCTTCTGGGGTTGACAGCCCCAGAGTAAAGACATGAGGCAGGTTTGCTTGAAAGAGTTGACAGCAGAATAGGATGGCATAGAAAGGATTGCAAGCGTTCTTAAACTTAGAATTTTGAATTCTTTTTAAAGTGAACCTGAGATGAAAATAAACTGATGAGATAATGATGAGATATTTATCCTCCTACTCCTAAAGATAACTTTTTCAAGTATCCTAATTTTTTTATATTTAAAGGAGTCATCAAGCTTGGGCTTCCTCCAGCCCTTTGCAGCTGAAATGTCCCATGCCGCAGCTCCGCTCTCAGCCGCCAGCCCGGGGTCCCAGCCTGTGCAGAGGCCGACCTTGAGGTTGTCCTCTACTGCGCCTGCACGAGCACCACTGTCAGTCAAGCCCAGGTTGTCTGGACTGTACTGCGCCTGCGCAGTACATTCTGGACAATGTAGGCTATATTGACAGTGATGCTCACGCAGGTGCAGTAGAGGATGGCCTGGCAAGACACCGTTGGGGACCCCAGGCCAGCAGCTGAGACCGGAGCAGGTGAGTAGATTGGGGGGGGGGGGGGGGTTAGGATAAATAGCCTGATGACTCCTTAAAACATTTACAAAGTAGGTTGAATGTTTTACTGTCTCTAATCAGTGGCAGCCTATTAAGTGTCCCAGAGTTAGAAAGAGGTCAATAGTTCATGTATTTTATCTCTACACACCAGGAATGAAGACGGCACACAGAAGGCTATTTCAAGTAATCTGTATTGAGTGCATACAGTTACAGAGTGTCAGGACACGACATGTTTCAGGCCACGCCCTTCCTCAGGTGTGCCCCTCCCAGCACACATGACACCCTTATACCCCACCCACAGGAAGTCACCTGTATCAGGTGACCAAATTGAAATTTCAAATAAACAACCAATCACATATTACAAAATAGACCTAAACAAACAAGGGAACTACACCATAAGGTGTCTACCCCAGATAATCCCGAGGATAGCCTACCCCCTTATTTTAAAGTCCATACATCTTAAATCTTGTTCTTCACAAAGTCCATCAATTTAGAATATGATCCTGTATGAGTAACAGAGAGCAGCCAGCATTCTATACCTAAAAAGAGAGGACAGTCAGAGGAAACATTTCAAGCTCAGGCACTCATTTAAACCGTTGGGGTCAACACAGTTAAACCTCCTGATCCATTTAGCCTCACATTGGAGTAATTTCTTTTTTCTGTCTCCCCCTCTTGAGAACACCGGAACATCATCCACAACAAACCACCGCAGCTGAGCCGCAGTGTGCTGTTTTTTCAGGAAGTGACGTGAGACAGATGTCTCATATTCCTTTTTACCTGCTGCAAAATTAGATATGTCCCTTTTGTGTTCCTGAATTCTTTTCTTTACCTCCCGCTCCGTCTTTCCTATGTAGGCATACCCACAGGGACACTTGAGCCCATACACAACGTATGTGCTCAAGCAGGTGTACCTGTCCCTAATGGGTATCCTCTCGCCGGTCGACGGATGGGAGATAAATGGACCTTTCAAAATAGCATTACAGCAATTGCAGCCAAGACAGGGAACAGTTCTCCTCCTCTGTGGAGAAACCCCCCTCCCTGGGCGTGGCTGTAAATCAGTTTTACTGACCCAACTGCGTATGGTTCTCCCCCTCCGGTAGGCAAACACCGGCGGATCCCCGAACAGTCTCCCAAACTCCGGATCCTGTCCGAGGATCGGCCAGTATCTCCGCACCACAGAACGGATGCGCCCCGACAAAAAACCAAAGTCACAAACAAAGGGGATTCTACTAGAACCCTGTTTCACTTTTGGCAACATAAGGCTACTCCTGTCTACAGCCCGTACTTCCTCACTGACTCGTCGAAGGACACCCTCATCATAACCCTTCTCTGTCATTTTTTTAATGAGTCTCTCAGCTGCCTCATCGTAGTCCCCGATTCTCGAGGAGATCCGACGCGCCCTAAGGAATTGTCCCTTAGGGATACCTTTTTTCACCGTCGCTGCGTGAAAACTATCGGTGCGCAATAAATTATTGCGCTCCGTAGGTTTCTGAAAAAGTTTCGTGTATAACCGGCCATCCTCAATAAAGATGGTAACATCCAAGTAATTGATCAGTTCCTTAGAATATTCCGCCGTAAACTTGATGGTTGGGTGAGATAAATTTGCCTCCTCCACCATCCTTTCAAACACATCCCTTGGTCCATCCCAAAGGATAAGGATGTCGTCGACAAACCGAAAAAACCGCACAATATGTTTCTTGTATTTTACATTGTTAGTGAACATGTCCTTCTCTAAGCCAGCAAGGAATAAATTAGCGAAAGATGGGGCTACTGGAGAACCCATGCTCGTGCCTTGACACTGGATGTAGAACTCATTCAAAAATCTAAAGTAATTCGAACGCAAAATAATTTCAAGCGCATCAAGCAAAAAGTAGATTTTGTCATTAGAAAGTGCTGTCTCCAGCAACCTTTCTTCAATCCGACGCATTCCCTCCTCATGGGGAATTGAAGTAAAAAGGCTCTGAACATCCAGTGTGCACAGCATGAACTCTCCGGACACCTGCTCCACGCCCTCCAATCTACCGAGCAGATCTTTAGTATCAACCAGACAGGTCTCAATATTCATTACCAACTCCTGCAATGTGTTATCTACATATTTAGCCAGAGGGTAGAGGACCGACCCCAGACCAGACACAATGGGCCGACCCGGGGGATTCTCCAAATTCTTATGCACTTTAGGCAAAAGATAAAAAATAGGTATCTGCGGATTTTCTGTCGTCAAATACGCCGCAGTCTGGTCATCAAGGATTCCATCCTCCACCCCCTGGCCAATCAGCATATCCACCTTCTTTTTTATTTCCCTAGTGGGATCATAATCACATTTTCTGTAGTGACCCTCATAGGATAGCTGGCGAAATGCTTCCTGCGTATATTGTGACCTGTCCATCACCACAGTAGCACCCCCCTTGTCTGCTTTAACAATGATTATATCCTCATTGGATTGCAAGCTCCTGAGAGCTTCTCTTTCCAACACAGACAAATTATTACATACTTTAAGCCTTTTTTTCTGATTACAACGGTCCCAAAGGGCCCTTACTTCATGCAGGACAGCACCCTCGAACATATCCACTGAACTGTTAGATAAATCAGGGATCCAATCACTCTTTTTAAAAAAAATGCTTTTCTGTACTGAAGGTTTTTCACTAGTCATCTTCAACTTGATGGACCTAATAAACTTATAAAAGTCCACCTCCCAGTTGAATAAATCCCCTTCAGCAGTGGGAACAAAACCCAAACCTTTACTCAAAACACTAGTCTCCGAGTTCGTCAAACAGTACGAAGAAATGTTCAGGATTGGGTTGCTTACCCCTCCTAACGATGTCCCGTTCGTTTCGGATACTCGTCCCTGGGTAAGGGTTGCCGTGGGTTCCGTTTTGTGTGATCTCCTCCTTTGGCCGCGTATTTTATCTCTGCCTGCCCTCAGAATTTGTATTCTGCCAGGAAAACTTTTATGGCTGTAATTTGCTTATCGGTGATGTTTACTAGCAAGGTAAGGAGAAAAGTGCACAAGACCACTACACAGGTCTTCTCTGGAGTGCTCTAAGCTCAAAAAAGATTCACCGTGACTTGCAGAGAGTAGAGCAGCCAGGCACATCCAGATAAAAAATGCCTTTATTCAAACAATATTAAAATCAATTCCACAGCAGGAATGACAACAATCCACCAGGAGAGAGAGGGTGGACATGCAAAGGTGTGATGTTTACTATATTACTGACAAGGTACTGACAAGACAGAAGCTGGCACTTCCGTTCTTCAAAAATAACTCTTTCAGGCAGAAAAATAAAACAAGTAAAACAGCCTGGTTATTAACCTCCTGAGCGTTACATCGCTCAGGAGGTTTTGCACCATCAGTCTTCCCCGTGCTAATTAATTTGTTTAATTGTATCCATTACATACTAGCTAGCACTAGGCTAGTTAGTATTGTCTGCCGGCACCTCCCGAACCCTCCGATCCCCCCGATTGCCTGCTGGATACATTACCCTGCCTGGATCCCGTGAAAGGTGCAGCCTCCCCGCTCGGCTCCAGTCTTCACTATGGGGAGGATCGTACATGACGCCATGACGTCTTGACGTCACTGATGTCATGCGCAGTCCCGTTTCTCTCTATAGTGAGGACGGGAGCTCAGCAGGAAGACTGCTAGATGGCTGTTGGATAAGTGATGCCAACAATCTTGTTTATTTTGGGATGTTGTGTTAGCCGCTGGCAATGTGTTAATTTTAAGCACAGTTCATTTTAAATTTTGCTACAGGAATTTCAAAAGCTTGAATAAAGCAAACAACAGTTTGAAAAGTCATAAGTAACTAACGTTGAAAAGGGTACATAAACCACACTGATTAGACAGCATTCAAATTAAATCAATTTTGTGTACGTCTCTCTCTGCTGGCAAAACAGCTTTGACTTACTGAAATCGAACATGTCAGTGTAATAATACTACCTGGACCACAAGCCTGCGACGAGCCGGGCGCATCCAGAATGCGTCCCACGATGTCTCCTCCGGCGTCAGAGTACGCGTCCGCTCTATGCAACCAGGGAGCAGGCATACCAGAAGTAACGCGGCCGGAGTGTATATAAACACTTCCGGGATGCGGCTCCACGCCTGTTATAGCGTGTACTTTGCCGCTACTAGGTTGTTCCTTGCTGCTCTTGTGTAAACACTGCATATTACTGATAATCTGTGTATGACCTGGCTTGAACTTTAGACTACCCATTTGCCTTATCCCAGCAATCCTGTTATTGATAATCTGTGTAAGACCCAGCTTGAATTCTAGACTACCCATTTGCCTTATCCCAGCAATCCTGTTGTTGATAATCTGTGTATGACCTGGTGTGAATCCTGATTATCCTCCTGTATACTCATTGTGGCATATTTTGGGTGAGTGCCACGATTGGAGTCTCATATGCTTGAATCTCTCTCCAGGACTCCTGCCTCACTACTGCCTCTGCATTACCAGGCCAGCAGAGAAGGGTCATTGTACGTCACGGTCCCCCGACCTTTACATTATAACAGGCCCACAAAATATATATATTACACACCTTGTGCTGCAGATGAGTTGCCCCCACACCACCCATATGACTGCCCAATCGACCTATTACCAGGAAGCATGACCCCTCGTAGTCATTTGTATAGTCTCTCAACTCCTGAACGGTCAGCTATGAGAGAATACATCAAGGAGAACTTGGAAAAGGGGTTCATTCTCCCATCTAATTCTCCTTCAGGGGCTGGGTTTTTCTTCGTAGAGAAGAAAGATGGGGGACTCAGACCCTGTATTGATTACAGGGGTCTGAACAAAATCACCATAAAAAAGTGCTACCCTCTTCCGTTAATTGATGATCTATTTGGGCAGGTCTCAGGGGCTCAGGTGTTCACCAAGCTAGACCTTAGGGGAGCCTATAATCTCATTCGAATCAGACAAGGGGACGAATGGAAGACTGCATTCAATACTCACGATGAACATTATGAGTATTTAGTGATGCCCTTTGGGCTCTGTAATGCTCCTGCAGTCTTCCAAGAATTCGTCAATGACGTCTTCAGGGACTTTTTGGGAAAATTTGTCATTGTCTATTTGGATGACATCTTAATTTTTTCTCACTCCCTCTCATGAGCATCGGGATCATGTCCGGGCAGTGCTACAAAAACTGAGAGAGCACCATTTGTATGCCAAGCTCGAGAAGTGCACTTTTGAAACCCAGCAAGTTCCGTTCCTGGGGTACATTGTTTCGAACTCAGGGTTAACAATGGACCCAGCAAAGGTCTCGGCAATTCTCAATTGGCCACGACCCATCAATTTAAAATCCCTACAGAGATTCTTAGGGTTCGCAAATTTCTATACCGACGCAGAATCCCAATCATGAATGAGGTGTAAGGTTCCTCTTCATCTTCTGGCCATGAACAATCACATCTGGCATTCACAAGTAAGGTTTGTGCATGCACAGCTTTTTTCCTCCATGCACAAGCACCTAATTCTACTAAGCATGTGCGGACATTGCATTCACATGCCCAGTGCGGACATGCTTGTCCACATTCAGACTCGCAACCAGAAGGAACCTGGTTGACTAGCTGAGTAACATAGGTATAGAGGGGCCCTGCGCTAGAACTGCGGGCTCTGCAGGGATCCAGGAAGCCTCTGGACCACCCAGACACTATGCATTATTGAGGGAAGTATCTAACTTTTTTTCACTTCAGGATTGCTTCAAATGTTATTAATGCTTTCTATAAGATGTACTGATAAAACATAACAATATTATACATTAGCCATAGCTGTAGCACCTGGAAAATATTGGTGGCACTGATTGAAATACTCCCAGCCTTGAACCACTGTGTTGTCCTGCAGTTTGCAGTTTCCAGCTTGCATTTCAGTAACTGTTTAATGATATGTTAAGTTAACCGTCTTCACAAACGTTATTGACAAAGTCATAGTAATGAGAGTACAAGATTTCACTCACAGCTTTAAATTTTCACTTGTTTAACAAGCTGACAACTTAATAGCCCAAGGGTAAGAAAAATCAATTTTGCTTTACATTCTGTAACATATGAAACATCGCTTTCAGAAAAAAAACCTCATTCATGATACACACATGGTCTTAATACTAAGTAAGCATGGATTGGCAACAATACATTTTATGTTTCATACAAACCTGTATGGTCAAAGCAAGAGGTCCAGCTTAAAGTGAACCTGTACTGGCCAATGGAAGAAAGTTAACTACTTAAGGACCGAGCTAATTGAAATCTATGTCCTGTTTTGGTGGGCTCCTGGGTGGCAGGGTGTAGATTTCAATTAGCCACCGCTGTGCGCATCCGCCATTTCCGTCATTCCCTGCTGATCGCACCGCTCAAGCCCGACGTCTCTCACCGCAGCTCACAGGCTCTGCCTGTCTCTATGATGGCAGAGCCATGTGAGCCGGTCAGGAGCCGATTTCATTGGCTCCTGGCCGTGTCTATCAATGTAAACCGCTCCCACTGGCTTACATTGATAGACACAATCAGGAGCCAATGAAAGCGCTCCTGACCAGCTCACATGACTCTGCCGTCATAGAGACGGCAGAGTCTATATCAGGAGAATCCCAGCGTATGGCGGTGATGGTGGGAATGCGTGGCGATTCGTTGGGATTCTGTCTGTATTTTACCAGTGGTTTCTGGTCCTTAAGGGGGCAGAGACCGCTGGTACTTAAAGGGAAGGTTCAGGGACTATCTAAAAAAAATAAAAATCCATTTCCACTTACCTGGGGCTTCCTCCAGCCCGTGGCAGGCAGGAGGTGCCCTCGGCACCGCTCCGCAGGCTCCCGGTGGTCTCCGGTGGCCGACCCGACCTGGCCAGGCCGGCGGCCAGGTCGGGCCTCTTCTGCGCTCCATGGTGCGTTCCACGCCGGCGCGCTGACGTCATCGGACGTCCTCCGGGTTGTACTGCGCAGACTCAGAACTACTGAGCCTGCGCAGTACAGCCCGGAGGACGTCCGATGACGTCAGCGCACCGGCGTGGAACGCACCATGGAGCGCAGAAGAGGCCCGACCTGGCCGCCGGCCTGGCCAGGTCGGGTCGGCCACCGGAGACCACCGGGAGCCTGCGGAGCGGCGCCGAGGGCACCTCCTGCCTGCCACGGGCTGGAGGAAGCCCCAGGTAAGTGGAAATGGATTTTTATTTTTTTTAGATAGTCCCTGAACCTTCCCTTTAAGTGGTTAAATACTTACCTAGGTAGAGGGAAGCCTCTGGATACTTCAGAGGCTTCTCAAGTCTTCCTTGACCCTGTGAACATATCTGACAAGAGCTTGTTGGATGTTCTCGTGGTCATGCACCCCTTTATGAATGAGCGTGGCCATACGCCGCCCGTGTTAGTATGGTTGCACCTGTGCAACGAACCAAAAGCACTAATTTGTTCAGTGCTACTGCGCATGCGCGACCGTCCTTGTCCAGGTTCATTGCCGCCCACGCTTGTTCATGAATGGGAACACGGCTGCAAACTGTCAGAGGCCCCCGATCAGTGGCAGTGGTGTGGAGGAGGACACGGTAAGCTTCTGGACAATCCAGAGGCCTTCCTTTAACTAAGTAAGTATCTAACTTTTTTCATTGATATCTACCGAAACACCACAAATGGCATGGTTTACAATGTGTATTGTTTGGAACATAATCTTTAATTCATCAAGTAAAAAATCAAAAAGTGACAGGTATGTAAAATTGAACAATAATCATGATGATAACATTGAGAGCAGCCTGATGCACATTTTGCGACCTTAGTCACTTCTTCAGAGGCATAACTTATAAATTAAAGTCTTTGTGGATGTTTACATACAGAAATGCCATCATATGAAGGAACGTGGATGTCCATCTCAATTAAATACGTTCATTAGGACCATTCTACTGAGTCTGTACCCAGTGGGGAATAGCAGGACGACTCCCACTGCATGGATCGACATTTAGTTTCAGATAGTCCAAACATTACTGAGGACATGCCGATGTTTAAATGCAAGAGGTAAAGCATGATGAGGGGGGTTGAACGTCCACCTGAGATGCTGGAATATACTGAAGCCGTGGGGTTCATTGGCCAGAAAAGGTTTGTTTTAAAGCTGTAGGCTCAGCTTTTTATACCTACATAATAAAACAGTAGTTTACATTAAAAATTAATTATGCTTGAAAATGTTTTGAAGTAGTAAGAATGCGGTGAAACACACTCAGCTTATTGAAGAATTGCACTGGCCGGCTCTGTAATCACTACCAATCCCCAACATAAAGAAACACCCAAAGTCAGCAACATCTAATTCTATATATTTCAATATAGCTTCTTTATTATCAGAGTATAGGACATACACTAATAGCAAAAATTTGGCCCCTAAGCTCCTTTATCAAGCTTGTTTTTAGTCTCATTAACTAAATTCATGAAAAATTTTATATAATGCCATCTAAGGAATAACATGTACCAATCAAACACAACTTTGTCACACTAAGCAATCCACACCTGCTTGCTACGGTGGACCTGATGGGGAACTGCAGTACATAGATTTGCAGAATAAACATTCCACAATATCCTCTTTCTGTATTTGGTCTCTCCTTCCTTCAGTCTACAAGTCATGGGTATCTACAGTGCAAACCATGGTACAGAGGCAGGTGCCTCAGGTATGTCCCTCATGGGGAAAGAGCCAATAGCAGTAGCAGTATTGCACAAGCGCCATCCAGCCAACAGGTGGTCCACACGTGATGGGGAACTGCAAGTACAACAAGCATGATGGGGGAAGAGACAAGTTACACCACCTCCTCGGCCAGGTTTATGCTTCTGAATAGAGCAATAGCCACAACGCAAGAAAAAAAAAACAACCCACC
The DNA here is from genome assembly GCF_040937935.1 of Hyperolius riggenbachi. Taxonomy (NCBI): domain Eukaryota; kingdom Metazoa; phylum Chordata; class Amphibia; order Anura; family Hyperoliidae; genus Hyperolius; species Hyperolius riggenbachi. Next base: position 127,554,577 of record NC_090646.1, on the reverse strand, counting down.
TTTTTTTGGCCACTCTGAAGTTACTCCTCATAGCAGGCAGGCATGTCTTCAGCAGACAGAGACATGTGCCCATGTGACACAAGAGCAGAATAGATACAGAGATCATTGCCCTCACAGGGGCATTAAATAGAACAAATTGTAGAGAGGTGCTAAAGGGAACAGGTCAGGTCATATTCCAATTAACATATTTGTTTAAACTTATACACATTTTCTGGGATGTGTCTCTTCTGGGAGGAGGCCATCGGGGAAGGGACAGAGACCATAGGGGAAGAAAGTAAGATAAAAGGGCTAAAAGATCTCTGGATGGACCTATTACGGAGGGAGGAGGCCTCGACAGGAACTAGGAGAGATGAACTGGCTGATATGTGAATTAGTGTGTGGCGTGGAATAAGTGAGGGTAGAATGGTTATGTATGAGAGTCTGCAGATGGGGAAGGTGGCAAGGGTATGAGTAACCAGTCTGAGGGAGAGGGACTGAGAGTTAAGGGGGTGGGGTGTAAGGGGGGGGGAGACTTTTGGGTACTTGGAGTACTCAGCACTAGTAGGGATACCTTGTGTCTTTTTTACAGAAATACTTGTGTTATGCTGGCTTGTTTTTAGTTTTTTAGGCTTTTTTTCTGTTATTGTTTGGGCCTACCCTTTTGGTTAAATAAAGATTAGCTGAAATTATTGAACTATGATGCAAACTAAGAGCCAGACACAAGGAGTGTCACAATGAACCCGAGTTAAGGTCTGGCAAGGGCAAGGCTGAGTTCGAAAAAAAAAGAAAAAAAAAACTTATACACATTCATACATGCACTGAGGCTCATAGCATAACACATGCAAATATGCAGACCAATCAAATCTATTAACAAGCCTAATTATTTGCTGAAACACTCTAGCACAGGGATCTCAAACTCAATTTACCTGGGGGCCGCAGGAGGCAAAGTCAGGATGAGGCTGGGCCGCATAAGGAATTTCACAATCGCGGCGCATCGCCGCCTCTGCCTGCCCCTCTCACTCTTCCTTCACAGAGAGGGGCGGGGAGAGGCGGCGATCCATGCGGCGATTGACATCAGGAGGGGCAGAGCTGAAGCTGAAAGCTCTGCCCTTTCCAAGAAATGCCGGCGGATTGCCCCCGGGCGATTTGGGGGCTCTGCAGCCCTCGTTTAGCGGCGGGGATGCGGCGGATTACTTGGGAGCACTGAAGCGAACTATAAGGAAGCTTTTGCCGGCGAGGGCCACAAAATATTGTATCGAGGGCCGCAAATGGCCCACGGGCCGCGAGTTTGAGACCCCTGCTCTAGCAGCATTTTTGCCAGCATTTTGCATTTTAAAATGCTCTCTCCATTCATTTGAATGAAAATTGAGGTAAAAGTGCTGCGATTTTTCAAAATGTCATTAAAATTGTTCACAGGCAATTTTGGCAAAATGCTGGCAAAAATGTTGCTAGTGGGTTTGAGTCCTTAAAGACAGAGGTATTGTCTTGCAAGACATGCATGATTCAGGCTGCATTTCCACTTGTGCGGTGCGAATCGCCGCGGTAAAAATTCGCATGCGGATGCGAATTTCGCATGCGGGTCTATGCGAATTTTCATGCGAATTCGTATACGAATTCGCATGGATGACAAGGTATGCGAATTTAACCATGGCAGTGCTGGTGTGATTTTCCATTGTTTCTATGCGAATTCGCATGAAAATTCGCATGAAAATTCGCATAACCAAACGGCATGCGAATTTCCTATTAAATACATTGTATGCGATTCGCATAGCGGCATGCGGCATGCGAATTCTGATGGCTCTGCCATGCGAATTTTTTCTGCACAGAAAAACGCAAAGGAATCCTGACAAGTGGAAACAGTCCCATTCACTTGTATTGCTATGCGAATTTGCATGCGAAAAACGCATGCAAATTCGCGATAGTGGAAATGGGCCCTCAGCCACACATGCCACACAGATTGTATGCTTCTGCTGAAGCATTCTAACAATAACACTGTGTTATGTAGCAACCGTACTAGAATGCATCAACCCATTAAGGGGCATACGACTTTTAGCTCAAAACTGTGTTAGCTTTATAGTCTTTGATATGTCCCCCAGTCCTAAATGCATTATTGCATATTACTGTTGCTTACAGGTGTACAAGTAAAAAAGGCGCCCAATAAAAAGGGCACTGAAAATAGCCATTAGTAGAATATTGGTAAAAACTAATATTCTACTACTGAATTGCAATAGTAAAATATCAGTAATCTTTACTGATATTTTTCTGTGACCTAACCTAACCCTACTCTCACACAGAACTCTCGCTCTACCCCTAACCCTACAATCCCCCTGCTAGTGCATAACTGCAACACCCCCCTGGTCCCTAACCTTAACTCCTCCCTGGTCCCTAACCTTAGCACCTCCCCCCCCCCCCCCACACACACACACAACCATTTATAGCCACTAATTTATCTATGCAAAAGAGCTTCTCTGGGTTTTCACATGGGTCCAATACAGTACTATTTTCTAAAGCACTTATCAAACAGCAAAAAAACAGTGAGAGACAGCTTGAGATAAGGTTTTACTTCAGGAAAGTTCAAAGGGTCATTATTTCTGCTTTGTTTTATAGTTTCAAAGACAGAGCGTGCTTCTACAACTGCAACTGTGACAGAATGATTCAATGGTATTAAAAACAAGCTATATGACAGAAAATAAAAATATGAGACTCTTTTCTTTGCTACCAATGTTCTATTCCTTATCCGTACTAGACATACAATTAATTGCATCATCATTTTTTTTGCTTCAGGTTTGCTTTAAGCACATGGCATCTTTATGCATTTAGTTTAATGTATTATTATGTAAGAAATAAAACTTATAATTGATTTTGGTTACCTCACTTCCTTTATTACAGTACTTTCCACAGAAGTAAAAGCCTGGGAAGGTGCTAAACGTAGCAAGAAAAATGAACTGATCAGCGAAGTGCAGTTATTTACTGGTTTGTAATCCCATTTCTAATTACACCGGTTTCTATGAGCTTTTATAGATAGATTATTTTAGGTACATCCTGGACCTTTTCAGGTTCTTTAATTATTTGTGAGTAATCTGTCCTCTCAGCCTTACGTTCACATATTTTTCATTTGTGCAATGTATGGCCTCTTTTGTTGGCAAAGGCTGCATTATGTGCATTGGACTTCTTCAGAGAGTTGGCTTCCAATATAGATGTAGTTCTTTCCAACTTGAATCAATATATAATCTTGCTGCAGGCCAGATAAGACTTAATAAGTGGGCTGAGCTTGTATCGACATTCGATGCTGGACTCCTTTGCAGCTGCAGTCAGACATTTTGGAACGTCTTGCTGTAGAGCCTGCTTTAACATCGTCACCAGTTTATCTTGGACCACTTTAATCTGCCAATGCATATGTCATGTGTTTTGGCAAGACAAGACTCAGTAACCACTGAGCTGCCCTGTTCTTATGTGGAAAATATATGTCTTAGCATGTATAACTGGTCAATCAGTTAATTAACTTGTAAATGCTACCATTACTACATCAAAACTGTAAGGTAGCTTTGTGTTAAAGCGGATCTGAACTTAGAACTTAGAACCTTTCTGCTCTAAATGATAAGCAACAGCATAACCTTTATAGAAAAACATTTCTTTGTTACAGCTGATACAAATCCTGCAATAAATCTGCAGTGTGTCTACTTTCTGCTTTCATGGGAGCAGACGTAGGGTTAATGTCCTGTGTTTACAAATTAGCTGCTCTGCAGAGGCAGGCAGCAAAAACAGCCACGAGATCATATTACACTTGGGATCAGTCAAAGATTAGGGGGAATTAGACAGGCTAAACTCTATAAATACATACAGGGGACATTTCTATATGTTTTTCTTCTGTCCTGTGCAAGAGTTCAGGTCCATTTTAAATATGCATGCAGTCTTCATTCTCTGTATAGCCTGCAGGCACACAAAGTGGTAAACATATATTTTGTGTCAGCAAACTTCCGTACCATCAGTCTCAGCCCCCTTAAGGACCAGAGACTGCTTGTATGGTAACGCCGCTTGCCGACATATCACTGCAAAGATCCGCCATCCCCACCGGTCACACCGCTCTGTCCCCGCTGTGGGTCCCTCTCTCTGGCGTCGCTATGACGGCAGAGCTGTGTGAGCAGATCAGGAACCACTTTCATTGGCTCCTGACGCTGTCAATCAGTGTAAGCCAATGGGATTGGCTTACAGTGATGACAGGGTCAGGAGCCAATGAAATAGGCTCCTGGCTGGCTCACACAGCTCTGCCGTCATATAGACAGCAGGGAGAGTGATCTGCGTTGGGGGCGGTAGTGCTTTGAAGTCTATGTCCTGTCAGATCTGCACTGCCACATGCAGGACGTAGATTTCAACTGAGTCGGCCCGGAAAAGGTTAAAAAACTTTGGACATAGTTTTCTTGACTAGTTTTCTTGACTAGAAATTGACTGTAAAAGTTTAAAAACAAATGAATCAAAAGCATAACAAATTATTGTAGCAAGTTGCACAAACAGCAAAATACATGCAATACTTATCTTGTCTCACATAATAGCCATGTCAGTGTTGTATATATATAAGGAACTTATCTGTTAATGCTAATGGCTCTGCCGAGTACCGGGCGGAATCCGCTGCTTCCGGGTCTCGGCGTTTGTTCCCCGCTGATGACGTGCAGGCTGGGACACAGGCCGCACTTCCTGATAGGCGGAGGACGCGTTCTCAGTACGCCCTCCGCAAAGGTAAACAATAGTCAGCTGACTGCGGTCAGCTGATAGCACAAGCGTCAGCGGATCATTCAGCTGACACTCAGGCAGGTGTGTCTGCTGTGCTTGGATGTGTGGAGTGTGGCCGGCCACTGATTGGATGGAAGTTGTATTTAAATGCGCAGAGTGCTCCAAGTCATTGCCAGTGATAAGCATAGCTGTGGCTAGTTGCTGGGTGCGCACTCATACTATGTGAATTATCTGGAATTGTCCTTGGCTTGTATTTGACCATTCTTGTCTTGCTTGTTACCTGGACATTCTTGCTTGCTACCTGGACTGACCCTTCCTTGTTACCTGGATATTATTGCATGCTACCTGGACCGACCCTTGCTTACTACCTGGATACCCTTGCATGCTGACCTTGCTTGGACTCTCTTGTTGCTGCCTGGATCAACCATTGCCTGTTTCCTGAACTATCTGTCACCTTGCTGGCAGTCGTCGCTGAGGGACTCATCCTCCTAATCCAAAGGTACTAGCCCTGTGTGATACTTGTGAACTGTTGATCTTTGCTATACTTGCCTCAGTGGGGTTCTGGCGGGTTATTGTCCGCTCTACTTCAGTCTGTATGCCTTGCACATTAAGAACTGGGAATAACTGTAGTCAGGAGACAAATAAAGTGTCCTGTTCACATGGGAGCTTGTCTATAGGTGAAGACGGTAGGCCAAGCTCAGAGCCGTAGCACTAGATTGGGGCATAGGGACTGATTGTGGACATAACCTGTCAAGCCTTACAATATATTAAGTGAGTTACACTATTTGCATAACTTGCTACATAAATTGTATGCACTGTCTGCACACTTCAAGTTAACCATCCTTTTGTGCATATGCGCCATAGTCTCTTAACCACTTAAAGTTAATGGATTAGGTCCCCCTGAGGGTTCTTGAACATTAAATAAACTTTCAGCTGTGCCCTCTTACATGTGAATGTGCACTCTTGCGCCCTTGTCGTTGTGTGTGTGGGTGTGTACATGCTCATGCAACCATTCAAAAGTGAATGACTGCTACCGTAGCAAAAAGCAGCTATCGTTCATGAAAGCTTAACCACTTTCCGACCACCCACTACCAATTGGCGGCAGCAAGGTGGCACCCCCAGGACCGCGTAATGCCAATCGGTGGCGGCACCTGGGGGAGGGGATTGTGGGCGATTGCGGTAGCGCGATCGCCCACAATTGTGGGCGATCGCGCTACCGCAATCGCCAGCATTAGGCTCCGCACACCCATGACATCAGCGCACCTAGCGCACCTAGGCATGGGTATGTGTAAAAATACACCCCAAAACACATTATGTTACTTCTCCTGAGTATGGCGATACCACCAAAGTCCTATGAGTACCTTTAGGATTTTACAGGTTATTTTGAGGCATTTGGTTTCCAGACTACTCCTCACGGTTTAGAGCCCCTAAAATTCCAGGGCAGTATAGGAACCCCACAACTAACCCCATTTTAGATAGCAGACCCCCCAAGGTATTCTGTTAGGTGTATGATGAGTTCATAAATTTTGTTTTTTTTTCACAAATGTGGTATCACCGTACTCAGGAGAAGTAGTATAATGTGTTTTGGGGTGTATTTTTACACATACCCATGCCTAGGTGCGCTATGGGGCCCAAAGTCCTTTGAGCACCTTTAGGCTTTACAGGGGTGCTTACAATTTAGCACCCCCAAAATGCCAGGACAGTAAACACACCCCACAAATGACCACATTTTGGAAAGTAGACACAACAAAGTTTTCAGAGAGGGGCATGGTGAGTACATGGCAGATTTCATATTTTTTGTCACAAGTTAGCAGAAATGGAAACTTTTTTTTTAAAGACTGCAGTCCTTAAGTGGTTAACGTGGATCCAAGATAAACTTTTACTCATTGCATAATTGTGTTCCTTTCATATAGTTTATAGGGCATTCCTCAAGCCAAATACATTTTTTTGTTTTGTTTTAATACTCTAATTATCTATATACTAAACAAGCCTCACCCACAGCTTTTCAGAGTGCCTTGGCACTCAGTCCCAGGTAGCAAGGGCTTATGGGAGCTCAGTCTGGGCAAGAGGAGGAGGAGGTTACTAGTCAGAGATTTCAGAGGCAGAGGGGAGGAGGGAGGAGGGGAGGGGAGATTTTTACAGGCTGAGGGCTGGAGATGCTATCAGCTTGCCTGTGTGTAATGTGACAAACAGAACAAGGCAGCTCTCGTATCACAGGAATATATAATCATAAACTGTTGAAGCTGTTTGCAGCCAGATTTGCTGTGTAAACTATCTAAACTTTAGATAAGATATATAGACAAGTTACTTGTTATAGTTCGTTTTCATCTTGTATTCGCTTTAAGGAAAACAGTTTTAAAACAAAAGGTTTATTAAAGTGACAGTGTCTCACTAAAAATAGCACCTTCCCCCCTCTGTAGTGAAGTTAACCCCTACCTAAGCAATTGACCTTTTGTGTCACCAAACTTGGCTTTAAGTTTTGTGGCTATATTTTGAGGTGTTTTGTAACTGTAACCCATGTTCCAAATATAGAAGCATCTGATTATTCAGTAAGCACAGTGATTTAATTGTATTATTTTCTGTGTCAAACAAGGATTCTATGGCTAAAATCCTTGTTTTAATAACATTGTGGCAGCCTCCATTTCACTCTCATTTCAGATGTCCTTTAACCACTTCACCACTGAGGGATTTTACCCCTTGAGCACCAGAGCAATTTTCACCTTTCAGCGCTCCGTCCATTCATTCGTCTATAACTTTATTATTACTTATCGCAATGAAATGAACTATATCTTGTTTTTTCCGCCACCAATTAGGCTTTCTTTAGGTGGGACATTATGCCAAGAATTATTTTATTCTAAATGTGTTTTAATGGGGAAAATAGGAAAAAATGTGGGAAAAAATTATTATTTTCAGTTTTCGGCCATTATAGTTTTTAAATAATGCATGCTACTGTAATTAAAACCCATGAAATTTATTTGCCCATTATTCCTGATTATAAAACCGTTTAAATTATGTCCCTATCACAATGTTTGGCCCCAATATTTTATTTGGAAATAAAGGTGCATTTTTTTCAGTTTTGCGTCCATCCCTAATTACAAGCCCGTAGTTTATAAAGTAACAGTGTTATACCCTCTTGACATAAATATTTAAAAAGTTCAGTCCCTAAGGTAACTATTTATGTTTTTTTTTTATTGTATATATATTTTTTTTTTAAATTACAAAAAAAAAAAATTGGGGAGTGTGGGAGGTAATGAGTTAATTTATTATGTAAAACAATTTATTTGTATGTATAAAATGCATTAGGGTGTAGTTTACTATTTGGACACAAGATGGCCACAGTGAGTATGTTTACATGCGACCTGTAAGCGACCGGAAGGACGCTTACAGGAAGCAGTAGGAGGCTGGGAGACTCACAATGATCGCGCTGTTTCTGAAAGAAGCAGCAGATCATTGCGGGGGCTTAGATCAACAAACGGGAATGGATTTTCCCGTTCATTGATCTCCGGGCAAGCGGGCGGCGGCGTGCACGAGCGGCGGGTGCGCGCGCACGAGCGGCGGTAGCGCGGACAGCGGCGGGAGCGCGGAAGGTACGGATTTCTCCGTTCCTGGTTTTTTAGGAGGGAAAAAAGGGACGGAGAAATTCGTACCACCGAGGGTAAAGTGGTTAAACAGCCAAACACAGCTGTACAATATATGCTGACAGTTTCTAATTGTTGGTGGAAATCGGTGGGGCATATACTAAATGATCAAGGGTTAGGATATCTGCCACTACCAGGATGGCTGGCTAGCCAGAGTCCCCTGCTCTTCCCCAGGTGCAGACTTAAGCCTTATACACATGGTAGACTAAAATTGTTAGAGGTGGCTGTTTGGGGCTTTCTCAGCTGAGAATCTGTGGGTGTGTACAGCTACCCCAATGCTTTACTGAAAGATCCAGTGATGCACTTACTTCAGTTGTTCTCCTTACTCTGCCCACCAGAAGACACTTTGTCCTGTTGTTCTGCAGCATCCTCTCTCCTTCTACTGATCCTTAAAAATGGTGACTTGGCAATTCCATCTTGTGTAGTCTGGGAGAGGTTATATCTAAAGAGATACACACCTCCAGATCTGCTGGAATGCAATGATGTGTCAGCTTGTTAATGATACAGAGATTGCATTCCAGTGGTTCTGGAGGTGTGTTTAGCTTGCAGGGACAACAAAGGATGATTTGCATATTCAGCAGTGATGCATCATGGGAGGCATCATATGCTCACTCCAATTTGAATAATCACAAATAACTTCTGTTTTAAGAAGGCAAACTGGGTCCTTTGTGGCCCCTTACACACTCCAAGGAGTTTTGGTTCACCTGTGTAATCTGTATCCCAAGGGGGGATCTAGTTTTTTTTCCTTGGTTGATATGGGTCTCAGTTAATTTCTTCCTTCCACAAATCATATGACTATTAAAACAATGTATACAATATTGTTTATTAACGTTGTCATATTATAATACATTTGGTTTGAGATTAAAAAAAAATGTGCACAAGAAAAACATAGAAATTCAGGGAGAGTGGGAAGTAGTGTTGGGCGAACAGTGTTCGCCACTGTTCGGGTTCTGCAGAACATCACCCTGTTCGGGTGATGTTCGAGTTCGGCCGAACACCTGACGGTGCTCGGCCAAACCGTTCGGCCATATGGCCGAACTAAGAGCGCATGGCCGAACGTTCCCCGAACGTTCGGCTAGCGCTGTGATTGGCCGAACGGGTCACGTGGTTCGGACCCGAACGCGCTCTGATTGGCCGAACTGTCACGTGGTTCGGGTAAATAAATACCCGAACCACGTCATATCTCCGCCATTTGTCTGTGGGTTTAGCTTTGGGTAGGCAGGCAGGGTAGTTCGCGCTCCAGCCACGCTAGCCAGGGTCCCCCCCAGTCATTGTGTGTCGCTGCTGGGAACAGTAGTACACCGCTCGTTCAGCCACACTATATAGCATTCTGTGTACTGTTCTGTGTCTGCTGGGAACAGTAGTACACCGCTCGTTCAGCCACACTATATAGCATTCTGTGTACTGTTCTGTGTCTGCTGGGAACAGTAGTACACCGCTCGTTCAGCCACACTATATAGCATTCTGTGTACTGTTCTGTGTCTGCTGGGAACAGTAGTACACCGCTCGTTCAGCCACACTATATAGCATTCTGTGTACTGTTCTGTGTCTGCTGGGAACAGTAGTACACCGCTCGTTCAGCCACACTATATAGCATTCTGTGTACTGTTCTGTGTCTGCTGGGAACAGTAGTACACCGCTCGTTCAGCCACACTATATAGCATTCTGTGTACTGTTCTGTGTCTGCTGGGAACAGTAGTACACCGCTCGTTCAGCCACACTATATAGCATTCTGTGTACTGTTCTGTGTCTGCTGGGAACAGTGGTACACCGCTCGTTCAGCCACACTATATAGCATTCTGTGTACTGTTCTGTGTCTGCTGGGAACAGTGGTACACCGCTCGTTCAGCCACACTATATAGCATTCTGTGTACTGTTCTGTGTCTGCTGGGAACAGTAGTACACCGCTCGTTCAGCCAGACTATATACCATTGTTTACTGACACTATATAGCAGACTATATAGCATTGTGTGTACACCGCTCAGCCAGACTATATACCATTGTTTACTGACACTCTGTGTACACCGCTCAGCCAGACTATATACCATTGTTTACTGCCACTCTGATTCTGCTGGGAACAGTAGTACACCGCTCGCTCAGCCAGACTATATACCATTGTTTACTGACACTATATAGCAGACTATATAGCATTGTGTGTACACCGCTCAGCCAGACTATATACCATTGTTTACTGACACTCTGTGTACACCGCTCAGCCAGACTATATACCATTGTTTACTGCCACTCTGATTCTGCTGGGAACAGTAGTACACCGCTCGCTCAGCCAGACTATATACCATTGTTTACTGACACTATATAGCAGACTATATAGCATTGTGTGTACACCGCTCAGCCAGACTATATACCATTGTTTACTGACACTCTGTGTACACCGCTCAGCCAGACTATATACCATTGTTACCGTTGCCGGTCCCTGTTTATGGAACCTCTTATCTTTATTACATTTATGACTACATGGCGGTACAAAGCATGCTATCCGCACGCTTTTTGTCCTCATGCAAGGCCTGGGTTGTTGTGTCTCACAAAGCGTGGCCTTCTCCTCCTGCGCCTCCTCCTGTTCCATCACGTGTGCTGCTGCTGCTGCTGCTGCTGCTGCTGCTGGGTTACCGTTGCCGGTCCCTGTTTATGGAACCTCTTATCTTTATTACATTTATGACTACATGGCGGTACAAAGCATGCTATCCGCACGCTTTTTGTCCTCATGCAAGGCCTGGGTTGTTGTGTCTCACAAAGCGTGGCCTTCTCCTCCTGCGCCTCCTCCTGTTCCATCACGTGTGCTGCTACTGCTGCTGCTGCTGGGTTAGCATTGCCGCGTGGTCCCTGTTTATTGAACCTCTTATCTTTATTACATTTATGACTACATGGCGGTACAAAGCATGCTATCCGCACGCTTTTTGTCCTCATGCAAGGCCTGGGTTGTTGTGTCTCACAAAGCGTGGCCTTCTCCTCCTGCGCCTCCTCCTGTTCCATCACGTGTGCTGCTGCTGGGTTAGCGTTGCCGCGTGGTCCCTGTTTATTGAACCACTTATCTTTATTACATTTATGACTGCATGGTGGTACAAAGCATGCTATCCGCACGCTTCTTGTCCTCATGCAAGGCCTGGGTTGTTGTGTCTCAAAGCGTGGCCTTCTCCTCCTGCGCCACCCTCCTCCTGTTCCATCACGTGTGCTGCTGCTGGGTTAGCATTACCAGTCCCTTTTCCTGGAACCTCTTATATGTATTACATTTATGACTGCATGCCGACAAAAAGCATGTTACCTGTGCAAAGAAAACAGACATTTCCCGCATTTAAAAGACAGTTTTCCCTTTGAAACTTTAAAATCGATTTTCTCAAAAACTATAAGCTCTTTTTGCTAAATTTTTTTTTCCTCTTGTACCCACTCCCAAGGTGCACATACCCTGTAAATTTGGGGTATGTAGCATGTAAGGAGGCTTTACAAACCACAAAAGTTCGGGTCCCCATTGACTTCCATTATGTTCGGAGTTCGGGTCGAACACCCGAACATCGCGGCCATGTTCGGCCTGTTCGGCCCGAACCCGAACATCTAGATGTTCGCCCAACACTAGTGGGAAGTACTTTTTCACACCACCGTAAGACCGCAAGCTGTTCCGCATCTCCTTAAGGAATAGAGGCAGCATTCTCTGCTTCTACTACTCTCCTAATAATAATAATAATAATAATAATTACAACCATCATTGTCTGCAGTATTTTACTTTCTATTTCAGGAAAGTGACTATGACTGCATTGCTTAATAAACATCAGCCACATGCTGTGTCTTCCCAAGACATCACTTACTGGAAGTGCCATTATTGATTGCTCTGTATTTGTTTGGATGCTGTTAGTTAAGGTTTAATCGGCCTTGCCAGTAGAATCGTATGTTTTCCCTGTCATATACATCTGCAGAGATAAATAGGATTTCAATGAAATCTTGCATGTGATGGCGTTATCTAATGTTGTTATTCATGCTTTTATTTATTCAATTCTGAAACTGGAGACACTTTCCTTCATTTTAAAGATACAGTTTTCTAATTATTTTATTTATTTAGTAGTATAGAGGGGCTCACAATATTATACCTAAGGCTGGATTTATACTTTTTCCCACCCCTAGGCCAACTTTCTTGCATCTTACCTTCCATTTGCAGCACCTGCCTCCTATTCCTTGGGCAGCCACCTCTTCCATGTCTAACATTCCTGTACAGCAGCTTACTTCAGTTCTATACAGGTCCCTTGGGCAGCAGCTGCCTATAAAAAGAGTGCCGGAGATAGGCCCTAGTAGAATTACTAATATTCTACGACTTAATTCCAATAGTAAAATATCGGTAATGTTTACTGATATTTTACTACAACCTAATAATAATAATAATACTCTCACACAGAACTCTCCTTCTACTGAAGCCTAATCCCACCGGTGGTGCATTACCTTATCAACCCTCGGGTGTCTAACCTTAACATGCCCCCACCTACAAAGCAGGGAAAAAGGGTACATTTGGGCACCACCATAGGCTGTAATGTGAATTATGGCTATAGTGGAGTTCATGGTGTCATTTGGTCACCGGCAAAATTATGAAAAATAAAAAAACAGCTCAGTTCAGCTGGCAGCTAAAGTGCATCTTTCCCCTGAGTCCATGTCGGCCTAAAGGGGGAATAGTGATTAATGCTTCTGGGAAATTTGCAATAGCAGGGTAAGAATTGTTTTGCTTTACTCTGCTCTCAAATTTCTCAGTGCCGTTTTTGGATGTATGCCCCTGCCTAACCTTAACTCCCCCCCCCCCGTGTCTAACCTTAACCCCTAAGGACCCCTCCTCAAGCCTTACACTAAAGACTCTCACATCCTAACCCCCACCCCTGTTATTTTTGCCATCATAGGTGTAGATGTTTAAAGCCCCGATTGGCAGCTAACAAAGGTAAATAGCACTGATAACCTCAGGTGCCTCCAAGCCCAATTTACCATTTAGAGCCACTTATTGTGGCTTTTAACATTGCCACCTATGCTGGCACAGTTCTTTAACTGCTTTGACATCTTAAAGTTTTTCACTTTCCCGCATGTGGATTTCTGTAGTAATTGACATGTAGTGAGGGGAGGGCATGCTGTCGTTTCCAAACCCCTTCCAGAGGGAGAAAGAGAGAATAGCAATATTGTGGCACCAGTCTAAGAAATGCTAAATGCTTTATTTGACTTCCAACAGATCATGGAAGTGTTTTGTTGCTCTCTGCATACATTTTGGAGAGATTTTCCATTAAAAAAAATGACAGAAATTTTTATATAAAAAAAGTTCCTATGCAGTTCCACAAAACATACTTTGGGACACTAAAATTCAAACAGCGGATGGCAATTTTAAGCCTCTTTCGCATTACATAACACGTGCACAAACCCAATTTCGTACCTATGGCGTGACGTCTGGAAGTTGGAGTGCATCGCTGATCAGCAACGTTAGTTCTAATTTACCCAACGGGTAAACGCTACAGCTGGAAGATTCATAGCTCCCAGATGGGTTACAACATAACGCTTTGTCTAATGTGGAACGCTTTGTCTAATGTGAAAGGTAACATGAAAGTCAATAGACTTTCATGTCACCCCGCTTACCGCGTCCTAGAAGCGATCTGTCAAAATGCACGGAGCAACTCCTAGTGTCCTTACTAGTACTTTCGCCAATAGAGTGGTGCACATGAAGTTTGCATTGAATTTTTATGCATGTTGGAAAAATGAGTATCTTTCTGATGACACAATAGAGGCATCCAGGTTTGGATAAAACTGAGGTGCTCAATACTTTTTGGCTACTGGCTATTTGGCACTTGTATTGGTGTCAGACCCATGACGCATCCAGTCCTGCCTGGATACTCTAAGTGAAGTTGCCCTTTCTTGATAATTTCTACATCCAATTGACTACTAACATACTATCTGGCCTCCCATTGTGTCTGTGTCTTTTTTCTTTAGGGTGCCAAGACACCCCGTCCTTCCACATTTTTCTGATGAACTTAGCAAATTAAAGGCCAAATGCTGCTAACCAATAAACCAGTAGCTGATACATTTATACAGCTGATGATAAACTGGTTGGAAGTTCCTGGCCTTAAAGGACACCCGAGGCGAGAATAAACTAATAAAATAAACAATTGCATGTACCGTCCTTCTCCTAAGAATGACTTTTTAAGATATTCCACATTTTTATTTAATGTTTAATTCTACTTTTTAAGTTTTAACTGTTTTATTGTTGTTACTCAATTACACATTCATTAAAGTTTGCCAGAGCTAAAATCTATGAACTATTGACCCTTTTTATCTCTTTCCCACTCTCAGAAGCCATTTTCTTCTAGGAAAGTGTTTTATAGTTGGAATGTCTTATCAGTGAGTGAGTCACACTGTAGTCACTTCCTGTCTGGGTCAGGACTGAGTCAGCCACTTACATACCTGATATTTAACTCCTTCAGGCAGAGAAAGAAAAAAAGTAACACAGCATAGTTATTTGTATGCTGGCACTGTATATACCCATGTCTATCTCATCATGTCACATGTCCCCTCGGGTATCCTTTAATTTCACATCCATTCACAGACATAAAATCAGCATATTCAACATTAGATAGGAATAGCCCTTTATTTTTGCTCACTAGTATATTCAATGCCAATGTTGCAGCAATAAAAAAAAGCAAATAAATATTACTCAAACAGTGGTGGTGGTTAAGGGGTATGCGTGTGTGTGTTTGTGTGCAGTGCGTGTGTGTGTGTGTGTGTGTGTGTGTGCGTGCGTGCGTGCGTGCGTGCGTGTGTGTGTGTGTGTGTGCGCGTGCGTGTGTGTTTGTGTGCGTGTGTGCGCGTGTGTGCGTGTCTGTGTGTCTGTGTGTGTGTGTGCGTGTGCGTGTGTGTTTGTGTGCGTGTGTGCAGTGTGCGTGTGCGTGTGCGTGTGTGTGTGTGTGTGTGTGTGTGTGTGTGTGTGTGTGTGTGTGTGTGTGTGTGTGTGTGTGTGTAGGGGGATGGTCGGCTTGGAGTACTCCAAATAGTTTGTCTGCATTAGGGCACATGCTGGCTCTGAGCTTCTCTGGCTTGAACAGTTTGGGTGATAAACATCAGGGAAATCTTCAAATGCTGCAGATAAATAAATAAATAAATTGTTTCTTTCACAGCCCAGACAGACTATTCTGGAGTGTATATTGGTCAGCTCAGCAGCTCCTTCTTCAGGTATCTGTTTCCTAAGAAAGAAAGCCAGTGAGGCCACCTTATGGAAGTCTCATTTTCTCATGCATTTCAACAATGCCTTATTAATGGGACTGTGAGAATTAAGCCCTGACTCCAGTCATTTACCTGGCAAAGCACACAATGTGCAATTTACAGGAAAGCTCTGACTGCTAACTAATGCATGGTGACCAAACACAACAGGCTTAAAATATTCACGGCTATTCAGTATTTTTTATATAAATGTAAATTGCATTAATTCTTAAAATAATGCATGGAGAGTGAAGTGTCAAATCCTCTGCCACCAAGCAGCATCTGGCTAATGCTAGGGCTACACGGTACGTTTCTGTACCGTGTATCGAGCAGCTGATCAGGCCAGCTGATAATATTCAGCTGGTCCGATCAAGCTGCTCAACCCCCGCCCGCTCCATCCCCGCCGGCGGACAATGGCAGGGAATCGAGCAGCTGATAAGGAGTGCCGGCGGGGACGAGCGGGGACGCGGCGGGGGTCAATCGGGCGCCAATCGGCTGCCAGATCGACCAGTGTATTCCCAGCGTAACAGTGAGGAAAAAAGTATTTGATCCCCTGCTGATTTTGCTTGTTTGCCCTCTGACCAAGAGATGGCCAGTCTATAACTGTAATGGTAGATTTATTGTAGCTGTGAGAGACAGAATAATAGGGATGGTCGCTGGATTCCGGCCGGAATTTGGTGATTCCAGTTCCGATATGACGGAACGGAATTGCTATAGGGCTAAAACGGAATTCCGCGGAAAATTTTAAAATTCCGTGAAATTTTACGGAATTCAAATTTGTTTCCCCACCAAACTGATTTCTGCCTGATAACAGGTATTTATACTCCCTTCCCCCAGAGGGAGGAGGGTCTCATCTTCCAGGGAATTGTAGTATTTCAAAAGCCAGCATACATTAGCTTGGCTGGGGATTGATCCCAGGTCTGAGTGCGTGGTAGGTAGCTCTCTTCACCACTATACCACCACCAACAATTCATGCTGAAGCCAGCCTAGCATGTACCATTATGATATATCCAAGAGAAAAATGAGCGTGCTTAAGGATTTGTAGCATGATGTCAAAAGCCAACTCACATTGGCTGGGAATTAAACCCAGGTCTAGTGCTCGGTAGGCTGCTATCCTAACCATTATACCACCAATACAACACACTGCAATGCTACATGCTGAAGCCAGCCTAGCATGTACCATTGTGATATACCCAAGAGAAAAATGAGCTCTCTCTCTCTAGGACTTGATGCCATTGAACTGAATTTTCAGCTTAAAACCATCAACGGATACCGGCAGAATTTCACAGGCAATTTCGGAATTCCACCAGATTGAAAAAGCAATTCCGTTCCGACCAAACGGAACGGAATGACCAATTTCTGCCTAAAATTGCGGAAAATACAATTCCGCGGAAAGCAGTGACCATCCCTACTAGAGAGAGAGAGAGAGAGAGAGAGAGAGATGAATCTACCTGGCTATCTGGGGTTCTCTTCAGACAACTGTTGAACACAAAAGGCAAGGCCATGCCTGGGTGGCTTGAACCACCAACCTTGCAGTTAACAGCCAAACGCGCTAACCAATTGTGCCACAGACACTGTGTACTACAAAGACTGTGCATGCAGTTGCTGTTGAATGATTTTATGGGGATGTATGTGTGTCTTTTGGAGGCAGGAAGTAAGTCTGCTCCAAGAAGTTTCAGCATGTAGTGTTGGTGGTATAATGGTTAGGATAGCAGCCTACAGAGCGGTATGCCTGGGTTCTATTCCCGGCCAATGTGAGTTGGCTTTTGACATGCTACAAATCCTTAAGCAAGCTAATATTTCTCTTGGATACATACAGAGCGGTAGGCCTGGGTTCAATTCCTGGGCCTGGCCAATGTATGTGAGTTCGATTTTAAAATCCTACAAATCCCTAAACAAGCTCATTTTTCTCTTGGATATATCTTAATGGTACATGCTAGGCTGGCTGCAGCATGTAGCATTGTAGTGTGTTGTCTTGGTGGTATAATGGTTAGGATAGCAGCCTACCGAGCACTAGACCTGGGTTCAATTCCCAGCCAATGTGAGTTGGCTTTTGACATGCTACAAATCCTTAAGCAAGCTAATTTTTCTCTTGGATATATCATAATGGTACATGCTAGGCTGGCTTCAGCATGTAGCATTGTAGTGTGTTGTGTTGGTGGTATAATGGTTAGGATAGCAGCCTCCAAAGCAGTAGGCCTGGGTTCTATTTGTGGCCAATGTGAGTTGGCTTTTGACATGCGACAAATCCCTAAACAAGCTCATTTTTCTCTTGGATATATCATAATGGTACATGCTAGGCTGGCTTCAGCATGTAGTGTTGGTGGCGGTATAGTGGTGAAGAGAGCTACCTACCACGCACTCAGACCTGGGTTCAATTCTCGGCCAAGCTATGTATGCTGGCTTTTGAAATACTACAATTCTCTGGAAGATGAGACCCTCCTCCCTCCGGGAGGAGGAAGGAAGGAGGAGGGAGAAAAGGGACTAAGGGAACAGTCAATAGGGTCTATGGGCTATCATATAGCATACACAAGGTTCTATTTGCGATTATTATAATTTTTCCTCCGGAATCCGGAATTCCGCGGAAATTCGTAAAAATCTGATGGAATTCTCATAGCGACGGAATTTAGCTCTGGCGGAATCCGCGTATTCCAGCGGAACAGAATTTGTTCATTCCGATCATCCCTACAGAATAACGATAAAAGAACCCTCAAACACTTGCCTTAAAGCGGACCTGAACTCAGTACTTCCTCTCTGCTCTAAAACATAAGAAACAACATACTAACCTTTAAATAAAAAAATATTTATTTGTTACAGCTGATACAAATTATGCAATAAACCTGCAGTGTGTCTACTTCCTGCTTTCATGGAAACAGATATATTGCTAACATCCCTTGTTTACCTATTAACTCTCTACTGTGGCAATCAGCTGACACAATTAAGAGATCACAGAGGTCAAATGTTTGTTGTAGCTGGCCACCAGGTTTGCACACATCTCAGAAGGGATTTTGACCAACTCCTCTTTGAAGATCCTCTCCTAATCAGTAAGGTTTTGAGGCAGATGTTTGGCAATTTTGAACCTTCAGGTTCCTCCACAGATTTTCTATTTGATTAAGGTCTGTAGACTGGCTAGGCCACTCCAAGACCTTCATGTGCTTCTTGTTGAGCTTCTTGTTGGGCCACTCTGAAGTCTTGGGTCATTGTTCTCCACGTGTACGCATGGGTTTCCAGTTTCCTCCCACATCCCAAAACATAAAGTTAATTGACTTCCAGCGAAATATATATCTAGACTATATAGATCCAAAAAGAGATGTAGGGGTTTTTTTTGTTTTTTTTTAATCCTAAAAAAACCTAACCAGGTATCACTAATACCACTCTACTACTATAATAAATGCACAAGCTGAAAATGCAGTTAAGGCAGCCATACACTGGTCAATTGCCACCAGATCGACCAACAGATAGATCCCTCTCTGATCGAATCTGATCAGAGAGGAATCTATTGGCTGCCCATTACTGCACACAGATTTTGAATCAATTTCAGCTTGAAATCCATTCACAACCTGTGGAGCTGCCGCCTGCTCGATAGCATAGGGCGCTCTACTGTTTGAACATCAGGCTTGTCACATGGAGGAGACAGGAAGTGAAGAGGAGACAGGCCAGCCAGAGAAAGTGTCAGCATGGACTGGGGAACGGCACCGGTGGACAGGTAATGTATTGCTGCCACTATGCTGCGTCGGTCATCCCCGAATCGATGGCCGCTTACAACACTCTCCTGACCCGCCCACGAATTTTCCGCCGGGACAGATCGATCGATTTCAGATGGTAATCGGTCGATCAGTCACAGTGATCGAATCTGCTTAATATCGACGGGAAATCGACCTAGTGTATGGGTAGCTTTAGTTCACTTCACTATAAAGTACACAGTGAGTGAACAACAGTGCACTACGCTAACTCTGTGTTATAGATTAGAGACCAAAGACTGACTGTCACTTTACCTCACTTTATTATTATTATTATTTATTTTATTTATAAAGCGCCAACATATTACGCAGCACTGGACAATAAATATATACGATGATACAAGGATGACAGACATAACAAGGTTATACAACAGAGAACAAAGTTATACATGCAAATTGTACAAAATACATGATCATGCGATATGGGCTGGTTAGGTAGGCCCAGTAATACAAGTACAGGCTGTCATAGGACAGGAGTACATGATCCTGTAGATTACACTAGGGAATGGAGGACCCTGCCAGAGGCTTACAATCTAAAGGGTGGGGTGTAAAAACTAGGCGGCAGCACAATCTGACACTGACTGTGATACACTAATACTGGCTATATACAACAGTACAGTCTAATGCTAGGTACACACTATGAGATTTTCTGGCAGATTTCCTGTCAGATCGATTATATCCAACATGTCCGATCTGATTTCTATTCGATTTCCGATCATTTTCCAATCGATTTCTGACTGTTTTTCATTCAATTCGATTGGAAATTGATCGGAAAACGATCGGACATGTTGGAAATAATCAATCTGACAGTAAATCCGCCAGAAAATCTCATAGTGTGTACCTAGCATAACAGTCTAAAGGTGCCAATTAACGGTACAATTTTTCATGAAATGCGATCTATTGATGCAATTTAAACGATCGTAACTAATCGGAAGGCAATTATCAACTGTTTACATTTACTGAACTTTCTTCAAATTCGATCATAAAATCCAACTTCTAGATCAATTTTATCCTATATAGTAATCAACCAAGGAATTGTTCCTTATCGATTGCCTTCATAAACGATGAATTTTCTATACAATTTGATCGTAAAAATCACATTAAAAAATCACATTTGGTGGAAAAATGGTACCATTAACTGTAAAGCTAAGCTTGCTTAATCCCTGAACCCTGCCTACACCAGGCCTAGCTAGCAGCACAACTAGTAGTGATACGCTAGGTGCTATGTGGATCACTACACAATATAGGTGGTAATACACGTATCAGTTATCTTCAGTTCAGTGGGCTAGACAAAATCGGAGTCGGTAACAGGCTAAGGTCATACACGTAAGATCAGAAGGCTACGGTACAAAAGGCTGAGACAAAGTCTAGGTCGGTAACTGGCTAGGGTCATACACGAGATATCAGATGGCTAAGGTACAAGGGGATGAGGCAGAAACGAGGTCAAGAATAAGCAAGAGGTCATACACAGTAAATCAGAAAAATAACAAACAGCTCAACTAGCTGGTAAATATATATTTGCAGATTTGCATATATATTTATCAAGAACTAGCTAAAGCACGAGTAATAACAATTAGCAAGACCTGCAACAACCAGCAAACTAATCGCTATCACGGGCAAGGACTGAATGAGAGACAGGGATGAAATACCCAAAAAGCCCACCCAAAGCCGGGCCCAACCTACAGCACCCAATCAGCACACAGCACCCTGAGTGTCAGCTGACCAAGCTCTCAGCTGACACTATCATTGCCGACGTCGGGGGGGGGGCATAAGAGTGGCTCCGAGCCGCACGCGCCCGCCCAGGGATGCAAGGGAGACGCTCATTCCCAGTCACCGCGGCAGGGGTGCTGGGGATGCCCCCGGACAAGTTGGAAGAGGAAGCTCGTGGCTGGACTCCGCCATGCAAGCCGCCTGAGCCAGCGCTGAAACCGCTGACAGGTGAGTCCCTTACATACAGCTAAGCTAACCTAACTGAACTCCTATTCTATCCCTATGCACACTACGCTAACACTGAGTTTGACTATCAATCAATGAATCAGCTAAAACTCAACTAGCTAGCAGAACAACAATCAAATATCTATACAGGCAATGTAAGTGACAGTTGAATCTCTCTATTGAACTGTGAAAATGCACTTGCTTTAAAGAGGAACTCCAGTGAAAATAATGTAAATAAATGATTTAGTCAGTGTTTGCCCATTGTAAAATCTTTTAAATCCCTGATTTAAATTTGGACATTTATCACATGGTGACATTTTTACTGCTGGCAGGTGATGTAGCTGCTGCTTGCTGTTTTGGCAGTTGGAAACAGCTATAAACAGCTATTTCCCACAATGCAACAAGGTTCACAGACAGGAAACTGACAGGAGTACCACGGTCCTCAGAGTTTCTTGTGGGAGGGGTTTTACCACAATATCAGTCATACTGTGCCCCCTGATGGTCTTTGTGTGAAAAGGAATAGATTTCTCATGTAAAAGGGGGCATTAGCTGCTGATTGGGATAAAGTTCAATTCTTGGTCTGAATTTCTCTTTAAAGAGAACCTGAACTGAAAATAAAAAGTCAAAATAAACATAAACACGTCATACTTACCTCCTGTGTAGTCTACTCATCAATCTCTTTCTTTTCCCCTGCGTCCTGTTTGTCCACTGCAATGAATAGAATTCTCTGTCCTCCATTTTGAAAATGGCCATTGCCCCATAACAGCTACTGGGTCAGCACACTGTTAAACTGTAATGTCTAGCAACTTGAGCCATAGGGAAACATGGACATTACCTTGCACATTCAGTTGTAACTGACAGCAGCTGATATATAACTGACAGCAACTGATATATTTCAGTTCTGACAAAATATTGTCAGAACTGGAAAGGATCACTGTATGAAGAAAATGGTGAGCTTCTAAGATGAACTGACGGTGATGTAAGTATGTAATATTCATTTGCAGATACATCATGTCTTTATTTTAAATAATTTTACTCAGTACAAGTTCCCTTTAAGGACAAACAGCACTGGAGAAGCTCTCAGTTAAAAAATCACCAAGCAAGGAGAGAGTTAAAAAAATGACTGCCCCTTTTATATAGGGGAGGGGTGCATAGTTTTTGGTAAAAACTAGCCAGGAAATTGGTGAAACTTCCTTAACAACCAGGACATTTTATAACAAGTTTTTACCTTTAAATCATCTTAACGCACCCCAAATTTGGCAACCCTATTGATTACAATGCATTTTGAGGAAATTTGTTGAATAGTCAATTTTGCCAAAGAGTGTGTGGGGTGCTGCCTGTACTGCGGCCCGTAGAGGCCTTCAGGTAAGTTAAGGCTAAGTTCACACTGAACCTATTGCCTTCTGTGCCAGCACAGAAATTGGTCAGTCTCAGCAGACCCAGCTAATAGTAAACAAAGTCTATGGGAGTGCATGCGACCTAGACCATGCACAGTGAAGCCTGACTGGGTCAGTCAGTACACGATCCCTTGAGTGACAGAGTACTGTCGACGCTGTACAGTCACACCATCAGCCTCTAGGCTAGCGACGTGTCTGTTGCTATGCGGGGGGACAGAGGGGGAACAAGTGGTGTGCAACAGAGTGGATTACCATGGGTGGGGAGAACAATGCGATCAGGTGTTGATCAGGGAACAATAAAGATCTGACATGCCGGACCTTTATCAGACATCAATGTAAACATGCTGGTTTGACTCACAATTCTCAGCCGAGGTGGTCTTTATTGTGTGTATGTAGCCTAAAGGTCCGTACACACGCCGGACTGCAGGCAACGACGGGTCTGTGGTCACCTCCCGCTGGGCGGGTTTTCAGCAGACAGTCCGGCGTGTGTACAGTCTGTCGGTGGACTGATACGGCTGTTTCTGAGTGATCCGCCGGGCGGATCGCTCAGAAACAGCCTTATCAGTCTGCAGACAGACTGTACACACGCCGGACAGTCGCTGGAATGCCCACCCAGCGGGAGGTCGTCTCCTGCAGTCCGGCGTGTGTACGGACCTTAAGAGAGAGAGAAAGATTACAGATAAGTGATAGAACATCACTATTAAAGCTGTACTATTTTAACAATTCATGTGTGCAGGGGCAGGTCTCATTTTGTGACTTGTTTTCTTTAAGGCCACCCAATGAGGCTTAAAAACAAAATGAAAAAAAGAAGAATAGATCATTTTTTCCTGACTAAACATTTGTCTTAACTGCTTAATAAAGAGATTTTTCCCGTGTCAAACATAAAATATTCATCAACATCAATCAAACTAAATGAACAGAGTCCTTTAAAAAACAGAAAATGAGAGGAAACCAGCTGATAAATTACAATACAAAGTAACAATGTCATCTCATCAACATGTTATTTGACATATGTTAGGATAATAAAATAACAATATACTGTAAGCGACAATAATAGTAGCAGCAAAACAATTACTGCAGGCACATAAATAATGTGACATTTTAGTTAATAAAGACTCTGCCCGGCGTGCAAGGCATGCTAACATCAAATTTAAATACCCAGAGTGTACGATATGATGGATGGCTGTACTAAGTATGCTCACCCCGTACAGACATATAATATCTTTTCTACATGCCTCGGTGCAATGGCTGAACACATGTATGCCCATGATGATACTGTGCATCAGAAATATAAATACATGCTCACATGACTGTATCACATTTACAATTGTAAATTGTTCCACGGAAGCAATTGTTTTCTGGTTATTTGCAACCGAAGCATAATTTCAGTCACCTTGAGGCTGGTAAAATGTACTCTGTGTATTTTATGTTCATTGATATGGCCTGGGCATATTTGTTAGTACTTTTTATCGCAGAGTTAAATCCTTTTGAGCTTCCACTAAACCTGTAACCACTTAACCACCAGGGCCTTATATAACTATATGGAGAATTGGAAATATGACAGTTTCTCTGGCTCTATTTCTATCGAGTTAATCTTGCTATAGTTTATATAATGACGGCATGATTTGAAGAAATAAAAATAGGCAGCCGTATGTAATCCAGCTTGTCACCTTTTGCAATGCCCCGACTCTCATATGCTTATGGCAGTGCTTGTTACAGGGGGACATAATGAAACCACCTCTTATGGGAAGGCACTATGGCTGCATTTCCTGCAAAAGCATCATTAGGGCTTAATTTAAATTATCCAGGTCTGACTCCATGTGACCAAGCATCTGAATGACACCAAACCCCGACATGAAAGGTTCAATCTCAGCATTCTCTGCATGTGGTCTTTTCATTGATGCCCTGAATGCACTTCTAAGTTCCAGCTAACCTGCTACTGTTGAACACTTGAGAAGATGCAAAGTACTCCCAGCACTGCTATTCAATCTTAGTTTTTATTTGTGGTTAACACTTACATCAATTCATTCAAAAAACTTTGGGATCTATTTTTTGTTGCTCATATTTGTGAACAAATTTAGGGACAATTAACCTTGAAATGGTAGTTGAAAAAAATCCCCAGTTTAACTTACTTAGGACTTTTTCTAGAACCCCTGTAGTCCTACTGGTCCCCTGCCATCATTCTGTGCTTCTTCCTTAAGCCGCTGTACCCTTTGGAAAGCTGGCTGACTCAGCCAGTCGCCAGCCACTACGCCTCCTTAATCACGCTCATATGGGGTTTGGCACATGCGCAGTTGCAATTTTTTTTTTTGAACTGCGCAAGCGCTGAACGCTCCCAGCTTTGCATGCAGGTTTTGGAGAAGAACTGCTGATGCAGGGGACAGAGCGGAACGACGACAAAGGACCAGAATGACCACGGGGGGGGGGGGGGGGGGGCTGGAGCTTGCTAGAAGAAGCCCTGGGTAAGTTAAACTGGGTAAGTTTTTTCACTTTACATTTCGTTTCAGGGGAAAAATTAGTTCCTGAATCCAGTTAGATAAAATCCCTGGATCAATTTTTTTTTCAGCTAGTATTTATAACTGGGGATGTCCAGCATTTAAACCTCTACAAATGCAGATCTAGAATTCACCATAACTACCGTACTTCCTGTGGTAAAATATTCCACTTTTACAACTCTTACTGTACTGTTCTGTACTGTAAAGAACTCCTTCCTAACTAGATGGCAAAACCTGTTTTCCTCCATATGCAGATCAGGTCCCATTCCCCTTTGTACAAGCCTAGGGACAAAAAGCTCATCTGCCAAGCTTTTGTATTTATACAGATTAACCACTTGAGGACCACAGTCTTTTCGCCCCTTAAGGACCAGAGCTTTTTTTCCATTCAGACCACTGCAGCTTTCACGGTTTATTGCTCGGTCATACAACCTACCACCTAAATGAATTTTACCTCCTTTTCTTGTCACTAATAAAGCTTTCTTTTGATGCTATTTGATTGCTCCTGCGATTTTTACTTTTTATTATATTCATCAAAAAAGACATGAATTTTGTCAAAAAAATATTTTTTTTTAACTTTCTGTGCTGACATTTTTCAAATAAAGTAAAATTTCTGTATACATGCAGCACGAAAAATATGGACAAACATGTTTTTGATAAAAAAAAACCCATTCAGCCTATATTTATTGGTTTGGGTAAAGTTATAGCGTTTACAAACTATGGTGCAAAAAGTGAATTTTCCCATTTTCTAGCATCTCTGCCTTTTCTGACCACCTGTCATGTTTCATGAGGGGTTAGAATTCCAGGATAGTATAAATACCCCCCAAATGACCCCATTTTGGAAAGAAGACATCCCAAAGTATTCACTGAGAGGCATAGTGAGTTCATTGAAGATATTATTTTTTGTCACAAGTAAGCAGAAAATGACATTTTGTGACAAAAAAAAAAGTTTCCATTTCTTCTAACTTGCTTTGAAAAAAATGAAATCTGACACGGACTCACCATGCCCCTCTCTGAATACCTTGAAGTGTCTACTTTTCAAAATAGGGTCATTTGTGGGGTGTGTTTACTATCCTGACATTTTGGGGGGTGCTAAATTGTAAGCACCCCTGTAAAGCCTAAAGATGCTCATTGGAGTTTGGGCCCCTTAGCGCAGTTAGGCTGCAAAAAAGTGCCACACATGTGGTATTGCCGTACTCAGGAGAAGTAGTATAATATGGTTTGGGGTGTATTTTTACACATACCCATGCTGGGTGGGAGAAATATTTCCGTAAATGACAATTTTTAGATTTTTTTTTTTTACACACAATTGTCCATTTACAGATATATTTCTCCCACTCAGCATGGGTATGTGTAAAAATACACCCCAAAACACATTATACTACTTCTCCTGAGTACGGCGATACCACATGTGTGGCACTTTTTTGCACCCTAACTGTGCTAAGGGGCCCAAAGTCCAATGAGTACCTTTAGGATTTCACGGGTCATTTTGCGACATTTGGTTTCAAGACTACTCCTCACGGTTTAGGGCCCCTAAAATGCCAGGGCAGTATAGGAACCCCACAAATGACCCCATTTTAGAAAGAAGACACCCCAAGGTATTCCGTTAGGAGTATGGTGAGTTCATAGAAGATTTTTTTTTTTGTTACAAGTTAGCGGAAATCGATTTTAATTGTTTTTTTTCACAAAGTGTCATTTTCCGCTAACTTGTGACAAAAAATAAAATATTCTATGAACTCACCATACTCCTAACGGAATACCTTGGGGTGTCTTTTTCTAAAATGGGGTCATTTGTGGGGTTCCTATACTGCCCTGGCATTTTAGGGTCCCTAAACCGTGAGGAGTAGTCTTGAAACCAAATGTCGCAAAATGACCTGTGAAATCCTAAAGGTACTCATTGGACTTTGGGCCCCTTAGCGCACTTAGGGTGCAAAAAAGTGCCACACATGTGGTACCGCCGTACTCAGGAGAAGTAGTATAATGTGTTTTGTGGTGTATTTTTACACATACAGATGCTGGGTGGGAGAAATATCTCTGTAAATGACAATTATTTGATTTTTTTACACACAATTGTCCATGTACAGAGAGATTTCTCCCACCCAGCATGGGTATGTATAAAAATACACCCCAAAACACATTATACTACTTCTTCTGAGTACGGCGATACCACATGTGTGACACTTTTTTGCAACCTAGGTGCGGTAAGGGGCCTAACATCCTATTCACAGGTCATTTTGAGGCATTTGGATTCTAGACTACTTATCACGGTTTAGGGCCCCTAAAATGCCAGGGCAGTATAGGAACCCCACAAGTGACCCAATTTTAGAAAGAAGACACCCAAAGGTATTCCGTTAGGAGTATGGTGAGTTCATAGAAGATTTTATTTTTTGTCACAAGTTAGCGGAAAATGACACTTTGTGAAAAAAAACAATTAAAATCAATTTCCGCTAACTTGTGACAAAAAAAATAAATCTTCTATTAACCCACCATACTCCTAACGGAATACCTTGGGGTGTCTTCTTTCTAAAATGGGGTCATTTGTGGGGTTCCTATACTGCCCTGGCATTTTAGGGGCCTTAAACCGTGAGTAGTCGTCTTGAAACCAAATGTCGCAAAATGACCTGTGAAATCCTAAAGGTACTCATTGGACTTTGGGCCCCTTAGCGCACTTAGGGTGTAAAAAAGTGCCACACATGTGGTCCCGCCGTACTCAGGAGAAGTAGTATAATGTGTTTTGTGGTGTATTTTTACGCATACAGATGCTGGGTGGGAGAAATATCTCTGTTAATGATAATTATTTGATTTTTTTTACACACAATTGTCCATGTACAGAGAGATTTCTCCCACCCAGCATGGGTATGTGTAAAAATACACCCCAAAACACATTATACTACTTCTCCTGAGTACGACGGTACCACATGTGTGACACTTTTTTGCAGCCTAGATGCGCTAAGGGGCCCAATGTCCTATTCACAGGTCATTTTGAGGCATTTGTTTTCTAGACAACTCCTCACGGTTTAGGGCCCCTAAAATGCCAGGGCAGTATAGGAACCCCACAAGTGACCCCATTTTAGAAAGAAGACACCCCAAGGTATTCTGTTAGGTGTATGGTAAGTTCATACAAGATTTTATTTTTTGTCACAAGTTAGTGAAAAATGACACTTGGTGAAAAAAACAATAAACATCAATTTCCGCTAACTTTTGACAAAAAAATAAAATCTTCTATGAACTCATCATACACCTAACAGAATACCTTGGGGTGTCTTTTTTCTAAAATGGGGTCACTTGTGGGGTTCCTATACTGCCCTGGCATTTTACGGGCCCTAAACCGTGAGTAGTCTGGAAACCAAATTTCTCAAAATGACTGTTCAGGGGTATAAGCATCTGAAAATTTTGATGACAGGTGGTCTATGAGGGGGCAAATTTTGTGGAACCGGTCATAAGCAGGGTGGCCTCTTAGATGACAGGTTGTATTGGGCCTGATCTGATGGATAGGAGTGCTAGGGGGGTGACAGGAGATGATTGATGGGTGTCTCAGGGGGTGGTTAGAGGGGAAAATAGATGCAATCAATGCACTGGGGAGATGATCGGAAGGGGGTCTGAGGGGGATCTGAGGGTTTGGCCGAGTGATCAGGAGCCCACACGGGGCAAATTAGGGCCTGATCTGATGAGTAGGTGTGCTAGGGGGTGACAGGTAGTGACAGGCAGGAGGTGATTGATGGGTGTCTCAAGGTGTGATTAGAGGGGGGAAATTGATGCAAGCAATGCACTGGCGAGGTGATCAGGGCTGGGGTCTGAGGGTGTGGGCGGGTGATTGGGTGCCCTAGGGGCAGATTAAGGTCTAATCTGATGGGTAACAGTGACAGGTGGTGATAGGGGGTGATTGATGGGTGATTGATGGGTAATTAGTGGGTGTTTAGGGTAGAGAACAGATGTAAACACTGCACTTGGGAGGTGATCTGACGTCGGATCTGCGGGCGATCTATTGGTGTGGGTGGGTGATCAGATTGCCCGCAAGGGGCAGGTTAGGGGCAGATTGATGGGTGGCAGTGACAGGGGGTGATTGATGGGTGGCAGTGACAGGGGGTGATTGATGGATGATTGACAGGTGATCAGTGGGTTATTACAGGGAAGAACAGTTGTAAATATTGCCCTGGTGAATTGATAAGGGGGGGGGGGTCTGAGGGCAATCTGAGCGTGTAGGCGGGTGATTGGGTGCCCGCAAGGGGCAGATTAGGGTCTGATCTGATGGGTAGCAGTGACAGGTGGTGATAGGGGGTGATTGATGGGTAATTAGTGGGTGTTTAGGGTAGAGAACAGATGTAAACACTGCACTTGGGAGGTGATTTGACGTCGGATCTGTGGGCGATCTATTGGTGTGGGTGGGTGATCAGATTGCCCACAAGGGGCAGGTTAGGGGCTGATTGATGGGTGGCAGTGACAGGGGGTGATTGATAGGTGATTGACAGGTGATTGACAGGTGATCAGTGGGTTATTACAGGGGGATAAAGGTATACAGTGCACAGGGGGGGGGGGTCGGGAGGGGGGTCTGGGGAGAATCTGAGGGGTGGAGGGGTGATCAGGAGGGAGCAGGGGGCAGTTTAGGGTTAAAAAAATAGCGTTGACAGATAGTGACAGGGAGTGATTGATGGGTGATTAGGTGGGTGATTGGGTGTAAACATGGGTCTGGGAGGTGGGCAGGGGGGGGGGTCTGAGGGGTGCTGTGGGTGATCAGGGGGCAGTGGGGGAGAAATCAGTGTGCTTGGGTGCAGACTAGGGTGGCTGCAGCCTGCCCTGGTGGTCCCTCGGACACTGGGACCCCCAGGGCAGGAGGCAGCCTGTATAATAGGCTTTGTATACATTACAAAGCCTATTATACACTTTTCGTGCGGCGATCGGGGTGCTAGTAACCCGCCGGCGCTTCCGAACGGCCGGCGGGTTACAGCGCGGGGGGCGGAGCCAGTCGTGACGCGATCGCCGCATAAGCACGCCCGCCGCGGCCACCGCCGATGGGCGTTTTGTGGTCGTTTGGGCCCAGCCCTTGCCGCCGCCCATCGGCTTAAGGCGGTCAGCAAGTGGTTAATCAGGTCACCCCTTAGCTGTCTTTTTTCCCTTTGACTGTGTTTCTGTGTAACTGTTGTGGGGATTTCCCCTAACTTCCTGTCATTTGTAACACCTTTGAACTTCATCCCAATAAGTAGCTGATACCCCCTTTCCCATGAGAAATCTTTTCCTTTTCCCAAACGGAGGATCAGGGAGCTCTGTATAGCTGATATTGTGGTGAAACCCCACCCACAGTGGGATGACAGGACCATTGTCCTGACAGTTTCCTGTCTGGGAACCTAATTTCATTGTGGGAAAAAACAGCTGTTTACAGCTGGGTCCAACGGCTAAAAAAGCAAGCAGCATCTCCTTCCACTGACATCACCTGCCAGCAGTAAAAATGTCACCACTTGATAAATGTCAGAATGTAAATCAGGGAGAGGAAAGATTTTACAACGAGCAAACACTGACTAAATCTTATATATTGTAAAAATGAAGCACTTTTTTATTACATCATTTTCACTGGAGTTCCTCTTTTAAAGAAACAGGAAGTGATTTAAAATTGCCCCATTGTAAGGGTTAGATAGCAACAAAACCCTGGAAGCTTCTGTGCTCTGTCTAGAAACTCTAAAACTAAGGTTTTAAATAAATGATGCAGAAAGTTCTGCAATGTAGACAGTACTGTAAAATGTGTTTAGTACGCAGTACTTTCATCAACTGAACAGTTCATTGTACTTTGTTGAGCTGGTAGAGTATATTTAAATGCCATAATTCTAAGATACTTCGCCAAAGAATTAAGATAAATCTATTACTATTGATGACATTACAGTAGCTATTAATTATTTTCACTTAAGCTAAATACTTTGCCCAGATGACTCTGAGTTCCATATGCACAGCCAGCTTCTACCATCTCTGACTTTAACATTCTATTTTTAAATTGCACTAAATAATTCAAAGCCCAAGCTGCAGCATTATAAGTATATCATAAAAGTAGATCATAATAGAGTGTATTGGGTTATGATGCTCAATTTATTATTAACACAGACACACTTGTAAACACTTACATATTTTCATGGGATAAGAATACTTACAAGTTCACTTTATACTCCTCCTCACTCCCAAGGATAAAAATAATAAATAAAATAGTAAATAAAAAAATAGACTAGTGATGATCGTAATTAGCTAATTATGATTACGCAATTTGCTGCGTACATTTTTGCAATTACACCTATACATAATTACAATTTGTAAATTCAGTTGATTTTGCATAGTCATTCGTAATTTTGCAGTCCTGACTCAGACAGGAAGTGACTACAGTGTGACCCTCACTGAGAAGAAATTCCCCTTTTTTATCACTTTCTTTCTCTCAGAAGCTATTTTCTGCTAGGAAAGTGTTTTATATTCTTATATTTTTTCTTATCAGTGAGGGTCACACTGTAGCCACTTCCTATCTGAGTCAGGACTGAGTCAGCTACTTACATAACTGATATTTAACTCTTTCAGGCAGAGAAAGAAAAAAAGGAACACAGCATAGTTATTTGTGTGCTAGGCACTGTGCATACACATGTCTATCTCATTAAGTCACATGTTAGTTCGGGTATCCTTTAAGGAGAATAGTGGGTACACGTCAAAAAAAATAATTTTAAAAATGCAAGGAAAAGTGTTTTTAAACTCAGAAAAATGACCAAAAAAAAAACAATTTTTCTTTGCATTTTTAAAATTGATTTTCTCAAAAACTACAAAGTCTTCTTGAAAAATGTTGACTTGTACCCACTATTCTCCTTAATATAGTAGCAATAGCATGTACGGGGGCTTTGCTATTAACCACCAAAGTCGGCACAAAATGTAGCGAAATTTCATGAAAATTATGCGAAAAATTACACGAAATTATGAAATATTACTATTACATACAAAATTAATTACGATGTTCTCTGAAATTTTGCATTACGGTTACGATGCGTAATTGCAAATTTTGCATATGCGGAATTTTGGCCCACCACTAATATAGACTAACTTTAAATTTGGATTCCAACTGCGCCAGTGATAAGGCTGACAAATATGTCTTCAAGATGTAAACCTTTGGTTCCTGAAATCACAACCCAATTATATGCATATAATGAAATAAGACACACACAATAACACTGTCACCGTATCAGTCTGACTTCCCTTTCAGGGGAGCTTCCTTTATAGAGCTTATGATGCAAGTCAATTAGACGTAATGCAACGTATCAAATGGGTGTATTATTAATGGATTAATTAGATTAGATATTCCATTTAAGCAGCGCCATAGCTAGAGATTATGGGGGTCCATAGCAAAACTTTCATGGGGCACTCAGATGTAGGCTCTCTTTAGCTCTGCCCTCTGCCCCTACCCTATGGATTTCAATTTACATACTCGTGCAATCTGCACTGCAAATAGTTCATGGGCACTGTGAGGGAGGAGGAACACAAGAAAGTTAATAGTGAATAGATCAAGTACCCCCTGCCCCCTGCTCCAGGGCCCCATAGCAGCTGCTATGGCTATTGCTGTGCCCTTGCATTTAAAGGAGTCATCAAGCAAATTCGGGATCATTAAAACCACCTACCTCCAGCTGTTCTATAAGTAATGCCTTGCTGGATCGCACTCTCTGTTGCTGCCCAAACTCACTCATTTCCCTGCAGTTTGGTCCGGTAACATCCCCGTGCTCCAGAAGTCATTGTCCCCATGCAGGCGCAGTATACATTTCCTGTATGTGGAACGCTGGCGCAGTTGGATCCCATCACTTGTTTACGTATGCCTGCGCATGCATACTGTAGCCGCGGGAGGCATGTTTGAGCTTGCAGTCCTCACTCACAAGCCAAACCCTCCCTTCAGCCTCTGCCCAACAAATCCTCCCTTCAGCCTCCACCTACCTTTGTGCACGCCCACTGCACAGCTAATCCGTGCATGAGATGCGCTGAATTGCAGGACAGGCAGGTGGAGGCTGAGGCATTCAATTGTATCATCTCAATTGGGCACACAATGAAAAAAAAGTAAGTTATATTACTTGGTGGGCAGAGGATGAAGAGAAGGTTTGGCTTGGGAGCGAGGAAGGCAAGCTCAAACACTCCCCCGGTGTCTACTGTATGTGTGCGCAGGCTGCATAAGCACGGTATGCGATCCAACTGCGCCAGCCTTCCACATACAATAAATTTATACTTCGCCTGCGTGGGGACAATGACTTCCGGGTTGCACGGGAGCCCGAGGACGGGTCCCCGACTGGACCAAATAACGGGGAAACTAGCTGTTTTTTCAGGCAACAGAGGATGCGATCCAGCACAGGAAAAGGTCAGCAACTTGCATACATGTGTGTTTCATTCAATACTGTTTGTTTGTTGAATCCTTTAAAGAGACACTGAAGCGAAAAAAAAATTATGATATAATGATTTGTATGTGTAGTACAGCTAAGAAATAAAACATTAGGAGCAGAGACATAAGTCTAATGTTGTTTCCAGTACAGGAAGAGTTAAGAGACTCCAGTTGTTATCTATGCAAAAAAACCATTGGGCTCTGCCACTTTCAAAGTCAAAGCTCTAAGTTCTGAAGGTTGTTATCTGAGCTGTCAGTCAAGGATTTTCTTTTTCTCTGCCAGAGGACAGGTCAATAGTCCACAGCCTGCTCTGTAAAAACATTTAGAATGCTGAGTGTTAGAGAATGATGCAATGTTATTAAAAACACATATAACTGAAAATAAAAATATGAGGATACTTTCTTTGCTACTAATAATTTAGTAAGCATCCATACTACACAACCAATTCATTATATCATATTTTTTTCCGCTTCAGTGTCTCTTTAAGGTAATTTTATAACATGTTAGATCGTCCATTGGTTAGCAGCATTTTCAGACTTGGGCCTTCCTTCTCATCTCATGACTTGACATCGTCGAGTCACTGGTCTGATTCTTGGTCTTGTGATCTGTCTGTTCCAAAACTGTAGGCTAAGCAGGGTGTGGTTCTTCCAATCATAGCAATAGATGAGTAGATTAATCAATCTGATTTACCTTTTGAAGGAAATCAACTTATCGTGGAAACGTAAGCAGTTTATCAGGCATTATATATATATATATATATATATATATATATATATATATATATATATATATATATATATATATATAGTGGCTTGCAAACGTATTCGGCCCTCTTGAAGTTTATTAAACGGATGTCTCTTTATTAAGGTAGGCAATATATATTTTTTCTTGAATATTTTCTGATGAGAATATATATACACATCCATCATCTCCATGGGTGCCCTTCTATCTTCCTAGTATTTTGATTTTCAACCCACATAGTGGGATTTCTACTACACCTTGTGAAGTGAAGACTTTTTAAGGAGCAGCGACCATTACCCTAAAGACCGAGTGGGGAAGGGACTTCCTCACACACCCAGACGATTTGTTGCCTCATTGAGCAACCAGTACTTGTGAGTATATCTACTCTTACCCTAGCCAACTGACTTTCAATAATACACCAGAGCGGGCTCCTGGTGTCCCTGTGCTTTTTCTCTTTTTTTCTCCTCGTTTCTACAGTGCCTAACTGCCAAATAGGATGTTGATGCAAGTTACAGTGGAGAGGAGAAGCGTGTGAGAAGTCCTGAATGAGGTGTGGAAAAAGGTGATTACAGTAAAGCAGAAAAGAGGAAAAGTGAATTTACTGTTACTAATATAATACATTTTCTCTTTACCATCCAACCGACCCCAGGCCACTTCTAATTAACCATCTGATACTTTAGTAAGCACAGTTCCCAAGTGTAATTTTTTTTTGTGCTATGAGGCTTGTATGGGTAACAGTCCTTTTTTGCTCAGGTGATACCATCAGACTGTGGGGCGTGGATGCTGCTTTTTGGCATTGTTACAACTTTTAGAATGCTAGGGCACCGTCAGTTGCCTCAAAAAAATCTAAGCCTGAAACTCTTGAAAACTAGGCTCCAGTAGACAGCTTGCAACAGAGCTCTTTTCTTCTTTTTTGTTGTTGTTTTGTTTTCTGTAATTGCTATTTGATGAGCACTCTGTTAAAGTTTTGTAAAGTGATACAGTATCATTGATTATCCATTTTGCCTGGCATTCCACCTGAATGAGTTTTAGAGGTAGATTTCTGCAGTCAGCAAAGTGTCAGCAAGTATTGACACCAATGTTCACCGTAGTGACCAATTCTCTCAATGGCCTTCTCAGAATTGACAAAATGCAGACCCATAGACTAAAGATGCCTTACATTGTTTATCTTGTTTAGTAGTAATTTTGCTTGCAGTGCCTCTTTCCTCTTCCAAGTACAAATAAATATAGCATCTATTTATTAGCGGTTTGTAAGTGTAGCTTGTATTCCACCATAACAATGTCACAGGCCAGCGCCAACACTAAACTCGTATCTTACGCTTTAAACTCTATAGCCACATAAATATTCCATGTAGTTTTCCCTTCAAACTTTATTGTAGATTGCCTTCTCTGAGTGACATTTTCTTTTATTCTGTTATGTTCCCCAATGTCACATGTAAAGATTTTTTTTAAGATCTATAAATAAATCACCTTTACTTAAGCCAAAGATTAGTCAGATTTAATTGTCATTCCTTACTTCAAGATCTTCATTTAACTTTCAACCTTTGTCACCTAACAGAGCAGTCGGAGAACTTGGCATTTCTTTTTATAGAATCTCCAGAAAGAGATCCTACATCACCTTGCTGTTTTGATTAATGTGACATAAATTACCGTACATACATTTCATTTCATATTTCTATTTCTACTATAGGTGTATGTGTGCCTCATGTATATACATCTATGTTATTTTCTACCACTGTATGTTCAACCGATGAAAAAATATATGTGCATTATATTGATTTCCAGATGTATGATGTATGGAAAGTGGGGGTGTTTACCATTCCATGGAGTACAGGGAATTTTTGCAAGGGCAGGGCTTTCTCGCCATTTTGTGTCTTGGGATTTGTTATACATTTTTATTCATCATGATACTTTTGTCACTGTAATTACCATTTTTGTATTTTGCACCAATTCTGTATTTTGTACCAATTCTGTATTTTGTATATTGGTGTCTGTATTATTATGTACCCCATGTTTGTTTCTTGCTGCAGAATATGTTGGCACTTTATAAATCAATAATAATTTATCAGTCTATATCAAGAAAGATACTGGAAATAACAAAAATCTGTCACAAAACATGTATCGGTACATTTCTTAAATATGCACTGAGCAGAGAGGTACAAAGCGGTAATTATCATTGCATATTTATTTAGCACTGACATTCTCCACAGTCCCTCAGAGTATCTCACAGTCTAATCCTACTACAGTCATAATCTAATATCTCTAGAATAGTCTAATGCTGGGAATACACGGTTCGTTTTTGAGGCAGATAGATGGTTAGATAGATCATTTCCAACATGTCCAATCTCTCGTTTTGCCGCTCAATTCCTGATAGAAGTAAATGAAAAAAAGATACGAAAAATGAGTGGAAGATAAGAGAATTGACTGCAGAATCGAGCGGCAAAAACGATCGAGCGGTAGAAACAAACCGTGTATGCCCAGCATAAAGGTGTCCATACCCTTATCAATGTTTCCCATTGACATCCAGCAGATTCGCTCAAACTAGAGGTGGCCACACACCATACATTTTTTTTAAATATCTGTTCAATTCAAGAATAGCAATTAATTTATCTGACTGCTTGTCGCATTTAAAAAATCTGACCAATGTACCACACACATATGTTACATTTTTTGTAGTTATGATAACAATGATTGGAAACTTTGAGAAAATTGGGTATGCCGTATATATTAATAAATTTACAATCTACCACACACCATTCAATTTTCATAAGAAAATTTAATCAGAAAAATCCACCATTCCTGATTAACTTTTATCGAATAAAAACTGGAAATCTAATGGGATTTATTGCTCGAAAAAAAAAAGCTTTTGATTTATGGGGAAATCCATTCTTTTTTATCGAATTGCCGTATAATTGGATCATTTCATTGTGTTGTGTGTGGCCACCTTACTGCTGATACACACAAGTGGTTTTCTTAATGCCAGCAATTTAACCACTTCCCCTCCCCTGGGATGAGTACCGTATATTCAGGCGTATAAGACGACCCCCAACTTTTAAAGTTAAAATATACATTTTGAGATATACTCACCCTATAAGACTACCCCTCTTGACTCTTGAACACTTGTATACTGTACTGAATGTACTGGTGCTGTACTGTGTTAACAGGCACAGATAATGGTGCTATACTGTATGTGGTACCCAGTATACAGCAACCAACCAATCAGCAATACCGCAAGCGATGTACCTTACCAGCGATTGGCTTGTTGTTGTATATAAAGCCTGCTTGGATTGGTCAGCTATCCCTGTCTCCAAGATTATCAGAGCGGTAGTGCAAACATGCAGAGAAGGAGGTACAGTAATCGGATACAAGGGCAGGCCAGACGGGTGAAAGAGGCGTGTTTTTCTGGTCATAGCGCCACTCTCTCTCTTTTTTCCATACCCCAGGCATCCCGGACGCCTGCAGCTTGCTCCACCCTTCAATTACAGCTTCCCAGTGAGGTGCCCCCTCACCTCGTCATCGGGACTGCGTTAAGTCACTTCTTTCCAGGAATCCTGGTGAGTAGATTTTCTTCTACCATAATTGTACAGCACCCCCCTTGCTGCTTTCATATGGTCGCTGCACCATATACGGCAATCGCAGATTCTCCAGTCCGGCTCAGAAGTTTCAACACCCATCCTTTAGGACAACACCCGGCATATAAGACGACCCCGACTTTTGAGAAGATTTTCCTTAGTTAAAAACGTAGTCTTATACGGCAGAATATAATGTACTACATCCCTGCAAATTCCCTCTTCCCCTTGCAGGGACGTAGTTACTACATCCCTTCCTGCCGTACACTCCCGGACAACCCCTGCACGCTCCCGTGCTCGTTATCGCCGCCGATCATTACACGGGCGATGAATGACTGGGAAGATCAAAGAGATGCCACGATAATTTTTTATGACCGTTTAAAAAAGACACACAAATAGATTTTAATTTAACACATTACCTCCCACACTATCCCCTAATTACTCAATTTTTTTTTTTGTATAAAAAAAATTACAATTAAAAAGAAAATACATAAATAGTTACCCTGTCAAGAGGGTATATTACTGTTAATTTTAAAACTATGGGCTTGCAATTAGTGATAGACGCAAAACTGAAAAATGCACCTTTATTTCCAAATAAAATATTGGCAACATACGTTGTACTAGGGAAATATTTTGCAGAAAACTGAGAAATAATGATTTTTCTCTCTTTTTTTTCTTATTTTTCCTGTTAAAATGCAGTCTAATTGATGGCGAAAAAAAAAAAGATATAGATTGTTTTGTTGTGATAAGTAGTTATAAAGTTAGAGGCAAATGGATGGAAGGAGCGAAGACAGGTAAAAATTGCTCTGGTTTTTTTAAGGGGAATAACCCTTGGAGGTGAAGTGGTTAAAAAGCACTTGGTCCTGTAACGCTATGTGTGTGTTCTCACTTGAGTGATTAGATTTTTTTTAAATCACACATAGCATTACATTAGCAAGCTCTTTTCAAAACACGTAGGGCTCTTTCAGACTATAAGCGCTGCTGTGCGTATTTCGGCAGCACGTATAGTGTGCGACACGCATTCTATCGTTCCCATCACATCCATTATTGCTTTACAA
Source organism: Hyperolius riggenbachi (assembly GCF_040937935.1). Taxonomy (NCBI): domain Eukaryota; kingdom Metazoa; phylum Chordata; class Amphibia; order Anura; family Hyperoliidae; genus Hyperolius; species Hyperolius riggenbachi. The sequence continues at coordinate 127,515,707 of NC_090646.1, read as the reverse complement.
TAGACAGAGCTATAATGGATGTAAATAGAGAAATGTGTTTTTTCTATTTTTTCCTTAATTTTCTTTTTAAAATCCATAGAACGTAAGGTAATTACTAAGCAAAAATACCACCCACTAAAAGCCTAATTTATGTTGAAAAAAACAAAAAACAATATATAGATCATTTAGGTGTGATAAGTGGAAGCGGGAAAAAAGGGCGCAGGCAGCTAGTGGACAAAAAGGGCGCCGCCATTCACTCTCATAATAAATGACGTTTAATGGGCGCCGAGCAGGAAAAAAGGGCACCGGAGATAAATAACGTTTACAAACGGCGCCCAGAGATTTTTAATGATTTATAACTGTGCTTGAGGTGATTTACGTTTATAAAATGCACCCGTGCCGAATAACGTTTATAAAAATACTAAACATATTTATCTTATTTAACTAATTAAAACATTATTTAAAGTTTTATCCCTTACTGTTTGTAAAACATTATTATTCACAAAAAAAAGCAATCAGTACGTAACGTAAATTGAAATATATTTTTTGCAGCCACAATTAGTAAAACATTATTATCCACATAATAAAGCGATCAGTAAGGGGGGTCTTAGGTTTAGGCACCACCAGGGGGGTCTTAGGGTTAGGCACCACCAGGGGGGTCTTAGGTTTGGGCACCACCAGGGGGGTCTTAGGGTTAGGCACCACCAGGGGGGTATTAGGTTTAGGCACCACCAAGGGGGTCTTAGGTTTAGGCACCACCAGGGGGGTCTTAGGGTCGGGCACCACCAGGGGGGTCTTAGGTTTAGGCACCACCAGGGGGGTTTAGGGGTTAGGGATAGGTACAGGGAGGGTTCTGTGTAAGAGTAGGCATAGTTTTAGTAAAATTTTAGTAATACTTACTAATGTTTTACAACACTTATTACGAACGTAGTTATATTTATATCATCGTTATAAAGAATATTTTCAGATTTTATTATAAGAACAAACCATAAATGAAGATTATTCACAATAATATATAATTATAACAATTAAACATATATTATCGTTTTTTTAATAAACGTAATTATAAGTTTCACTTTTGAAACAGGCAAGATTAACGTTTTCACAATTGCCGATTTCATAAACCTTATTTAATGATTTATAATTTTGTAAAACATTATTTGTAAACGAAATATAGCACACTATTTTTATAAACGCTATTATTGATTAATTATTAATTAGCATTTACACCTCGCGCCCTTTTTGTCCGGGCGCCCTTTTTGTACGTACGCGTGATAAGTGATAAGTAGTAATAAAGTTATTGGAGAATGAATGGGAGCAGCGCTGATATGTGAAAATTGCTCTGGGTATCTATAAAAAACCATGATGATAGCTATAGTACCCAGTATCAGTGAATCTCTGAAGAGTGGCAGATCTTGAAGGGAAGAGGCAGAAGACCCAGCACTGGAGCAATGATTGTGTTTATTCAGATCATCAATAGCTGTATCTCTGAATAAATACTAAAATCCGTGTATAAAAAGGTCTTACCAGATTCAGAACTAGACATTGGACAGTGGGTGCAAGTGAGTTCAGTCTGAAGTTGTACTAAAAAGTGCTTCTTCGGAGGCAGCCTCCGTATTCATTTCAATTAAGCTGTGCATGTTTCCTGGTAAGTGCAGCAATGCGGTTACCAGCAGTGTATGCATTTAGCCTCAGCCACCTTATGGGCAGGTTGCCTCTTATCCAGTGCAGTGATTGCAATGTTAACAAGCTGAGGGATCATGAACTGCAATCCCTGAGTTTGTTATATCAGGCTTTTATTGTATGTGCGCAGAAAGCCCTTGTCTAAGCTGCAGTGTGTAGCAGTTGGCACATTAACATTTCTAACTGTGTACATCTATTGTTTATAGATCACTTTTTTATTCTAGTGTCACACTGATCATATTTAAGTCATGGTTTTAGATACAGAAGTGAGAGACAAGCGGGAAAACAGAAGGTGGCATTCTCTGACATGCTTCCAAGGTATTTCAGTTTACGGCATCAATAAATTAATACATAAAGTTAGGTGCAAGGCAAAGCATACAAAAGAACAAAGGCATGTTCCTCCAGACTTATTAAAGAGTGCATCAGAAGTCTTATGCCTGTTACACACATTATGCAATTTACCACCAGACAGACAGGTCGAATCGATTATTTCCGACAGGTCCAATCTGATGTCCTTTTTCTGATAGTCTTTTTATAGAAGTGATCAGAAAATTGGTCTGAAAAACAATCAGGAATCAGTTCGGACCTGTCAGAAATAATCCCTTCGACCCATCTGTCAATGGTCTGTACCAGGCATTAGAGGTAAATGGTAAGTATTAAAGATCAGCTATTGCTGTGTATGGGCTGGTGCACACCAATAACACTTCTGAGACCTTTTAAAAACGCCAGCGGTTTGAAAAGTGCTTGGCTAATGTATTTGAATGGTATGGATCACACCAGAGCGATGGGATTTTCTCCCAAACGCAAATGCAGGTCCTGCAGCATTTCTGCTGATTTCTGAGGTGATTCAGCCTTATGTTAAGTATAGGAAAGTTGAAAATCAGTCTGAAAAGTGAAAGATCAGAGCGATTTTCAAAGCGTTTTGGTTACAGAAGCTGTTCAGTTACAGCTCTACTGTAACAAAGAATAAAAAATGCTACACAAAAACACTCCAAAAATCATGAGACATGATTAGAAAATCGCTAAACACATGCCTAGAATTGCCTAGAAAAATCACTTCAAAAAGTGCTGAGCGTTTGCAATTACTGGTGCTTTTTGGAGTACACTGGACCTATGAGTGCATCTCATCTGGGCAACGGGCAGTTTGGCGCAGGGTGAGCCGAATGACAGCTCACCCTGCTGCCTCTAAACTCCCCGGCGGCGTTAAATACTATTCATCCTACGAGTTGTCGCAACTCAGAGGGAGATGTAATTTGGAGTTTGGCAACCGCCAGAGCCCCGAATTACCGTTATGCGGGGTGCACATCAAAGCATTGCTGCAATGACGGCGCCCAGACTCGCTGGTCAGCACCATGCGCCGAAATGAACTGCTTCGCTGTGCATTATATATTTGAGTTATTCTTACTCAAATATACTGTATAATATAATATATTCCAGATATTGACACACAAAATGTTTATGCTCAAGTAACGAACTATTTTGCGTCTTTTATTCACTTACACAAATTCTGCAAAGATACAGTGGCTTGCAAAAGTATTCGGGCCCCCTTGAAGTTTTCCACATTTTGTCACATTACTGCCACAAACATGAATCAATTTTATTGGAATTCCACGTGAAACACCAATACAAAGTGGTGTACATGTGAGAAGTGGATCGAATATCATACATGATTCCAAACATTTTTTACAAATCAATAACTGCAAAGTGGGCTGTGCATAATTATTCAGCCCACTGAGTCAATACTTTGTAGAACCACCTTTTGCTGCAATTACAGCTGCCAGTCTTTTAGGGTATGTCTCTACCAGCTTTGCACATCTAGAGAATGAAATCCTTGCCCATTCTTCTTTGCAAAACAGCTCCAGCAATGTCAGATTAGATGGACAGAGTTTGTGAACAGCAGTTTTCAGATCTTGCCACAGATTCTCGATTGGACTTAGATCTGGACTTTGACTGGGCCATTCTAACACATGGATATGTTTTGTTTTAAACCATACCATTGTTGCCCTGGCTTTATGTTTAGGATTGTTGTCCTGCTGGAAGGTGAACCTCTGCCCCAGTCTCAAGTCTTTTGCAGACTCCAAGAGGTTTTCTTCCAAGATTGCCCTGTATTTGGCTCCATCCATCTTCCCATCAACTATGACCAGCTTCCCTGTTCCTGCTGAAGAGAAGCACCCCCAGAGCATGATGCTGCCACCTTCATATTTGACAGTGGGGGTGGTGTGTTCAGAGTGATGTGTAGTGTTAGTTTCCGCCACAAAAACGTTTTGCATTTTGGCCAAAAAGTTCAATTTTGGTCTCATCTGATCAGAGCACCTTCTTCCACATGTTTGCTGTGTCCCCCACATGGCTTGTGGCAAACTGCAAACGGGACTTCTTATGCTTTCCTGTTAACAATGGCTTTCTTATTGCCACTCTTCCATAAAAGCCAACTTTGTACTGTGCATGACTAATAGTTGTCTTAAGGACAGATTCCCCCACCTGAGCTGTAGATCTCTGCAGCTCATCCAGAGTCACCATGGGCCTCTTGACTGCATTTCTGATTAGCGCTTTCCTTGTCCGGCCTGTGAGTTTAGGTGTACGGCCTTGTCTTGGTAGGTTTACAATTGTGCCATACTCCTTCCATTTCTGAATGATCGCTTGAACAGTGCTCCGTGGGATGTTCAAGGCTTTGTAAGTCTTTATGTAGCCTAAGCCTGCTTTAAATTTCTCAATAACTTTATCCTTGACCTGTCTGGTGTGTTCTTTGGACTTCATGGTGTTGTTGCTCCCAAAATACTCTTAGACAACCTCTGAGGCCATTACAGAGCAGCTGTATTTGTAGTGACATTAGATTACACACATGTGAACTCTATTTAGTCATTAGCACTCATCAGGCAATGTCTATGGGCAACTGACTGCACTCAGACCAAAGGGGGCTGAATAATTAAGCACACCCCACTTAGCAGTTATTGATTTGTAAAAAATCATTGGAATAATGTATGATTTTCGTTCCACTTCTCACGTGTACAGTACTTTGTATTGGTCTTTCATGTGGAATTCCAATAAAATTGATTCATGTTTGTGGCTGTAATGTGACAAAATGTGGAAAACCTCAAGGGGGCCAAATACTTTTGCAAGCCACTGTACTTGGCCTGTAATGGACATAAAAATACAGTGCTAGTTGTACATATTTACAGATACTGTATATAAGCAACCAGAGGAACAAGGATCTGACAAGAAACCAAACTTCCTGTTGATTTTGTGGTGTTTTGTCAATTGTGTTGTGAAACTAGACAATTTTTTGTTGTTGTTGACGAGAGCCATGAAACCTGGCTATTTTTTTTTGACCAGAGGATCACTCTCAGGGCCCTCTGCCACTACTCTGAGGGCTGTAAATAACTTGAAGTGGAGTGGTAAAAGTTTTTTGTTTTTTTTTAACCACAGGACCCCTTTCAGAATCAGAATTTATTTCGTCAATAACAACGCGAGTTGTACCTGGAATTGTTTTTGGCACAACAGGGTCAGTGATGATACAGTAGATATACAGTGCACAATGCATACAGATACATCAGTAGATACATACAGATACATTGATAGATATATACAGATACATTGGTAGATACATACAGTAAGTACAATGTATATACAGAGCATAGAGTATAAGGCATGAGTAGAAGGATCCATAAAAGATGGGCCCAGGAGAAAGGACCTAGGGGAAATCTGCTGCCATCTTAGACACTCAAAACGCTTCTGCAGCGATAAATTGAATCAGATACCCCCCAGTCTATCCTGGGAAAGAGAGAGAGGAGAGGAAAGGTAGAGAGGACAGATAGAGAGAGAAAGAGAAAGAGCAGTTAAAGTGAGACCCCTTAGGATTGCGGTGTGACCTGTTTAGTGTCCCGTTTGCTGTTTTTGCAGCAGCGATTGATCCGCAGCTGCTGGTCTGGCATCCTCCCAGCATGGAAGGATCCATAATGTCAGTCTGGGGAGCCAACGTGAGATGCCGGAGTGTTGGTTGACCCTGTGCACCTTCTGCCTGCACTCTAAGGCCTGAATATGTACTGCATAATTTGTAATGGAACTGTAAAACTAGGCTATTTTTTTTTGTCCAGAGGACCCCCATCAGGTCCATTTTTTGTCTGGAAGACCCTCAGGGTCCTCTGTCTCTACTCTGAGGCCTGTATATATTTTCAACTTGTAATGGAGCTATGCAACCTGGCTAATTTCTTGACTGGAGAGCCCCTCTCCTTCCCATTTAGGTCATCTGCATCTACTCAGAGGCCTGTATACGTTCTTGCAGTTTCCTTTGACAGTCCCATTAAATGGCATTGCCAGCAGCATATAAAAGCCCCTCCTTTTGTTCTTGGCTTGTACAATGTTGTGCAAAGCTGTGAGAGTCTTGACATGTCTTTTTACTGTATTTGGAGGCTTTACAAACTCTCCACAGTCCAGAAATCTCACCTGAATTTTTCCTCCAGTGACTTTAATTAGTTAACAAATGAGGGGTTTTTCTCCTTTAGAACCAGAACAATGTTCACCTTTCAGAGCTCCTCTCTTTCTTTCACCAATAACTTTATCACTACTAATCACAACAAAATGATAAAATGATCTATCCCTTGTTTTTTTCAACACTTATTAGGTTTTGTTTGGGTGGTGCATTATAAAATTGAAGAGGAAATAGGCTCCTCAAAAAAAAAAACCACCACTCACTGAACAGTAGTATTATTGGAATATGAGCTCAACATTGATGACAATGGCCTCAATTCACTAAGCTTTATCAAACACTTTATCGAATGTTTGATAATTTACCTCTGAGTAAAATCTAATTTTAAATTCACTAAGGTGCTATAGATTTATCGAATGTTTTATCGATAAAATGTTGAATAAATCTATAACACTAGTGAATTCAACATTAGATTTTACTCATGAGGTAAATTATCAAACGTTCGATAAAGTGTTTGATAAAGCTTAGTGAATTGATGCCATTGTAGGATAAAATTAATTAAAAACTACAAAAAGGACATCAAAAATCCTTGCCATACAAAATCAGGTCCCATACACAATCCAATAATCAAAAGTATAGACCACCTGTAGAATAATATGCATATATAGTATTGTATATCCATATATAGGTATATACACATGTAGTATTGCACACACATACACATATATGTCTACTAGGAGCTCAGTTTTGAGCCCTCAAGTAGATGAACCTGGGTTCAGTAATAAATATGATACAATCAATAATAAGGCTGAATTTTATCAAAACCTGTACAAAAACATGCCATAAACCGTGAAAAAGTCACATAATTATTATTATAGCCCCTCAAAAAAGTGAAAAAAAAAAAACCCAATCAAAGTGACAGTGCTTTAAATGACACCCTGAATCTAATGTCAGTAAGTGGTATAGGAGCAGCCTATAGAATAAGGTGCAGAGCCAACCAAGTGCAGTAAGATAAAGAGAGAGAGAAGGCAGGCACCAATGCTAGTGCACCATAAAAACATTTATTGGCAGCAAATGGTAAAACCAGAGGAGGCCCCCGATGGAGAGTGCTCCCCCCAACCTGACAGCTGTTTCACAACCCACGTTGTATAATCAGAGGTTTTGCAGGGACGCCGGTGACTGCGCTGTATCGCTGCTAATTTTTGTATCAAAGCATTGCGTCTGATGTCCCCGGCTGCTCCTCCCACCGTGCACGGCAAGTCGCTTCCTCCAATCAGGCGCGCTTTGCAATACGTATGCTGCAGGTAATTGCTCCTATCCTAGAGGTGGACGGGACGCAGGCCAATCCGTGCTCACAAATCTGGAGTGATACTACGGGATGCCTGCCTGTGTGTAATCCCAATTCACTACCCCTGTGGCCATAGCTACATGCAAACCTATGCAGCCTACAAGGAGAGAGAACCGCCGTGTATTAAAATCAGGCATAGAAGGCCGGAGTGAAAGTGGGAGACATAATCAAAGCAGTACAGTTTACATTTCTAAATCTGCGCATAAGTAAAGGTTATATGAGGAGTGTGCCATGTTATTTAAAGGGACCATATCCCATATTAAAGTTCACCAGCGTGCAGGAGAGAGAGAGAGGGAGAGAAGAGACCCCAACCAGGATTAACAGCCTATCTGAATCTAAATATATACATATATATGTTGGATCACTCTAGTATATATTATTCAATCATGCAAAAAACTATGTAGCAAATATGATGACCAAAGCGAGTTAGTATGGCTCCAGGAAGCAACTTATTTCATTTTTCTCATTTAGTCCTAAATTCCCTGTCGCATTAGTCTCAGCAATAATTTTGGCTTCCCTCTGTAGGAGTAATCTAACTCTATCCCTACCTCTTTGGGGTGTTTTCACACTACACAGACACACAATTTTCATTGCTGAGACATTACCTCCATCAAAATCATCAAAATGTTCAATTACCCTTGGACAACCGTGTCCAGAATCAATAGACCTTTTATGCTCCTGGAACCTTTCCCTCATCGGTCTAGTCGTCATCACTATATAAAATCTGCCACATGTGCAATAGAGCACATACACCACAAATCGTACAGGTTATAAAGTCCTTAATTTCAAAATTATGACCCCTCCCCCAGTACAATGTTCTAACATCTCTCAGTGAAGGGGCAAGTGGAGCAGTGACCACTGACCACGTGGGTGATTCCCACTTGGTGTATATTCTGACAACCAAGTAGTTTTATTCTTTCTTTTAAATTCACTAGTCATTACTTTGTCACTGATCATTTTGCATCTTCTAAATAAGACCACTGGTTGATCTCACACTTATTCTTTCAAAAACGGGTTATCTCTCAGCATTTTCCAGTTTCTATTAATGGTATCTTTGATTTTTCCTGCCATTGGGGAAAAGACAAATGTGAAAAATTGCCTCCTTGGAGAATTTGAATCCCCTCTTGTTTGATTTCTCATCCTCTTCCAATTTCTTGGTTTCATATATGCTCTTTGCAGAGCGTCATCTACAACTTTTTGCGGATACCCTCTCTGGATAAAACGATTTTTGAGTTCATAGGCTTAAGTCAGAAAATCCTCTTCTGCCTTATTATTTTGGCATAATCGCATAAACTGACTAAAAGGAATCGACTTTTTAGTATGATCTGAATGATAACTATTCCAGTGAAGGACTGCATTAGTTGCGGTCTCTTTACTATAACCTCTTGTATAATATCCTTGGAGTGATGATAGTCCCACCACCACATCCAGAAATGGTACCTCATCCCCTCCCCATTCATTTGTAAACTGCATATTCATATCATTACTCTGGAGATATTCTAGAAATGCATCAAAATCATCCCTGGTGGACGACCAAACGACCAAGACGTCGTCTATATACCTGGAACACACCCTAATCGAAGAGCAGAATGGATTGGCTTTGCAAAGAACATAACGTCTCTTCCACCCGGCCAGATAAAGATTGGCAAACGTAGGGGCCACACCTGTCCCCATTGCTGATATGGATATCTGCCAATACCATACATTCTCAAATTGGAAGGCGTTATGTTCTAAAACAATTTGTAGGCCTCCACCCACAAAATCAACCAATTGCTCATTCCAGCAATTGCTCTGTATAAGGCCTCGTACCGTCCGAATCCCCATCACCTGAGGGATACGAATATATAGACTCACCACATCGATACTTGCCACCAACCAATTCACATCGTATGGCCAATCATTAATTCTATCCAATAAATCCATAGTATCCCTCAGCTAGTGTTGGGCGAACATCTAGATGTTCGGGTTCGGGCCGAACAGGCCGAACATGGCCGCGATGTTCGGGTGTTCGACCCGAACTCCGAACATAATGGAAGTCAATGGGGACCCGAACTTTTGTGCTTTGTAAAGCCTCCTTACATGCTACATACCCCAAATTTACAGGGTATGTGCACCTTGGGAGTGGGTACAAGAGGAAATTTTTTTTTAGCAAAAAGAGCTTATAGTTTTTGAGAAAATCGATTTTAAAGTTTCAAAGGGAAAACTGTCTTTTAAATGCGGGAAATGTCTGTTTTCTTTGCACAGGTAACATGCTTTTTGTCGGCATGCAGTCATAAATGTAATACATATAAGAGGTTCCAGGAAAAGGGACCGGTAACGCTAACCCAGCAGCAGCACACGTGATGGAACAAGAGGAGGGTGGCGCAGGAGGAGAAGGCCACGCTTTGAGACACAACAACCCAGGCCTTGCATGAGGACAAGAAGCGTGCGGATAGCAATTTGCATTTTGTCGCCATGCAGTCATAAATGTAATACAGATGAGAGGTTCAATAAACAGGGACCGGAAACGCTAACCCATCACAGATGTTCATTGTTCATGTTACTTGGTTGGGGTCCGGGAGTGTTGCGTAGTCGTTTCCAATCCAGGATTGATTCATTTTAATTTGAGTCAGACGGTCTGCATTTTCTGTGGAGAGGCGGATACGCCGCCGATCTGTGACGATGCCTCCGGCAGCACTGAAACAGCGTTCCGACATAACGCTGGCTGCCGGGCAAGCCAGCACCTCTATTGCGTACATTGCCAGTTTGTGCCAGGTGTCTAGCTTCGATACCCAATAGTTGAAGGGTGCAGATGGATTGTTCAACACAGCTACGCCATCTGACATGTAGTCCTTGACCATCTTCTCCAGGCGATCGGTTTTGGAGGTGGATCTGCACGCTTGCTGTTCTGTGTGCTGCTGCATGGGTGTCAGAAAATTTTCCCACTCCAAGGACACTGCCGATACCATTCCCTTTTGGGCACTAGCTGCGGCTTGTGTTGTTTGCTGCCCTCCTGGTCGTCCTGGGTTTGCGGAAGTCAGTCTGTCGGCGTACAACTGGCTAGAGGAGGGGGAGGATGTCAATCTCCTCTCTAAAGTCTCCACAAGGGCCTGCTGGTATTCTTCCATTTTGACCTGTCTGGCTCTTTCTTCAAGCAGTTTTGGAACATTGTGTTTGTACCGTGGATCCAGAAGGGTATAAACCCAGTAATTGGTGTTGTCCAGAATGCGCACAATGCGTGGGTCGCGTTCAATGCAGTCCTAGGCCGAAGAGGTCATAGCCTAGGGTCACAAAACCTGTTTATTGGGCAATTTCAATGGTGGCGAGTCTGACGTACATAAATCGCAGCAATGGCCGTTAGCAACGTCTGAATCTCACGAAATGTCTCATGCAGGTAGAAGACATATTGTTAGACTTGGGCTCCAAAGATGGGTTCCCTACATCTCTGCAAACCAGAGTTACAGGGCTCCAAATTTGGTAAAATCCCCCATAGGCTTTCATTGGGCCTCCTATTTACAGTTCCAAAATCTCACATCTTTTCAAAGGGCAATTACTCAGCAGTGGCAAATTTTCTAGCATTGTAGGGACCCTTAGGGGGAACATGACTGGTGAGTTTCGGGCCCCTAGGCCGAAGAGGTCATAGCCTAGGGTCACAAAAACCTGTTTATTGGGGCTATTTCAATGGTAGTGATGGTGACGTACATAAATCGCAGCAATGGCCGTTAGCAAAGTCTGAATCTCACGAAATGTCTCATGCAGGTAGAAGACATATTGTTAGACTTGGATTCCAAAGATGGGGTCCCTACATCTCTGCAAACCAGAGTTACAGGGGTCCAAAATTGGTAAAATCCCCCATAGGATTTCATTGGCTCCCTATTTCACTTTCCAAAATCTCACATCTTTTCTAAGGGCAATGGCTCAGCAGTACCAAATTTTCTAGCATTGTAGGGACCCTTAGGGGGAACATGACTGGTGAGTTTCGGGCCCCTAGGCCGAAGAGGTCATAGCCTAGGGTCACAAAAACCTGTTTATTGGGGCTATTTCAATGGTAGTGATGGTGACGTACATAAATCGCAGCAATGGCCGTTAGCAAAGTCTGAATCTCACGAAATGTCTCATGCAGGTAGAAGACATATTGTTAGACTTGGATTCCAAAGATGGGGTCCCTACATCTCTGCAAACCAGAGTTACAGGGGTCCAAAATTGGTAAAATCCCCCATAGGATTTCATTGGCTCCCTATTTCACTTTCCAAAATCTCACATCTTTTCAAAGGGCAATGGCTCAGCAGTACCAAATTTTCTAGCATTGTAGGGACCCTTAGGGGGAACATGACTGGTGAGTTTCGGGCCCCTAGGCCGAAGAGGTCATAGCCTAGGGTCACAAAAACCTGTTTATTGGGGCTATTTCAATGGTAGTGATGGTGACGTACATAAATCGCAGCAATGGCCGTTAGCAAAGTCTGAATCTCACGAAATGTCTCATGCAGGTAGAAGACATATTGTTAGACTTGGATTCCAAAGATGGGGTCCCTACATCTCTGCAAACCAGAGTTACAGGGGTCCAAAATTGGTAAAATCCCCCATAGGATTTCATTGGCTCCCTATTTCACTTTCCAAAATCTCACATCTTTTCAAAGGGCAATGGCTCAGCAGTACCAAATTTTCTAGCATTGTAGGGACCCTTAGGGCCTGTACACACTGCTGCGCTTGCGTTGCGTTTTTAAAAACGCATGCGTTTTTAAAAACGCAAGGTCTTTTGAAAAAGAATGAAAATCGTGATGACTTGTACACACTGGTGCGATGCGTTTTTAGAAAAACGCAATCGCAGTGCCTGCTGCGCTTTTTTAAGCGCAGCGCATGAAAAACGCATTAAAAACGCATGCGCTTGCGTTTTTGCCTGCGTTTTTCAGAAATCAGTATCCCAGAAGACTCTGCAATCTCCTGATTCCTGTTGAAATGTAAACTAGAAAAAAAACAAAGGATTCTTTAGCCAATCCAGCAATTACAAGAAAAACGCAAACGCACAAAAAACGCAGGCAAAAGCGCATGCGTTTTTAAAACTAGAGGCACTTTAAAAACGCATGCGCTTGCGATTTTGCTTGCGTTTTTCAGTGTGTACAGGCCCTTAGGGGGAACATGACTGGTGAGTTTCGGGCCCCTAGGCCGAAGAGGTCATAGCCTAGGGTCACAAAAACCTGTTTATTTGGGCTATTTCAATGGTAGTGATGGTGGCGTACATAAATCTCAGCCATGGCCGTTAGCAACGTCTGAATCTCACGAAATGTCTCATGCAGGTAGAAGACATATTGTTAGACTTAGATTCCAAAGATGGGGTCCCTACATCTCTGCAAACCAGAGTTACAGGGGTCCAAAATTGGTAAAATCCCCCATAGGCTTTCATTGGGCCTCCTATTTACCGTTCCAAAATCTCACACCATTTCAAAGGGCAATGGCTCAGCAGTGGCAAAACTCACCAGTCATGATCCCCCTAAGGGTCCCTACAATGCTAGAAAATTTGGTGCTGCTGAGCCATTGCCCTTTGAAAAGATGTGAGATTTTGGAAAGTGAAATAGGGAGCCAATGAAATCCTATGGGGGATTTTTACCAATTTTGGACCCCTTTAACTCTGGTTTGCAGAGATGTAGGGACCCCATCTTTGGAATCCAAGTCTAACAATATGTCTTCTACCTGCATGAGACATTTCGTGAGATTCAGACTTTGCTAACGGCCATTGCTGCGATTTATGTACGTCACCATCACTACCATTGAAATAGCCCCAATAAACAGGTTTTTGTGACCCTAGGCTATGACCTCTTCGGCCTAGGGGCCCGAAACTCACCAGTCATGTTCCCCCTAAGGGTCCCTACAATGCTAGAAAATTTGGTACTGCTGAGCCAATGCCCTTTGAAAAGATGTGAGATTTTGGAAAGTGAAATAGGGAGCCAATGAAATCCTATGGGGGATTTTACCAATTTTGGACCCCTGTAACTCTGGTTTGCAGAGATGTAGGGACCCCATCTTTGGAATCCAAGTCTAACAATATGTCTTCTACCTGCATGAGACATTTCGTGAGATTCAGACTTTGCTAACGGCCATTGCTGCGATTTATGTACGTCACCATCACTACCATTGAAATAGCCCCAATAAACAGGTTTTTGTCACCCTAGGCTATGACCTCTTCGGCCTAGGGGCCCGAAATTCACCAGTCATGTTCCCCCTAAGGGTCCCTACAATGCTAGAAAATTTGGTACTGCTGAGCCATTGCCCTTTGAAAAGATGTGAGATTTTGGAAAGTGAAATAGGGAGCCAATGAAATCCTATGGGGGATTTTACCAATTTTGGACCCCTGTAACTCTGGTTTGCAGAGATGTAGGAACCCCATCTTTGGAATCCAAGTCTAACAATATGTCTTCTACCTGCATGAGACATTTCGTGAGATTCAGACTTTGCTAACGGCCATTGCTGCGATTTATGTACGTCACCATCACTACCATTGAAATAGCCCCAATAAACAGGTTTTTGTGACCCTAGGCTATGACCTCTTCGGCCTAGGGGCCCGAAACTCACCAGTCATGTTGCCCCTAAGGGTCCCTACAATGCTAGAAAATTTGGTACTGCTGAGCCATTGCCCTTTGAAAAGATGTGAGATTTTGGAAAGTGAAATAGGGAGCCAATGAAATCCTATGGGGGATTTTACCAATTTTGGACCCCTGTAACTCTGGTTTGCAGAGATGTAGGGACCCCATCTTTGGAATCCAAGTCTAACAATATGTCTTCTACCTGCATGAGACATTTCGTGAGATTCAGACTTTGCTAACGGCCATTGCTGCGATTTATGTACGTCACCATCACTACCATTGAAATAGCCCCAATAAACAGGTTTTTGTGACCCTAGGCTATGACCTCTTCAGCCTAGGGGCCCGAAACTCACCAGTCATGTTCCCCCTAAGGGTCCCTACAATGCTAGAAAATTTGGTACTGCTGAGCCATTGCCCTTTGAAAAGATGTGAGATTTTGGAAAGTGAAATAGGGAGCCAATGAAATCCTATGGGGGATTTTACCAATTTTGGACCCCTGTAACTCTGGTTTGCAGAGATGTAGGGACCCCATCTTTGGAATCCAAGTCTAACAATATGTCTTCTACCTGCATGAGACATTTCGTGAGATTCAGACTTTGCTAACGGCCATTGCTGCGATTTATGTACGTCACCATCACTACCATTGAAATAGCCCCAATAAACAGGTTTTTGTGACCCTAGGCTATGACCTCTTCGGCCTAGGGGCCCGAAACTCACCAGTCATGTTCCCCCTAAGGGTCCCTACAATGCTAGAAAATTTGGTACTGCTGAGCCATTGCCCTTTGAAAAGATGTGAGATTTTGGAAAGTGAAATAGGGAGCCAATGAAATCCTATGGGGGATTTTACCAATTTTGGACCCCTGTAACTCTGGTTTGCAGAGATGTAGGGACCCCATCTTTGGAATCCAAGTCTAACAATATGTCTTCTACCTGCATGAGACATTTCGTGAGATTCAGACTTTGCTAACGGCCATTGCTGCGATTTATGTACGTCACCATCACTACCATTGAAATAGCCCCAATAAACAGGTTTTTGTCACCCTAGGCTATGACCTCTTCGGCCTAGGGGCCCGAAACTCACCAGTCATGTTCCCCCTAAGGGTCCCTACAATGCTAGAAAATTTGGTACTGCTGAGCCATTGCCCTTAGAAAAGATGTGAGATTTTGGAAAGTGAAATAGGGAGCCAATGAAATCCTATGGGGGATTTTACCAATTTTGGACCCCTGTAACTCTGGTTTGCAGAGATGTAGGGACCCCATCTTTGGAATCCAAGTCTAACAATATGTCTTCTACCTGCATGAGACATTTCGTGAGATTCAGACTTTGCTAACGGCCATTGCTGCGATTTATGTACGTCACCATCACTACCATTGAAATAGCCCCAATAAACAGGTTTTTGTCACCCTAGGCTATGACCTCTTCGGCCTAGGGGCCCGAAACTCACCAGTCATGTTCCCCCTAAGGGTCCCTACAATGCTAGAAAATTTGCCACTGCTGAGTAATTGCCCTTTGAAAAGATGTGAGATTTTGGAACTGTAAATAGGAGGCCCAATGAAAGCCTATGGGGGATTTTACCAAATTTGGAGCCCTGTAACTCTGGTTTGCAGAGATGTAGGGAACCCATCTTTGGAGCCCAAGTCTAACAATATGTCTTCTACCTGCATGAGACATTTCGTGAGATTCAGACGTTGCTAACGGCCATTGCTGCGATTTATGTACGTCAGACTCGCCACCATTGAAATTGCCCAATAAACAGGATTTGTGACCCTAGGCTATGACCTCTTCGGCCTAGGACTGCATTGAACGCGACCCACGCATTGTGCGCATTCTGGACAACACCAATTACTGGGTTTATACCCTTCTGGATCCACGGTACAAACACAATGTTCCAAAACTGCTTGAAGAAAGAGCCAGACAGGTCAAAATGGAAGAATACCAGCAGGCCCTTGTGGAGACTTTAGAGAGGAGATTGACATCCTCCCCCTCCTCTAGCCAGTTGTACGCCGACAGACTGACTTCCGCAAACCCAGGACGACCAGGAGGGCAGCAAACAACACAAGCCGCAGCTAGTGCCCAAAAGGGAATGGTATCGGCAGTGTCCTTGGAGTGGGAAAATTTTCTGACACCCATGCAGCAGCACACAGAACAGCAAGCGGGCAGATCCACCTCCAACACCGATCGTCTGGAGAAGATGGTCAAGGACTACATGTCAGATGGCGTAGCTGTGTTGAACAATCCATCTGCACCCTTCAACTATTGGGTATCGAAGCTAGACACCTGGCACAAACTGGCAATGTACGCAATAGAGGTGCTGGCTTGCCCGGCAGCCAGCGTTATGTCGGAACGCTGTTTCAGTGCTGCCGGAGGCATCGTCACAGATCGGCGGCGTATCCGCCTCTCCACAGAAAATGCAGACCGTCTGACTCAAATTAAAATGAATCAATCCTGGATTGGAAACGAATACGCAACACTCCCGGACCCCAACCAAGTAACATGAACAATGAACATCTGTGATGGGTTAGCGTTTCCGGTCCCTGTTTATTGAACCTCTCATCTGTATTACATTTATGACTGCATGGCGACAAAATGCAAATTGCTATCCGCACGCTTCTTGTCCTCATGCAAGGCCTGGGTTGTTGTGTCTCAAAGCGTGGCCTTCTCCTCCTGCGCCACCCTCCTCTTGTTCCATCACGTGTGCTGCTGCTGGGTTAGCGTTACCGGTCCCTTTTCCTGGAACCTCTTATATGTATTACATTTATGACTGCATGCCGACAAAAAGCATGTTACCTGTGCAAAGAAAACAGACATTTCCCGCATTTAAAAGACAGTTTTCCCTTTGAAACTTTAAAATCGATTTTCTCAAAAACTATAAGCTCTTTTTGCTAATTTTTTTTTCCTCTTGTACCCACTCCCAAGGTGCACATACCCTGTAAATTTGGGGTATGTAGCATGTAAGGAGGCTTTACAAAGCACAAAAGTTCGGGTCCCCATTGACTTCCATTATGTTCGGAGTTCGGCCATGTTCGGCCCGAACCCGAACATCTAGATGTTCGCCCAACACTACACGTGACCCGTTCGGCCAATCACAGCGCTAGCCGAACGTTCGGGTAACGTTCGGCCATGCGCTCTTAGTTCGGCCATATGGCCGAACAGTTTGGCCGAACACCATCAGGTGTTCGGCCGAACCCGAACATCACCCGAACAGGGTGATGTTCTGCAGAACCCGAACAGTGGCGAACACTGTTCGCCCAACACTACCCTCAGCAGCGATGGTACGTCGGACAGCAGGGGCCTAAGGGTGTGCTCCAAGTATCGGGAGAGAGGCTCCATTAGAGACCTCCGTCCCAACATGATGGGCCTGCCCGGTAGCTCCACCAGGGATTTGTGAATTTTGGGGAGGAAGTACCATACCGGTGATATAGGAAAAGAGGGAAGAAGACCTTTACCGATAGATTTCTAAATCACGTTGTTCTAACCCTGGCGGTACATCGTCATTATGAGTGTTGAATACTACAAAAAAGAAGCTTATCATCAATTGAATGACACCAATTGTTATGTTAAATTGAACTCAAGTGCAACCCTGACCTACCAGGGGTAGAACAGCAGGTAATTTTGAAATCTATCGGTGAAGGTCTGCTTCCCTCTTTTCCTATATCACCAGTACTTCCTCCCCAAAATTCACAAATCCCTGGTATAATGACAATATTTTATTTGGAAATAAAGGTGTATTTTTTCAGTTTTGCATCCGTCACTAATTACAAGCACTTTTTTTGCACAAAAAAAAAACCTGTAATATACACTCTTGGCAAGGGTTGCAGGGGTGATTGCTACGCTCTAATCTCTAATACTTGTTGCATACGTGTCATTGCTCCAAAGGCTACACTACCACAACTTTTTGTGTAGCCACAAAATACTGCAGCAAATTTGAGACAGGAAGTAGGGATGGTCAACGAGATTAAATTAATTCTGCAGCATTGTGCAAATTTTATGCTTCTAGAAAATAAACTGACTGAATTACACCTTAGCAGGATTCAATGTTTCCATTTTGGGGGGCCAAGCGATTCTGATTTGAAAAAGCTTTATAATACTCACCAGGTGTCCAGATTTCCTTCTTCCATCTGTAGCCCCACCCCATAAAGTAAGAGATCACAGGCGCTTCTCTGATTGGTCATAGAGAAGCAACGATGACCTCTTCCTTTAGGGGGCGGGACTACGGACGGAAGTTGGACACCTGGCAAGTATAATAAAGTTGTATTTAAAAAAAAAGAAAAGCACAAACAACGCTAATCATTAAACTGTACAGCGCTTATAAGTGTCAGGTAATCATGAGCTCAATGACACAAGGACTCTCTGCACACAGTGCTGCAGCGATTTTAAAGCGCTGCAGCTATTCCTAGTGGGTTCCAGGCCTACGTGACAGGAAGATATAACAGTGAACATAATGGCCTACATGGGTCTCTCATCAGCCTATGATAATAGTGAAAGTAAATACATTGCATGGTTATTCACATTGATGGAATTTCCTAGCGCATTACATTCACTGTTACGGGCTGCTAAAGGCAGCCTTTGTCACGCAGCATTACAGCGGGAGAGCTGCACTCCTAGTTGAGACCTAATACTTCTCTGAACCATAGTCTCCCCCTACCATCCCAGACACACAATTCTCAACCAAATCAAGATGTATGAAAGCATATATTTAGTCCACTAAAATAAGTGCTACATGGTTATAGAGTCATTTCCAGGCGCCGTACTGTAATATTAGAAAAATACGGTAAAGTAATTTAACAGAGCACTTTGTCATACCAGGTTTTCAGCTGCTCATCTCAAGGGCATAATGACATTCTGTACATTGGCGAAAAAGGATTGCGATCCTGAATGGTATTGATTTAGTATATTATTGTGAAATTACAAAAGCAAATCATATTTATGCATTATAAAAAATGTGTCAGCCTGACATGAATTATAGATGGCAATTTAATAAAATGAATTCCTGTGGCAAACCTGTGTTGTACACCTAGAAGGGTTTTACAGCAGTCTTTTTTTAAATTTATTTTTTTACTTTTTTTTTACCACATGGCAGCCGGCAATAAGCGATCTCTGCACAAAAATATTATGATAGGCAAGTATCCGGCAAACACCGGATTGTCACTGTTCTTTTATTAACTGTAAGTGAAGAACATAATCTGCAACATTGGCTGGGGAAAGAAATACAGGGCTGTTTCCGACGTCGTACAAAGGTCACTACTAAAGGCCCCACATTTACGACAACGGTGATTATCATGGTATTCGGAAAATGAAAGTTGTACGCTATAAAATTGTAATAGGGAAATCATAAAAGCAAAATTTATAGCAAGTAGGTGTTTTATAAGGCAATCCTGGTAGACAAACCAACTGTTAATCTTGCCGGTGTTATTATTAGATCCTGTCGGCTCTAGGTACCCTTTTAGCGTTTTAAAATATGGCGCAAGAGAATGTTTGGCATTAGGCCTGCAGTTTTACTTGAGTGTTACTGGGCAGTATTTTTCTAATCAATTCTTATAGAGCATATGACACATGGTTGTTCACAGGACTAGTATTAAAATAAAATAAAAATAAATAAAAATCATTGATTACAAAGTCATAAATAGGGATGACCAGTAAAGTGCTAATAATGGTGAGTTGATGTAAATTAAACGGTAATGTTATGCAAATTGAGATTATTATTTATTTGGCACCGACATCTTCCACAGTGCTTTTAGGCCTCTTTTCCACGAACTGTTTCTAGGCAGTGAAATGCCTCTCAAACTCTGACAACTGCTCACTGCTACCTGGTAACTGCTTGTCGCTGCCTGGTAACTGCTCACTGCTGCCTGGCAACTGCTGGCTGAGCACACAGCTCAACAGTTCGTGGAAAAAAGGCCTTAAAGTGTGTATAGTCTAGTCACTAAGGGCCCTTTTCCACAGGAAACTGCATTCCACGTGAGCAGTTCCCAAGCAGCAGTGAGCAGTTACAAGGCAGCAGCAAGCAGTTGCCAGGCAGCAGCAAGCAGTTGTGAGAGTTTGGGGCCTGGAACCCACTAGCAGTACATTACTAAGCCATTACTAAGCAGTTGTGATTTAAAAATCTCTTGCTAATGTAATGCTATGGATGTGATCCCACTTGAGCGATGTGATTTTATAAAAATCCCTCATAGGATTGCATTAGCAAGAGCTTTTTCAAGTAGCTAGCGCTTAGAAAAGGCTGCTAGTGGGTTTGAGCCCTAAGTCCTCTTTTCCACGGGCAGTTGATAGGCAGTGAAATGCCTCTCAAACTCTCACAGCTGCTTGCTTCTGCCTGTTAACTGTTCACTGATGACAGGTAACTGCTCACTGCTGCCTGGCAACTGCTTGCTGAGCACATAGTTGAACTGCTCGAGGAAAAGAGGCCTAAGTTCACAAAACTGATCAGCTTTTACCTGTTGGTGGAATCTCTTAAATTAAAGAAAAAACAGTGCAGGGTACTTAAAATGTGGACATGGTTTGCAGGGTCGATAACAGGACTAATAGCGTAATGATAGGGGTGCAGAACCCAAACCAGAGCCCCTGGACCTGAGTGGCCACAAAAGACTACATTAGTCCCTGCATCTGCTCTTTATTGGTGCTGTAGTTGTAATAATTACCTCTATATGTGCTTTGAACAATAGTAATCATTTGCAAACCAATTCCTTTTCCTCTGCTTACACCTCTCTCTCCCATTGGTGGTCTGTATTATTGGGGCTAATCGCAATTGCAGGGCATGCAGCATTTTGGATGCATTTGCGGTCTAATGCAAGGTATACAAGTGCTGTAAGGCCTCTATTCCACGAACTGTTGATAGGCAGTGAAATGCCTCTCAAACTCTCACAACTGCTCACTGCTGCCTGGTAACTGCTTGTTGTTGCCTGGTAACTGCTCACTGCTGCCTGGTAGCTGCTTGCTGAACACAGCTCAACAGTTCGTGGAAAAGAGGCCTAAAATTGCTTTTGAATCACTTTTCAAAGCAATTTTGCTGCTCTTCAGGAATGTCTGTAGCCCCACCCCTATCAGAAGAGGTCACAGGAGTTTCTCTGATTAGAGCAAGATAAGCACCTATTACCTCTTCTGCTAGGGGCAGGGATACTGATGGAAACCAGACATCGGGAAACATACAATGAGTATATAAATCTTAATTTATAAAGCGCTTGCATGATTTCAAAGCAGCAATTCCTAGTGGGTCCCTAGCCTTACAGTAGTTTTGGACAGCAGAGACAGGGACATGAAGGGAACTGGGGGGGCCCAATGAAGCCTGGAGTGAATGTGCCTGTTGAACACCAATAGGCAAGTATTGGTTTGCTTGGTGGAACCCCCAGCCAAAGTTTAGGCAGCATAGTGGTGTAGATGGCACGGTGGCTTAATGGGCAGCACTCTCATCTTGCAGTGATGGTTTCCTAATTCAAATCCCAGCCAGGGCACTTTCTGCATAGACTTTGTATGTTCTCCCCATGTCTGCATGGGTTTCCTCTGGGCAAAACCCCAAAATCATATAGATAAGTTAATTGGCCTCCCCTAAATTGGAACTAAACTATGACACATACACTACACGATAAAAACATACTGTATAACTATGGTAGGGATTAGATTGGGAGCTCCTCTGAGGGACAGTTAAATGACAAGACTATATACTCTGTACAGTGCTGCAAAAGATGTCAGTGCTATATAAATACTAAATAATAATAATAATTATTATAATAATAATAATAATACATACGTAATTATTTCTTATTAAAACAGGCAGTACAGTCAAATTTTATCTGGAATTCATTAAACCATCAGTACTACTGACCAAATGTAATGATCCGCTCAGCTGGATGCACAGGCAGACAGCTGTTTGACCATTCCTTATGTCTGAGAGATGCAGGTCTCTGGAAAAGAGACCTGGCTTCATCTTGCAACCTTCAGAGTTGCTTTGCTGATGGATTTGCATACATGCAAATTGCCCAGCTATCTCGTTTGAGGGCTGGCAGTATAAAAGCCTTCTGCTGACCAGAAGGCTTTGCTGGTCATAACAGTTTGTTAAATACACTCCTGGAGTGTCAGCCTTCCCTATTGGATTGTTATAGGTATCTTAGAGTAATTCTGGGGACTGCACTAGGCAGCTCCGCTAGTGCAGTTAGCCTGCTTATCTGTTTTGTCTATGTTGCCTCTCTGCTGTGATTGTCCTGTCGCCAACGGTGGTCGATAGGAAATCGTCCTGTCTGTGGGTGCTAACCAGTGCAGCGGTTGCTACTGGTAGCCCCTTCTGATTCATCTGTCTTACTTGGATCGCACCAGCCTCTAGCGGTAGCAGCTGTGGATCCTTCTGATCTGCTTTCTTGGAGTATAGCTGGAGCAGCGGTTGCCACCGGCTATCTCATCTGCCTGTCTTGCTTGGATCGCACTAGCCCCTAGCGGTAGCGGCTGTGGATCCTTCTGATCTGTGATCCTGTCCCTGAACCCGGATCGCACTCGCTCTGGCGGTAAGAGCAGTGGATCTTTCCTATCCTGTCCCTGAACTTGGATTGCACTCGCTCTGGCAGAAAGAGCAGTGGATCCTGCTAAGCTCTGTTGCTTTACTTGGATCGCACTTGCTCTGGCGGAAAGAGCAGTGGATCTTTCCTAACCTGTTTCCCAGTCGTCTGTCTGTCTTGTCTAATATGAACGCTTTCTGTAGGCTCGGTGAGGTAACCGTTAAGCAAGCGCTCGCATTCTCTGTTTCGTGTTTGGGTGGCGGGGCTTAGTTAGGTGTGCTTGTCTCTGTTGCGCTTAACGTGCGGAGATTGCGCTGTAAACACGTTCGCTGTTGTGAATGAGTGCAGTGTTTGCGTTTAGTTAGCGTTGGTTATTTTCCTTATCTTCTCATTGTATGAATTGCTGTGCCTTTGCTACTCTCGTGCCCTGTCCTACTTTAGCCTTGTGTCACCTCTGGCAATCGCCTCTCGCGCGATTGCGTTCCTACTTCGTATCTGCTGTTGCGTGTGCACCGTCGCGGGTTGGCGACTAGATTGGTGCACACACATACATTCTGTCCCTGTGCTCATTCTCATTCGCAATCGCTTCTCTTGCGTTCTCACTTGGTTTCCTCTGTTGTGTGTCCACCGTCGCAGGTTGGCGACTAGATTGGTGCACACACATACATTCCTCCTCTGTGCTTATTCTGTCTTGTGTCACTGTTAGCAATCGCCATCTCTTGCGATTGCCTTCTCACCTGATCTTCTTGGTTGTGTGTTCATCGTCGCTGGGTGGCGACTAGATTGGTGGGCACACATACACTCTGTCGCTTTACTCTCTTTCTTTAAGGGCTATCTTGCCCTGCGTTCTTCCCTTCGTACAATTCCTATCTGGCGTCTGTGGCAGGGCAGAGGATCTGTTCCTCTGCACTCCACAGCTCCATCTGCCGACAGGAATTTCCCTCTACAGGTGCGTTGCACCTTTTGCTGGGTTCTCTCAAATTATACGTTTGTGAAGGATTTCCGCAGTGTCAGCGCGCGTCCTGTGCGCTGACCACGGAGAGAATTCCACAATCATTACAGTATGACCAGCCAAACCGAAATTCCCAGTGTAGAGGGAATTTCCGATTTGTACGTTTTTGTTGAATATGGGTTTTGTGTCTTTAAGAGCTTCAAAAAACTGGATTCAGAGACTAAGCAGGATTTCCTCTCTGAGTGTGTAAAATTTTGTCTGAATCCTACCTTTCAAATTACTGATCCATCCACGTCAGCTCTTGAATTAGCCTATGTGCTGATGCAAGGAGATCTGTTTTCCTAGGCTTATAATATTTTAAAAGACAATTCTTGGAATGATAGTCTGTACCAGTTTCTTGCATTGATATTCTCTCACTGATTTAAGCTGCCTTGCTTACCACCTGCTCTGATTGAATGTGTAGCTGCTGATAAGTCAGCTGTTCTATCCAAAACCATTCAGTATAACAATCAGTTCAATGTTTCTGTTGCCGCTTCAGGTTCTAAGCAGATGCAAGAGAACTGCTCTGATACCTCTCTTGCGTTTAAACAGCAGTCATGCAAGGTTGCTAAAAAGGAAAGAACTAAAAAACGCAAGCACCTGAATAAAACGCTTCATGATGTTGCTCAGTCTCAGGGTTTATTACCCCAATCAGAAGCTTTTGTGGACCCTTTTATAGGCAGAATTATTTTCTTTATTAAAGGAGTAAGAGAGTCTATGCAGGTTCCTGACCCCAACCCTTATGAGTGCTACTTAGATACCGGGTTGTTTGAGCCCCCATTTGCTCCCTGGGACATTGGAGCTTTGGTTGAGGAATTCGAGATGGATTGGAAGGCATTTTGCGATTTCTATATCGCAGAAAGCGCAGAGACGCTAAACGCTTGTATAAATTCCATGTACACTTTGATAGATTGTGATGAGTGTGACAGGTGTTTTGTGGATCCAGTGATGTGTGTGTGGCAGACTATTTTGGATGAGTTGCTCACACACCAATTAATTGATTCCAATAAAGAGACATTGTGATCGGATGATTGTTCCTGTCTTTCTGGGGTAAAGCATGTGAGTCTAGATATTGTGCGATCTGAAATGAATGGGTGTACCACTGTGGTTGACTCCTGTGCGAATCCTGAAAGATTCTCTCCTGACTGTGTGCAGTTTGAATTTATGCGATCTAATGCCTGTTTCTCGGATGCTCCTGCAAATTGCAATCAACATGAATGTGCCAGTTTTCTCAAAGATATGTGGGATCCCTTGTCATCTAAAAACAGATCTTTAAGATCTTCCATCTATGATCCTGCTATGGGGAAAATTCCTAAATTATGCAGCGTCAAAAGTAAAATTAATATGTCTAATAACATTTCTCCTGTTGTTGTCGCTATTTCTTCTGCAAATGAGTCTTTGTCTCACCCTGTTCACACCTGTAAGGGCCCGTTGCCTGGTGACAGTTGCTCCAGTGTTTCTGTCCTGAACGCCTTACAGTCCGCTCCGCAGATCGTGGAGGTTTGCGCTATGGAAGCGTCAGTTTCACAACCTAAAGCGATCTTGGATTCGCAAGGTTTGCATTCTGACTCCCCGGATTTGACATTGTTAGCCGAATCTAAGAGTGAGACAGCGCTTTGGTTTTGCGAATCTGACACTGAAGCATCTTTGTTGTGTCCAGAGAAGGTTTCTCTGAGCCTGCCCTGTACCATGAATAACAATATGATGTCCAATCGCACTGACAGTTGTGAGTCCCTTTCTTGCTCTGAAGAGTTAGTTTCACTAGATATTCCTGTGCTTCCGTGTCCTGATGATTCAGTCTCAGCTTATGGTGGAACCATTCCTGAGACATCTGCCCTGCCTGCAGGAGGTATTTAATGTTCAGCCCTGTAACATGGATACTTCAGAATCCTTCTTAGAAAACTTGGAAAATGACACTTCAGAGGTCTTGTTTGATGTTTTGAAGGTTTCCAAGTCCCTCCTGGGGGATGCAGAACTTCTAGGAGATGCCTCCTGCCCCCCAGATCCGTCTGAGGTTTTGCCCACTTCAGTGGGCATTGCTGTTGTGCTGACTACCTTTGCAGCTCTGGTGGAGCTTCACTCATGTGTAGTCAATGATGATATTACAGTCACAGAAATTTATGAATTTAAGTCTGAGTCTTCTTTTGAAAGACCAGTACCTGTAGCCTCTACTCGTGATGATTTTTTGCCCGGTCCTGGTTTTGGTCTTGTCGTGTCGGACTCTGAGGACGGCAGTTCCCCGACATGTCCTGAGGTTTCTCCTGTGCTGGTGTACCCCAATGTGCCCTGTGACCCAGAAAGCCCAAGTGTGCCTCGGTTACCAGCATGCTCAGATGCTTCCTCGGTGGAGACATGCTCTGATAATGCCTGTCTGTTTGCATGCCCAGAAGTGGTCCCTGAAAGTCCTGATCTTGATGGGTGTCCTGGTAATTCTGAATCCAGAATAATCATAGGTTCCATAGAGGTTCTTGGTGGTTCTCCATGTGAGCCTGGTGAGCGTTCTGGCCTCTTGGGATCTCTGCAGAGCTTCAAAGGGTTCTGGGAGATTCCGGGAGAGATTTTGCTTGGTACCCTGGATAGGATCAACAGTTGCTTTTGTTTTGAAAGAGACACTTCGAACAGGTATTGTGGCAGGTTTGGTGTTTTCGGACACTCCCTGGAAGGTGGAGGGTATTGTCTCAGAGGGTGTTGATTGCTTCTTCTCTGGTATTCACAGTCCTGATAGGTGTTACACTGAGACTTGTAGTACTGATGGGCATGTTTCGGTGGCTTCTGCGTCCGATGAGGTCGGTTTCGGGTGGACTGACTCTGGAATTGGGCCTTGTCAGGCTGTCCCAACCTTTATGAGTCTTCAGTTAGAGTTTTGTGGAAATACCAGTTTTGAGGGACGTCTGGAATCCGTCCCTAGGGGGGGGGGGGGGGGGGTAGGTACTGTAATGATCCGCTCAGCTGGCTGCACAGGCAGACAGCTGTTTGACCATTCCTTATGTCTGAGAGATGCAGGTCTCTGGAAAAGAGACCTGGCTTCATCTTGCAACTTTCAGAGTTGCTTTGCTGATGGATTTGCATACATGCAAATTGCCCAGCTGTCTCGTTTGAGGGCTGGCAGTATAAAAGCCTTCTGCTGACCAGAAGGCTTTGCTGGTCATAACGGTTTGTTAAATACACTCCTGGAGTGTCAGCCTTCCCTATTGGATTGTTATAGGTATCTTAGAGTAATTCTGGGGACTGCACTAGGCAGCTCCTCTAGTGCAGTTAGCCTGCTTATCTGTTTTGTCTATGTTGCCTCTTTGCTGTGATTGTCCTGTCGCCAACGGTGGTCGATAGGAAATCGTCCTGTCTGTGGGTGCTAACCAGTGCAGCGGTTGCTACTGGTAGCCCCTTCTGATTCATCTGTCTTACTTGGATCGCACCAGCCTCTAGCGGTAGCGGCTGTGGATCCTTCTGATCTGCTTTCTTGGAGTATAGCTGGAGCAGCGGTTGCCACCAGCTATCTCATCTGCCTGTCTTGCTTGGATCGCACTAGCCCCTAGCGGTAGCGGCTGTGGATCCTTCTGATCTGTGATCCTGTCCCTGAACCCGGATCGCACTCGCTCTGGCGGTAAGAGCAGTGGATCTTTCCTATCCTGTCCCTGAACTTGGATTGCACTCGCTCTGGCGGAAAGAGCAGTGGATCCTGCTAAGCTCTGTTGCTTTACTTGGATCGCACTCGCTCTGGCGGAAAGAGCAGTGGATCTTTCCTAACCTGTTTCCTGGTCGTCTGTCTGTCTTGTCTGATACGAACTCTTGCTGTAGGCTCAGTGAGGTAACTGTTAAGCAAGCGCTCGCGTTCTCTGTTTCGTATTTGGTTGGCGGGGGTTAGTTAGGCATGCTTGTCTCTGTTGCGCTTAACGTGCGGAGATCGCGCTGTAAATGCGTTCGCTGTTGCGAATGAGTGCGGTGTTCGCGTTTAGTTAGCGTTTGTTATTTTCCTTATCTTTACATTGTATGAATTGCTGTGCCTTTGCTACTCTCGTGCCCTGTCTTGCTTTAGCCTTGTGTCACCTCTGGCAATTGCCTCTCGCGCGATTGCGTTCCTACTTCATATCTGCTGTTGCGTGTGCACCGTCGCGGGTTGGCGACTAGATTGGTGCACACAAATAAATTCTTTCCCTGTGCTCATTCTCATTCGCAATCGCTTCTCTTGCGATTGCGTTCTCACTTGGTTTCCTCTGTTGTGTGTCCACCGTCGCAGGTTGGCGACTAGATTGGTGCACACACATACATTCCTTCTCTGTGCTTATTTTGTCTTGTGTCACTGTTAGCAATCGCCATCTCTTGCGATTGCCTTCTCACCTGATCTTCATGGTTGTGTGTTCATCGGCGCTGGGTGGCGACTAGATTGGTGGGCACACATACACTCTGTCGCTTTACTCTCTTTCTTTAAGGGCTATCTTGCCCTGCGCTCTTCCCTTCGTACAATTTTTGTCTGGCGTCTGTGGCAGGGCAGAGGATCTGTTCCTCTGCACTCCACAGCTCCATCTGCCGACAGGAATTTCCCTCTACAGGTGCGTTGCACCTTTTGCTGGGTTCTCTCAAATTATACGCTTGTGGAGGATTTCCGCAGTGTCAGCGCGCGTCCTGTGCGCTGACCACGGAGGGAATTCCACAATCGTTACACCAAAAAACTAAAACAGTGATTGATTGGCACTGATCATTAAATCTCAATTACTGTTGCATTTTTATATGGTTGTCTCTGTCTGATTTATTGGAAGAAGATCACTGTGGTCATATCTCTTAATATACCATGGCACTGTACAAAGAAAGAAAACAAACATGCGGTAGATAATGATACAGACAATGATATACATCAAATATGGACATTGGTACAAAATATAGAATTGGTAATTACAATGACAAATGTAACATGATGAATAAAATGTATAACAGAGTGAAAGCTACAAAATGAATAACAAATTCCAAGACACAAAAGGGTGAGTGAGCCTTGCCCTTGCAAACTTACAAACTAAATGGAATAGGGGAAGGAACAAGAGGTGGGGAGGTATGCAGTATAATACAGGCAGTGTGTGTTTAGGTTAACTAGCAAGGAGTACAACTTGGCAAGAGGTCAAAGGGGGAAAGGCCTAAATTAGTTGGAGTGTGGCAGATGTGCTGTGGAAGGGCATTCCAGAGGAGGGGTGAAGCATGGGAAAAGTCTTGTGTACGTGAATGCGAGGAGCTGATTCAAGAGGAGGACAAAAGGTCTTGTTCAGGTCTGAGATTGCAGTTGGGTTGGTATCTAGAAACAAGTGAGGAAATGAATAAGGAGAGATTGTGGAGAGCTTTGTAGGTTAGGTTTTAGAGTTTGAACTGTATCCTCTGGTTACTTGGCAGCCAATGAATACCTTGACAGAGAGGAGCAGCAGAGGAAGAGTGAGAAGAAAGATGAATTAGACAAGCAGCCGAGTTCAGTACAGATTGAAGAGGTGCCAGATGGTTAGTTGGTAGAAGTTGAAAGGCAAGTGGTGTCATCTCTGGCACACAGCGTTGTGTCAAGGGTCCATCTGACCACGGATGCCTGGTCTGCCAAGCACGGTCAGGGCAGGTACATTACTTACGGAGCCCATTGGGTAAACCTGGTGACTGATGGCAAGCAGGGAGTACGTGGCTGTGCAGCGGACCTAGTTGTGACACCTCCATGGCTTGCAGGCAGGCCTGCTGCCACATCCTCTCCTCCTGCTACATCCTCTTCGCTGTCGTCCTCCTCCTTGGCTGAGTGGCAGTTCAACTCTACTGGTGGTGCGATCTCCTCTCCAGCTACACAGCCCCAGCTCCCCAGGGCCTATGATGCATGCCAGGTACGACGGTGTCATGCCATCTTAGACATGTCTTGCCTCAAAGTGGAGAGTCACACTGGAGCAGCTCTCCTGGCTGCTCTGAACAAACAGGTGGATTAGTGGCTGACCCCGCACCAACTGGAGATCAGCAACGTGGTGTGTGACAATGGCAGCAATCTCAGATCGGCTTTGAATTTGGGAAAGTTGACACATGTTCCCTGCATGGTACATGTGCTGAATCTTATAATTCAGAGATTTGTGTCTAAGTACCAGGTTACAGGACGTCCTGAAGCAGTCCATGAAGGTGTGTGGGCATTTCAGGTGGTTTTACACGGCCATGGCACGCTTTGACGATATTCATCGGAGAAACAACTTGCCGGTGAGACGCTTGATTTGCGATAGCCCGACTCGCTGGAATTCAACACTCCTAATGTTCAACCGCCTGCTACAACAGGAGAAAGCCATCAAACAGTATCTATACAACTACAGTCAAAGGACATGCTCTGGGGAGATAGGGATGTACTGGCTGCAGTACCGGACACTCATGCGAAATGCCTGCAGGATCCTGCGGCCATTTGAAGAGGTGACAAACCTGGTGAGTCGCAGTGAAGGCGCCATCAGCGACTTAATCCCATGTTCAGTACCCCAACCTTTATCAAAATGAATGAGGCATGGATCCCGGAGGGCTACTGCCCGCCCGAAGACTAAGTCAGTCCCCACACACAGCATCTCTGCCTGCACGCCGTGTGACTGCCTGCCCCATGACTAAGTCGGTCCCCACACAGCATCTCTGCCTGCAGGCCACTTGACTGCCTTCTCCGCCATCACCAACAGGGTCCAGGACTCCAGGCGGATTACAGAATTTTTAAGGCCCAGCGGCCCCTATAATCATTTTTCTGGTGCGTGTACATGCCTGCCTAATTTTTTCTGGCTGCACTGCAGATGCAACAACAAAACAAAAAGCATGTACATGTGTTAATTCCCCTTCATGATCATTACCTTGCCGCGGTGAAGGGGCTTGTGTATCACAATGAAGCAATGAACGCCGGCTATATGAGTGTCTCGGGAAGGGAACACCCAAGATAATAAGGTCGTTGCTTCATTGTGGACAGACCAAATTCGATCAGCTGGACAGTCACTGTTCTGTCATTGAGCTACCTCAGCCCAGCAACCATATGTGCTGGAAAACCGCCATCACCTGCACTCTCGTCATGGTGCGCACCAGTCCAGCATGGCCGTCACTACACAAACAGCTGTTTGCAGTCACTGCATACCTTTCACTGCATCTGTGACTGCACATTGTATTATACCTGGCAGTCAGTGCATACCTTTCACTTGAATGGATGGCAGACTTGCCCTCCATAACAGATTCTCATTAAAGGCTTTAAAGTTGATTTGTCTCATATACAGCAGGGCCTTGAAAGTCCTCTTGTATTGTTATTTTTCGTCACTACCTCCCTGAGTCGGGACTTGCATGCCATGCCTGCTGCCTTCCTTGGATGTGTGGTGGTAGCTGTTCCTGCTCCTTTGCCCACAGTGTGCCTGCTGCCTTCCTTGGATGCGAGGTGGCAGCCATTTCTCAGACTCCCACTCTGGACCGGAACCGATTCCCCGGCCATTACCCGTGGTCACCATGGTACCGAGAAAGTAAAATGGAAACTTGTTTATCAGTCACACAGTTGAATGAATGCCAGACTTGCCCTCCATAACAGATTCTCGTTAAAGGTAAGTGGTGTCATCTCTGACACACAGCGTTGGGTCAAGGGTCCAGGTGCCCACAGATGCCTGGTCTGCAAAGCACGGTCAGGGCAGGTACATTACTTATGCAGCACAATGGGTCTTTCCTTTGATGTGTGGTGGTAGCTGTTTCTCAGGCTCCTACTCCAGACCGGAATTCGAACTCTGATTCCCCGGCCATTACCCGTGGTCACTATGGTACTGAGAAAGTACCATCGAAAGTTTCACACAGTTGAATGAATGGCAGACTTGCTCTCCATAACAGATTCTCGTTAAAGGTACTGAACAGCCAGCAGAAAAAGTAATTTAAAAAAATAGATGTAAGCTTTAACAATGGTAGAGAAAGAACCATCGAAAGTTGATAAGGCAGTCAGACATTACCTGATATCACTGAGGAAGAGCAATCTGGCCATGGTGCGCACCAGTCCAGCACGGCCGTCACTACACAAACAGCTGTTTGCGGTGCATTACACAGTGAGTTTGGTCTGTCAGTGTGAACCAATACACTAATTTTACTCCCTGATTGATGTATACACATGCAAGATGTTTTAAAGCACTTTAGGCCTCCAATTTAGCATGCAATGTGATTTCTGCCCTTAAAACGCTGCTGTGCGTCAAATCCAGATTTTTACCCGGGACTTTTGGCGTCTATCCCACTCCGCCATGCAAAAACTCAGATGTTAGACCCCTTTAAATATCTTTTCCATCACTTTTGTGGCCAGCATAAATGTTTCTAGTTTTCACAGTTCACCTCCCCATTAAAGTCTATTGCGGTTTGAAAAGTTCGCGCGAAAGGAACTTTTTGTAGAGGTTTGCGTTCGAGGTACACGAACTGAAAATTGGAGGTTCGAGCCATCTCTAATTATAAGAGCATGTACTAACATTTAAGTAGTGTAGCCACATACAGTGGTGTGAATAACTATTTGCTCCCTTCCTGATATCTTATTCTTTTGCATGTTTGTCACACTTAAATGTTTCGGCTCATCAAAAACCGTTAACTATTAGTCAAAGATAACATAACTGAACACAAAATGCAGTTTTAAATGATGGTTTTTATTATTTAGTGAGAAAAAAAACTCCAAATCTACATGGCCCTGTGTGAAAAAGTGATTGCCCCCCCTTGTTAAAAAATAACTTAACCCCCCTGGCGGTATGAAAAATTCCACCAGGGGGCAGCACAGCAGTTTTTTTTATTTATTTATTTTTTTAAATCATGTAGCGAGCCCAGGGCTCGATACATGATAGCCGCTGCTCAGCGGCATCCCCCCAGCCCCGCCGATCGCCTCCGCCGATAGGCGATCAGGAAATCCCGTTCAAAGAACGGGATTTCCTGGAGGGCTTCCCCTGTCGCCATGGCGACGGGGCGGGATGACGTCACCGACGTCAGGACGTCATTGGGAGTGCCGAACAACCCAGATTGGCCAGGCAGTGCACGGGGTCTGGGGGGGGGGACGCATCAGATAGCGGCGATCCGTCGGGGGCCGGCGGCGATCAGAGTGCTGCCGCAGCTAGCAAAGTGCTAGCTGCGTCCAGCAAAAAAAAATTATGAAAATCGGCCCAGCAGGGCCTGAGCGGCACCCTCCGGCGGCTTACCCCATGTCCAGCACGGGGTTACCGCTAAGGAGGTTAACTGTGGTTTATCACACCTGAGTTCAATTTCTGTAGTCACCCCCAAGCCTGATTACTGCCACACCTGTTTCAATCAAGAAATCACTTAAATAGGATCTATCTGACACAGAGAAGTAGACCAAAAGCACCTCAAAAGCAAGACATCATGCCAAGATCCAAAGAAATTCAGGAACAAATGAGAACAAAAGTACTGTAACTAAGATATATAAGTATAGGAAAAGGTTTTAAAGCCATTTCTAAAGCTTTGGGACTCCAGCGAACCACAGTGAGAGCCATTATCCACAAATGGCAAAAACATGGAACAGTGATGAACCTTCCCAGGAGTGGCCGGCTGACCAAAATTACCCCAAGAGCGCAGAGAAAACTCATCCGATAGGCCTTCAAAAGACCCCAGGACAACATCTAAAGAACTGCAGGCCTCACTTGCCTCAATTAAGGTCAGTGTTCACGACTCCACCATAAGAAAGAGACTGGGCAAAAACGGCTTGCATGGCGGATATCCAAGGCGCAAAACACTTTTAAGCAAAAAGAACATTAAGGCTCGTCTCAATCTTGCTAAAAAAAACATCTCAATGATTGCCAAGACTTTTGGGAAAATACCTTATGGACCGACGAGACAAAAGTTTAACTTTTTGGAAGGTGCGTGTCCTGTTACATCTGGCGTAGAAGTCACACATCATTTCAGCAAAAGAACATCATACCAACAGTAAAATATGGTGGTGGTAGTGTGATGGTCTGGGGTTGTTTTGCTGCTTCAGGACCTGGAAGGAGAATGTCTGGCCATCTGTTCGTCAACTCAAGCTGAAGCGATCTTGGGTGCTGCAGCAGCACAATGACCCAAAACACACCAGCAAATCCACCTCTGAATGGCTGAAGAAAAACAAAATGAAGACTTTGGAGTGGCCTAGTCAAAGTCCTGACCTGAATCCTATTGAGATGTTGTGGCATGACCTTAAAAAGGTGGTTCATGCTAGAAAACCCTTAAATAAAGCTGAATTACAACAATTCTGCAAAGATGAGTGGGCCAAAATTCCTCCAGAGCGCTGTAAAAGACTCGTTGCAAGTTATCGCAAACGCTTGATTGCAGTTATTGCTGCTAAGGGTGGCCCGGCCAGTTATTAGGTTCAGGGGGCAATTTCTTTTTCACACAGGGCCATGTAGGTTTTGAGTTTTTTTCTCACTAAATAATAAAACCCATCATTTAAAACTGCATTTTGTGTTCAATTACGTTATCTTTGGCTAATAGTTAACGGTTTTTGATGAGCAGAAACATTTAAGTGTGACAAACATGCAAAAGAATAAGAAATCAGGAAGGGGGCAAATAGTTTTTCACACCACTGTAGGAATAATCATTATGTGGCTACCTTAATATCCCATATTTGAAGCAGTGTGAGACTAAAGATTTGAGATATTTCTTTCTTTAAATGCCTTCTTGTGTCAGGATCTCTTTTATAATGGAGATCAAGCTATCAAAAATAATACAGAATACTGAAATATTTTGCACATAGATCTGTTATTTTGACTTTTTTCATCCCGAAAGTTTTCCACAGGGTTTTTACGCTAGGGTTTTATTTCCAGCCGAAACTACTATTTCTTCATTATTCTTTTAAAGAATAAAAAGTAGTGCTATTTGTGCAGTGGACAGAAAATTGTAGCATCCTGCAGATGTGTGAATTGTATAGAATTTATGGCAGGTATGTCAAAGCCTTGAGAAATAAAATGATGCCTTGACATGTATGGAACTGGGGAGCTGGGAAGAGTGCTAACACTATACAAACCTTTATTACTAGACACAAATTCAACATTATGCTACAAATTACAGTTTTTTCACCATCTTTCATTTTCTCAGACAGGCTGAAAAAGCACATACGGTATATAGTACTTTATTGTTAAAAGCATTAGTCCACCCAAAACAGGGTGGCAAAACAGCACATGCTGGCAGACTAAATTCTTTCTTCTATCTCTCACAGCAATAATATATTGTATGTGTGAGGATCATACAAGTGCATGTTTGCTGGCTGGCTGGATGGTGTAAGGCTGGCTGGATGGTGTAATGGTTAAGGGCTCTGCCTCTGACACAGGAGACCAGGGTTCGAATCTTGGCTCTGCCTGTTCAGTAAGCCAGCACCTATTCAGTAGGAGACCTTAGGCAAGTCTCCCTAACACTGCTACTGCCTATAGAGCGCGTCCTAGTGGCTGCAGCTCTGGCGCTTTGAGTCCGCCAGGAGAAAAGCACGATATAAATGTTATTTGTCTTGTCTTGTCTTGCTATTGAATTGAGCTTACTAGTAACCTATTCCCCACTTCTGTGCAGACATTTCGTTGCTGTAGCTCTGGGCCTAGCATGTTGGGCCTAGAGTTTACAGTTTGTAAAATAGGTGGATGATATGGTGGCTAAGTGGCTAGCACTCTTTCCTTGTAGACTACTCTCTATGTATGAAGCTTATACTGTATTTTCTCCCAGCAGGGAGGCCATACCATGAAGTCACCCGAATCAAATGCTTTAGGTGGTAAAATCTAGGGAACGGCACCAATGACCAGTGTCTCTCCGTAGGCTTTCAATGTCACATGGCATGCATTACATAGGATACTTATTTCTGTGCTATTCTGGTAAAGGGGAAAGGGAGTGAGAGAGAGAGAGAGAGAGAGCGCGAGAGAGAGGCACAGAATCTGTCCAAGCCTCATACTTGGAAGGAATGCAGCAGGGGGAGGGGGGGGACTGTGTTTACCATGACCCAGCCTAGTCTTACCCTAACATAAACCCTTACTCTTAACACTTACTGATTTCCCCTGGTGCTGCCTAACGCTAAACCCCCCTGTTGATGTCTAACCCTAAGGTGTCTAGTGGTTCCACCACCCTCCTTTATACATTACCTGGTGTCTAATGGTCCCGTTCCTTCTACCCTACAGCATACCTGGTGTCCCCTTCTTCTACCATAGCACGTTTTTTTTCCCTGGTGTCTAGTGGCCACCCCTCATCCCTCCCTCCATCCCCTTGCAGAGTTTTGGCAGTAGAGGTGCATGGCATGCTCCATGTAACTATGTCTTCCTTTAGCCTTTTGCAAGCAAACACTAGAGGATGAATGTAAATGTGGTGGAATGAGCCCCATGCAGTGTGTCTGGCCCTGAATCTCATATGATGCTTTTCCACCGCCTCTACTACCAATACACTCTGCAAAGTGATGCAGTGAGGGGGTGGACAATAGACAACAAAGAAACATTCTATAGAAGATTTTTGAGCTGTCTAATTACCTCTCTATTGTGTGTAATTAGCTCTTGTTGAGGCAAATGTGTGAATAACACTGTAATCCCACTCCTGAAAAGCAGGAAATGGACTGACCGCACTCCATCTAATGGCAAAGCAAAGAAAGGCAGATACAATGCAATAGGTGTGGCAAGAACCAGAACAGCTTAAAGGCCCTTTCACACTAACTAGAATGACAGATTCTTCATTCCATTGCCTGCTGCTCAACTGGATGTAGCCAGGCACTTCCCCACGCGAGGCCAAAGGAAGTCACATGATCAAGACTGACCATTCACTACTACCCTGAGGCGTCATGACAACAGGACAGTACTGGCCTCTAGAAGTGGTGCAAGCACCACAGTATCCATTCAACAGAGGTTGCCAGGTCACGGTAGCAGTGGACTAAGCCAAAGCTCAAAGATATAAAATTTGCTGTAAATCACAGGTGCTCTGCCTACTGTACCAAATTATAGTGGAACTCCAATCCTCCACATAGTGCAATGCTTTTTAACGTCTTGCATTATGTTATACTTATCATGGGTAAGACTGAATATACCTCCATGTCACATGTCAGTTCAGCTAGACTTTATTTATTGACATGGGCTTTAAAGAGGAACTTTAATTTAGGATTGAACTTAACTCCAATCAGTAGCTTACACACCCTTTACCATGATAAATCTTTACTTTTTCTCAAATAGATCATCAGGGGGGCCTGTATGGCTGATATTGTGGTAAAGCCCTCCCCCAGTGTGATGTCATGGCCATGGACATGACAGTTTCCTGTCTGTGAACCTCATTGCAGGCTCATTGTGGATCAAACAATATAAACAAACTATGCGGCGAATATCAATCATTTTTGATCTGTATTTTATTTTTTAACTTCTCACTTTGCAATGTATTGATGTATGTTTTCCCCCTACCACTCTTTTTTCAGTAAAGTTCCTTTTTAAGCCTCTGAAACACACAGCCACTTTATCCTTACACTATCTGTCCAAATTTTGCTCCATTAGTGAAGCAACATTTTGATAATTAGCAATGTGTGAGTCATTTATTACATGGAGGACTGTACTGCAGATTTAAACCTGTAGTAGCATTATTCAGTCATGACATGCTTTATAAACGAAGCTCTTGTGTAGGATAAACACTCATAATTTAATAGCAACAATTTAATGGGGAAAATGACCTTATTTGATCTTACAGAGTCTGAATTAAGAATGAGGTATTACCTGAAGCAATTTATATGCACACACAGGCTAATTAAAGATTATATTAATCTTAAAAGCATCAAAAAGTCATATAGTAGCAAGTATAATGAAACATCTGTGATAATAATTCCCAAAACGCTGTAAATGCTGTAGGTGAAATCTAGTATTCTGTGGTCACTTGTGCCCTCAACCAGATAATTAATGCAATAACAGCCTAAAGCCTACACTATCCCAATATGACATGAGTAACTAACTTTCTTTGACATGGCTAACACAAAAGCAAGCCAAAACTATCTACAATATACTACTGTACAATATACTATAGTAGCAACACTGCAGAGAGTTACTGCTGGGGAACTGAAACGTGATTAGCTATTCATTTGCTGCCAAATGTGCAGATTATAAATATTCCAAACTAAAAAGCCACAAATATTACAGCTTACAAGGTTTAACTTTTATTTAAACCATGTTTTATGATTGTAATGTTTATCAATATTATGTTTATTTTATTGGTGCTTTATTGTGTAAAAATGTTGTGATGATCAGTTTAGCAAAAATATTTCCCGGCATAGTGCTTGTTATGAAACTTAATGGCTTTATAATCTTTGTTCTAAAGCTAGAGGAAGTATATTGGGGTGAGATTTATTTTTGAACAGTTATCGGTTTAAAAGGAGGCATCATTTTTGGGAAAAAATAAAGTAATTTATTAATTCCACTGTAGAATGCATACAGTAACGTTTCTGCTCTGTGCACATGGATCACTAGTAGAAATGACTCGAACAGTTCGCCGGTGGACAGTACCCGGTGAACTTCCGCTGTTCGACCCGCCCCTATACAACATCATGGAGCCAAACTTTGACCCCTTACCTCACAGTCAGCAGACACATGGCAGCCAATCAGCTAGTGCCCCCTCCTGGACCCCCACCCCCCTAGTAAAAAGCAGTTGCGGTGGCCATATTGGATTCATTCTCTGCTGGCTCAGACTTACAGAACCACATCTTTGTGTTCACATGTAAATATAGTACAGTTGCAAAATAAATGTTATCATCTTTTACACGTGAACACAAAAATGTGGTTCTGTAAGTCTGAGTGCCTTGTTAAGTTTCTTTTAAAGGCACAATACTCAACCTGATGAAGCGGGTTATACCACGAATTGCATTGTCATTCTAAAGTGCCCAATAAAATATATTTTTTACCCTTCCGATTGACTACTTGTTTAAGGTAGGTCCAATCTCTTCATTTGTGTATATATAGAACTGTAATTTTAAGTCATTATATTGGCACACACTCTGGTTTATGATCAATCCTGGGCACCTCCTCTCCTATTGTACTAAGAAATCTACTGGGGTCTGCTGGGGGATTGTGCTCTAAAAAATGGACAACAGGAGTGTGAATAAGCATGCAAGGAATAACACAAGAGGCAAAGAAAGGAACACTTAAAAAGCAGTATGAATAACAGGGGCCAACATACATTGCAGTTAGCTTAAGATTACAAATAGAGTTACATTCCATGTTATACAAAGGGGGGGAAAAATGAAAAATACAATCGTGGCAATATCTTTTACTTCAAACTTTATCATGTCTGCAGTAAATACTAACCATGCATATATGCATATACATTTACAGGTGAAAATACCTTGTTTTTTGTTGGATAAGCCATGTTTAGAAACCTTCACAGGCATATAACCAGAGAACATGTACAGAACACTGTAAACAGCAGGGAAACATACACCCACATGACAGGCTCAGATGGTAACTTTTTTTTGCTTAGATATTGTTTCAGAATGACAAGAAGAATTGAACTGTTAACCTGCTGATACCAGACACACAGTAATGTTCCCCTGCTATTAGACGGCACAGGGTGTAGTTATGAACAGCATGGGTTAGTATCTGAGTTTTCAACTTAGGATAACCACCTGGATTTTTGTGGAATTCTTTCACATCAGAAATTAGCAATTGAAATGATGTTTGTATAATGCACAACGTCTTTCTTTCACACAGACATACAGTATGCAATTAACTTTTTTCCCTTCGTTTTCTCCTAGGAGTTTTTTCAGCATGTTGCAATGGAAAAAGTACCAAGTAGTTGAAAAATTACTATCAACATTAATTTGCACAATTGCTCATTTCCCCAGTTTAACTACTTGCCAACCGCTCCATGCCAATTGGTGTGAATGCGGCGGCAGCCCCAGGACCACTCCACGCCGATTGGCATGAATGGCTGGGAATGGGGTTTGCAGGAAATCACGCATGGAGCTCCGCCCCACCATCAGTCTCCCAGCGGCGTTTGCCGCTCGGAGATTGTTAGATGGCAGTTTCTGTACAGCGCTGCGATCTAAGGCAGCGCTGTACTGGGGACAGCCATGTGACATGGCTGTCCCCTCTGTAGGCAGGGAAGTGATTGGCTGTCATAGGCCAATCACACTGATTGGCTGTCGGGGGGAGGGAGAAAGGGAGGGGGGGATAAAAAATAAATCAATAAATTAGTAAATTTATTAGAAAATAAATTCAATAAATATTTATATAAAAAAAACAAACATCTCGGAAGAGGTCAGACCCCACCAACAGAGAGCTCTGTTGGTGGGGAGAAAAGGGGGGATCACTTGTGTGCTGAGTTGTATGGCCGTGCAGTGAGCCCTTAAAGCTGCAGTGGCCTATTTTGTTAAAAATGGCCTGGTCACTAGGGAGGTTTAAGACCGTAACTTACTGTAAGTGACAGCAACATAGGAGAAAAGTAATTTATGGCTTATTTTACTCTGGAAGAAACGTACTTCTTATTTGTGTGTGTTTATATATATTTTACATTTTAAGATTTTTGTGACAGTGGTCCTTTAACCACTTGAGGACCGCCCCCAGCCGATGGGCGGCGGCAAAGTCCGGGCCCAAACGACCGCAATACGCCCATCGGCGGGGGCGGCTGCGGGAGTGGCTATGCGGCGATCGCGTCATTCGTGACGCGATCAGCCGCCGGGGACTCGCTCCGCCCACCGCTCGTAGTAACCCGCCGGCCGTTCGGAAGCGCCGGCGGGTTACTAGCACCTGGATCGCCGCTGCACGTATGTATAATAGGCTTTGTAATGTATACAAAGCCTATTATACTGGCTGCCTCCTGCCCTGGTGGTCCCAATGTCCGAGGGACCACCAGGGCAGGCTGCAGCCACCCTAGTCTGCACCCAAGCACACTGATTTCCCCCCCTGCCCCCTGATCGCCCACAGCACCCCTCAGACCCCCCCTGCCCACCCCCCAGACCACTGGTTGCACCCAGTCACCCCCCTAATCACCCATCAATCACTCCCTGTCACTATCTGTCAACGCTATTTTTTTTATCCCTCCCCCTGCCCACTGCCCCCTCCTGATCACCCCCCCACCCCTCAGATTCTCCCCAGACCCCCCCCCCCAGACCCCCCCCCCCCCCGTGTACTGTATGCATCTATCCCCCCTGCTCACCTGTCAATCACCTGTCAATCACCTGTCAATCACCCGTCAATCACCCGTCAATCACCCCCTGTCACTGCTACCCATCAATCAGCCCCTAACCTGCCCCTTGCGGGCAATCTGATCACCCACCCACACCAATAGATCGCCCGCAGATTCGACATCAGATCACCTCCCAAGCACAGTGTTTACATCTCTTCTCTCCTCTAAACACCCACTAATTACCCATCAATCACCCATCAATCACCCCCTATCACCACCTGTCACTGTTACCCATCAGATTAGACCCTAATCTACCCCTTGCGGGCACCCAATCACCCGCCCACACGCTCAGATTGCCCTCAGACCCCCCCTTATCAATTCGCCAGTGCAATATTTACATCTGTTATTCCCTGTAATAACCCACTGATCACCTGTCAATCACCTATCAATCACCCCCTGTCACTGCCACCCATCAATCACCCCCTGTCACTGCCACCCATCAATCAGCCCCTAACCTGCCCCTTGCGGGCAATCTGATCACCCACCCACACCAATAGATCGCCCGCAGATCCGACATCAGATCACCTCCCAAGTGCAGTGTTTACATCTCTTCTCTCCTCTAAACACCCACTAATTACCCATCAATCACCCCCTATCACCACCTGTCACTGTTACCCATCAGATTAGACCCTAATCTGCCCCTTGCGGGCACCCAATCACCCGCCCACACGCTCAGATTGCCCTCAGACCCCCCCTTATCAATTCGCCAGTGCAATATTTACATCTGTTATTCCCTGTAATAACCCACTGATCACCTGTCAATCACCTATCAATCACCCCCTGTCACTGCCACCCATCAATCACCCCCTGTCACTGCCACCCATCAATCAGCCCCTAACCTGCCCCTTGCGGGCAATCTGATCACCCACCCACATCAATAGATCGCCCGCAGATCCGACATCAGATCACCTCCCAAGTGCAGTGTTTACATCTCTTCTCTCCTCTAAACACCCACTAATTACCCATCAATCACCCCCTATCACCACCTGTCATGGTTACCCATCAGATTAGACCCTAATCTGCCCCTTGCGGGCACCCAATCACCCGCCCACACCTCAGAACGTCCTCAGACCCCAGCCCTGATCACCTCGCTAGTGCATTGCTTGCATCTATTTCCCCCCTCTAATCACACCTTGAGACACCCATCAATCACCTCCTGTCACCCCCTAGCACACCTACCCATCAGATCAGGCCCTAATTTGCCCTGTGTGGGCTCCTGATCACTCGGCCAAACCCTCAGATCCCCCTCAGACCCCCTTCCGATCACCTCCCCAGTGCATTGATTGCATCTATTTTCCCCTCTAACCGCCCCCTGAGACACCCATCAATCACCTCCTGTCACCCCCCTAGCACTCCTATCCATCAGATTAGGCCCAAAACATCCTGTCATCTAAGAGGCCACCCTGCTTATGACCGGTTCCACAAAATTTGCCCCCCATAGACCACCTGTCATCAAAATTTGCAGATGCTTATACCCCTGAACAGTCATTTTGAGAAATTTGGTTTCCAGACTACTCACAGTTTTGGGCCCGTAAAATGCCAGGGCAGTATAGGAACCCCACAAGTGACCCCATTTTAGAAAGAAGACACCCCAAGGTATTCTGTTAGGTGTATGATGAGTTCATAGAAGATTTTAT
Source organism: Hyperolius riggenbachi (assembly GCF_040937935.1). Taxonomy (NCBI): domain Eukaryota; kingdom Metazoa; phylum Chordata; class Amphibia; order Anura; family Hyperoliidae; genus Hyperolius; species Hyperolius riggenbachi. The sequence goes on along the minus strand of NC_090646.1, from coordinate 127,473,496 downwards.
TTTTTGTCAAAAGTTAGCGGAACTTGGATTTTTATTGTTTTTTTCACAAAGTGTCATTTTTCACTAACTTGTGACAAAAAATAAAATCTTCTATGAACTCACCATACCCTAACGGAATACCTTGGGGTGTCTTCTTTCTAAAATGGGGTCACTTGTGGGGTTCCTATACTGCCCTGGCATTTTAGGGGCCCTAAACCGTGAGGAGTAGTCTAGAAAACAAATGCCTCAAAATGACCTGTGATTAGGACGTTGGGCCCCTTAGCGCACCTAGGCTGCAAAAAAGTGTCACACATGTGGTATCGCCATACTCAGGAGAAGTAGTATAATGTGTTTTGTGGTGTATTTTTACACATACCCATGCTGGGTGGGAGAAATCTCTCTGTAAATGGACAATTGTGTGTAAAAAAAATCAAAAATGTGTCATTTACAGAGATATTTCTCCCACCCAGCATGGTTATATGTAAAAATACACCACAAAACACATTATACTACTTCTTCTGAGTACGGCGATACCACATGTGTGACACTTTTTTGCAGCCTAACTGTGCTAAGGGGCCCAAAGTCCAATGAGTACCTTTAGGATTTCACAGGTCATTTTGAGACATTTGGGTTCAAGACTACTCCTCACGGTTTAGGGCCCCTAAAATGCCAGGGCAGTATAGGAACCCCACAAGTGACCCCATTTTAGAAAGAAGACACCCCAAGGTATTCTGTTAGGTGTATGATGAGTTCATAGAAGATTTTATTTTTTGTCACAAGTTAGCGGAAATTGATATGTATTGTTTTTTTTTGACAAAGTGTCATTTTCCGCTAACTTGTGACAAAAAAAAAATCTTCTATGAACTTACCATACTCCTAACAGAATACCTTGGGGTGTCTTCTTTCTAAAATGGGGTCACTTGTGGGGTTCCTATACTGCCCTGGCATTTTAGGGGCCCTAAACCGTGAGCAGTAGTCTAGAATCCAAATGCCTCAAAATGACCTGTGAATAGGACGTTAGGCCCCTTAGCGCACCTAGGTTGCAAAAAAGTGTCACACATGTGCTATCGCCGTACTCAGAAGAAGTAGTATATTGTGTTTTGGGGTGTATTTTTACACATACCCATGCTGGATGGGAGAAATCTCTCTGTAAATGGACAATTGTGTGTAAAAAAAATCAAACAATTGTCATTTACAGAGATATTTCTCCCACCCAGCATGGGTATGTGTAAAAATACACCCCAAAACACATTATACTACTTCTCCTGAGTACGGCGGTACCACATGTGTGGCACCTTTTTGCACCCTAAGTGCGCTAAGAGGCCCAAAGTCCAATGAGTACCTTTAGGATTTCACAGGTCATTTTGTGACATTTGGTTTCAAGACTACTCCTCACGGTTTAGGGCCCCTAAAATGCCAGGGCAGTATAGGAACCCCACAAATGACCCCATTTTAGAAAGAAGACACCCCAAGGTATTCCGTTAAGAGTATGGTGAGTTCATAGAAGATTTTATTTTTTGTCACAAGTTAGCGGAAAATGACACTTTGTGAAAAAAAACAATTAAAATCAATTTCCGCTAACTTGTGACAAAAAAAAAATCTTCTATGAACTCACCATCCTCCTAACGGAATACCTTGGGGTGTATTCTTTCTAAAATGGGGTAATTTGTGGGGTTCCTATACTGTCCTGGCATTTTAGGGGCCCTAAACCGTGAGGAGTAGTCTTGAAACGAAATTTCTCAAAATGACCTGTGAAATCCTAAAGGTACTCATTAAACTTTGGGCCCCTTAGCGCAGTGCCACACATGTGGTATCGCCGTACTCAGGAGAAGTAGTATAATGGGCTCGATTCACAAAGCGGTGATAACCCAGTTATCACGCCTAAAAGACTTTAGGCGTGATAACCTTTGCACCACTGAGTTATCACCGATTTTTGCTCTTTATCGCGCGAAGTTTCCGCGCGTACGTGCGCGCGCAAAGTCCCATAGGGCTTAATGGGAGCTTCGCGCGAAGCGGGCGCCGTTGCGCGCGGAAAATTCGCGCGAGTTGCTTCTTATCATGCCTAAAGTGAGTTTAGGCGTGATAAGGGGCTTTTCACTGGCGTGCAAACACTTTGCACCGCTTTGTGAATCAAGCCCAATGTGTTTTGGGGTGTATTTTTCCACATACCCATGCTGAGTGGGAGAAATATCTCTATAAATAGACAATTGTGTGTAAAAAAAATAAAACAATTGTCATTTACGGAGATATTTCTCCCACCCAGCATGGGTATGTGTAAAAATACACCCCAAAACACATTATACTACTTCTCCTGAGTACGGCAATACCACATGTGTGGCACTTTTTTGCAGCCTAACTGCGCTAAGGGGCCAAAAGTCCAATGAGCATCTTTAGGCTTTACAGGGGTGCTTACAATTAGGCACCCCCCAAAATGCCAGGACAGTGAACACACCCCACAAATGACCCCATTTTGGAAAGTAGACACTTCAAGGTATTCAGAGAGGAGCATAGTGAGTCCGTGGCAGATTTCATTTTTTTTTTGTCGCAAGTTAGAAGAAATGGAAACTTTTTTTTTCTTTTTTTTGTCAGAAAGTGTCATTTTCCGCTAACTTGTGACAAAAAATAAAATCTTCTATGAACTTACCATGCCTCTCACTGAATACTTTGGGATGTCTTCTTTCCAAAATGGGGTCATTTGGGGGGTATTTGTACTATCCTGGAATTTTAGCCCCTCATGAAACCTGACAGGTGCGCAGAAAAGTCAGAGATGCTTGAACATGGGAAAATTCACTTTTGGCACCATAGTTTGTAAACGCTATAACTTTTACCCAATCCAATAAATATACACTGAATGGTTTTTTTTTTATCAAAGACATGTAGCAGAATAACTTTCCTATACATAGAAGAGCCAGGCATCTCTGTGCACCTCTGTGAGACACAGAGGTGCCTGGCTCTTCTACTGACCACATATGCTATTGCTCCGTTGTTATTGCCTGATGAAGCGGGATCAAACCTGTGAAACGCGTTGTATATTTGGAGTTCATAAATAAAATATATTGACTGTCTTTACTACAGTCGTTGTGTGTCTACTTGCAAGGAGGTAAGTCCACCACTACCTCATCTATTTACCAAGAATTTGGTTTTTAAGCTCATTTAGCTTCCTTTTATCCTTTTGGCGCCTCTGTTCTCCTGCTTAACATTGAGTCCACCCTGGGTGGAGGATTAAACCCCCTTTTTCTCATCTACAGAGAGCGACTTCTTATTCCTGAGTGGGGTCAGGAAAATCTCCCCACCTACCTTTACAGTGGTTGCCTAATGGTAACCCTGGTTTGTGAGTATTAATATTTACTCTATCTAGTAACCATTTACCAGTACATATTACACTATTGGGGCTCTTGGTGTTCCCTGTTTTTAATTCTTAAAGAAAACCTGAACTGAAAATTAAAAGTCAAAATAAAACATACACAAGTCATACATACACCTCCTGTGTAGTCTACTCCTCAAACTCTTTCTCCTCTCCCATGTCCTGTTTGTCCACTGCAATCAAGGGAATTCTCTGTCCTCCATTTTGAAAATTGCCATTACCCCACAACAGCTTTCTGGTCAGCACACTGTTAAACTGTACCATCGCCCACTTGAGCCATAGGGAAACATGGACATTACCTGGCACATCAGTTGCTATAACTAACAGCAACTGATATATAACTGATAGCAACTGATATATTTCAGTTCTGACAAAATGTTGTCAGAACTGGAAGGGATCCTTGTCAAAAGAAAATGGTGAGCCTCTAAGAGGAATTGATGGTGAGGTAACTATGTAATGTTCATCTGAAGTTATCTCATGTGTTTATTTTAAATTATTTTACTCCGTACAGGTTCCCTTTAAGTTAAGAACACTTGTTTTAAATTAATATTATCAATTAATTCATTTTTCATCAAATAAAATATTTTTTTTTATCTTTCTTGCATCACAAAACATAAATTATAATATAGTGTGGGGGGAAAGAATGCTTTTTAGGAAGTTTGGGAAATTACATATGCGTTGAGCAGATGAGTTGATTCTCTGTAACCAGTCTCTATAATCACATGGTTAATAAGCCATGATTGTAAAAGAAAAAAAAAGAATATATATAGATAGATAGATAGATAGATAGATAGATAGATAGATAGATAGATAGATAGTATATAACCTCCCTTAGCTTCAAACTGTGATATGTATGTATGTGTATATCTATACTGTACTGTAAACCACCTTTAGCATCATACTGTTAAAACCAGTGCAGTGTGCATTATTTCACTATGCTATGTTAATTCTGTTTAAATCGAATTTTGCATTTTTAAGAGGTACAGATTCTGAAGTTGATTTATGAATACCATTAGGTAGTCTGCAGAAAAACATATGCAAACTGTGAATATTGTATCTATATTTCATATATTTTAGCCTCAGAATGAATGTACTATTTCATATCTACATGTCCTATTATGTACTCTTCCTTTATACCATCCTTCGTTCAAATGTTCTACACTTTATTGAATTCTAAATGAATGTATATACCATTACTGCATGACAATGCTACAATATTACATGCAGTCTGTCACCAAATAGTCGGTTAAAATACACTCACCTAAAACAATTATGCAGATAAGGTAGTCTTTTTCAGGAAAACACACACACACTTGCACACCTTCTTGAGCAGATCTTTATATTTGTTTCAAACCACTTCCATTATTTACATTTCACAGAAGAAGGTAGAGTTGGATGCAAATCAAACTAATCAAGATCAGAGTGAAAAAAAAAAAAAAACAGACAATATTTAGGTGATTACATCTGTATGCCAGGCAGCCAAATTTTACACAATGTACATAATATAAAATGAATGCAAATGAAACCAATTCAGAACAATCTCAGTGAGACAAAAAAAAATCAATCTGTTTCAAGGCAACTATACGTGTGTATATGACTTCCAAATGTATCATCGTGAGGATTAATTTAATATTAATTTGATTCTCACAAATAGGTATATGAACTTAATTGAATTTATGCTTTTTGTACAGGAATATTTTAAAGACACTATTTATCCACTTCTCGCACTGATACTGATTTATGTGTTACTAACAAAGATTGGTTTATAGACCTGGTTTGACACAGAATAACTGGCTAATTGCATTTCTCATTATTCTGACTGAACAACATCTAAGGAGAGATATATTCTAAAGCAAGCAATATATTATGGCCTGACATGTCAAGTCAATCAATCCCCATCTAAATGGAATTCAAACAAATAGGGGTTGATTCCTACACATCATGGCAAACCCAATTTTGATAAATTTCAACAGAAATGTATTAACCACCCTGGCGTTCTGATTAAATCGCCAGGGTGGCTGCGGGAGGGTTTTTTTTAAATAAAAAAAAAACTATTTCATGCAGCCAACTGAAAGTTGGCTGCATGAAAGCCCACTAGAGGGCGCTCCGGAGGCGCTCTTCCGATCGCCTCCGGCGCCCAGAATAAACAAGGAAGGCCGCAATGAGCGGCCTTCCTTGTTTTGCTTATATCGTCGCCATAGCGACGAGCGGAGTGACGTCATCGATCCAGCCCTTAGCGCTGGCCGGAACTTTTTGTTCCGGCTGCGCAGGGCTCAGGCGGCTAGGGGGGCCCTCTTTCGCCGCTGCTCGCGGCGAATCGCCGCAGAGCGGCGGCGATCAGGCAGCACACGCGGCTGGCAAAGTGCCGGCTGCGTGTGCTGCTTTTTATTTCATCAAAATCGGCCCAGCAGGGCCTGAGCGGCAGCCGCTGGCGGTGTTGGACGAGCTGAGCTCGTCCAGACCGCTCAGCTGGTTAAGCATCGATCAAACTATAAATGTTTTATTGGTAAAAGCAGATCAACACTATGGGTCCTTGATCCTTCATTGCTCCTGCTTTGCTCAAATCGCACAGAGATTTTCCAATATGACTGACCACACTTTTAATTGATAAACTGTCTAAAAATATCAAAACGGAATCAAACATATATGTTGAGCAATACATGACCAACATGTTCGAACAAACTGATCAACTTGACTGGAAATCAATTGGAAAAATTGATCTGTGAGTGGTCAGCCTAAAGGTGGCCACACACTATAACATTTTTTTTCTGATTGATCGTAACATTTAAAAAAAAATCTGATTGATGTACCGCATAAGTGTGTTACATTTTTCCCAAATTATGAAAAATAAATTATTTGAAAACTCTAAACAATTGCTTGGGTCTATACATTGGAAATTGATTATCTACCCTACACCATTCAATTTTCATAAAAATTTATCAGAAAAGTCCACCACTGCCGATCAACTTATTTTTTTAAAAAAAGGGACAATCGAGTCTCTTGAACGAATAAAAACAAAGCTTTCGATTTTTCTGTACAATTGATTGTTTTTATTGAATTGCTGTAAAATCTGATCATTTTATTGTATGGTGTGTGGCCACCTTGAGAGTATCAAAAACTCCAGACCATAATGAATGTTACTCCTAGCATAAAGAACTTGTCAGAAAGTGAAAAAAAAAATAAAAAAACATGTAGGAGACCCAAAAGAAAGGCATATATCCCAAGCAACAAAACTACAGAAAACAACGTAATATAAAATATCAAGTTTTTATTATGTATCAAAATGTAAGAAAACTGCACATATAAATGTATAAAAGGGCCCAAGGCAAACAGACCACACCGACAACACACACTCCACCACACATACCCTCTCTGACTCGACCTATGGGGATGCTTGGGAGGTACCTCCTATATATACTTAAATTTAAATTTACTAAAGGAGCAAGTTCCAAAATGGATTGCCAGCTTGAAGTATATTACAGTTCAAAGGTTCCTAGAACTGACCAATAGTCCAAACAACAAGCATTTAACAGTTTATAACAGTTCCCACACTTGGAAGTTAGCCATCGATGTTATAAGGATTAGGGCTCCAAGAAGATCAATAGTGAGCAAATGGCAGCAAAGGCCACATATGAGGAGTTGAGCATGAAACAAAGCTTCAAAAAGAGGGGCCACGAGCAATTAGTAGCAAGACGCCTATACATGGCAGGACAGGGGGTCCTCTGTAGAAGCTTGTTAGTAAATAGGCATCAGCTGAAAGTCCATCCGGAGTGAACCAGGAGCGACAGAAACTGCATGCAACATAAAGCATAATGGAGTCCTGTGCAAGCCAGGCAAAAGGCACATAGAAAGCAGCCAGAGTATAATGTGCATACAGTAACAGAGTCCTGGTGTCTTGTCTGCTCCGTGGGATGAGGCAATAGATCCTGAGGATGAATCCCAGCACTGTCCATATGGGGACAAACTCCAATGGATGTCAGTACACAGCGCTTCCCAGTGTGGGGCTGAAGCACCCTTGCTGCACGGAAGGTTAGGAGAAGCACCACCAGAGAGATGTATCAGGAGGAGTAGGGAATGCAGGTGCAGCGGTTGGCGGGTGTCGGAAGCGCTCAGACGCCATACCACGCTGGCCTAGACATGTTTCACCAAACTTCTGGCTTTTTCAGAAGGGGCGTGGTGTTCAAACAACCCTGCAACATTCATTCACACTTAAATACAGGAGTTTGCCAGTCAGCGCGCAGGACGCCCGCACACCACGGCCCAACCCAAATAAGGAGGGAGAGAGGCTGACCAGCTTCATCCACTCAAAGAGCCGGGGGGAGGGGGGGCACAGCAAGCGCAGACAGGCCTGGACGCGACGCTCATTCACCAACCATGTAACCTGTAAAATCTGATCAGTTTATTGTATGGTGTGTGGCCACCTTGAGAGTATCAAAAACTCCAGACCATAATGAATATTACTCCTAGCATACAGAACTTGTCAGAAAGTGTTATTTATTACTGCGTTTCTGCAAAGATGTTAATTCATTAATATAGTCAATAACACATTAAATATATATATATATATATATATATATATATATATATATATATATATATATATATATATATATATATATATATATATATATACTGAGCAATAGAACATGGTTTTGTCTCTATATTAGCATTATGTGAGCCTAATTACTAGGGGTGTTGCTAGGATCCTAAGAGATCTGGGGCACTTTTGGGCACTCCAGCCAAAAATGGGTGTGGCCATGCACTAGTATGTGAGTGTGGTCTTGGGTGGAGCCACATTTACATGAACTTAACAGCGGTCACCATTTAAGTAGGCCTTCTCAGAAAAATGTTGGATGAAGCCCCTCTCTCCATTAATAAAAAAAATGCATGCTTGGTGCTGTATGTACGGTTCCGATCCGGATCAGGTCCTGATCCGATAAGGATCAGATCAGGATCCGGTCCATTTGCATGGCAAAACGCAAGTGTAAACGGGGCCTAAAACTGCAGTTTGAGCAGCATATACTGTTTTTTTTCTTTTGTTAGTTTTTGTTGGGATGCTATTTGTTTTAAAGGTCAACTGAAGTGGGAGTGATATGGAGGCTGCCATATTTATTTCCTTTTTAATCAATTCCAGCTACCTGGTTAACCTGCTGATCCTTTGCCTCTAATACTTTTAGCCATAGCTCCTGAACAAGCATGCAGTAGAGCAGGTGTTTCTGACATGATTGTCAGATCTGCCAAGGTTAGCTGCATGCTTATTTCTTTTGTGATTCAGACACTGCTGCAGCCAAATAGACCTGCAGGGCTCCAATGCAACTGGGATTGCTTAAAGGGAAATAAATAAGTCAGCCTCCATATCCCTTCATTTCCTGACTCCACAGTTTCTCTTGTTTACTAAGGAAATAAACAAGCTGGCACAGAAGTGATTATGCTGCCTACGCTATGTTGTTGAGCTCTTTGCACTTTGGGAGTTGCAAGGCAGAACTAAAAATGTTTTTCTTGTAAGATATTTTATATATACTTTGTTTCAGTTCTTTACTTATTGTAGTTTTACACCCATCATACTATTGCCACTTGCAAGACAGTTGAAGATGATAATACATTTTTTTTGTAACGAGAAATAGATTAGTGTGTCTACATAGTGTGTATGATCTCAGTAACCCAGACTTCTCTCTGTATGGGATGTTTAGCTCCTCTAAAAAGGGTCTTTAAAGTTAGAAAAAATTGATGGAGCAAACAAGGTGATAGATTGCCAAATGTATCTAGGTAATGACATATATTATAAAGAAAGCAGCAATATTGCACAAAGGGATCGCATTGTCAAAAAATCAATACAAGTGGAAAAATAGCATGGCAGCACATTGAAGCTAAAAGGTTAAACAACAACAATGAAAAATAAGGAACCATGCCAAGAATGGAAAATGAGTTATTCTTCATTACTGGTGCAGAGGACTCTAAAAGCAGCGAGAAGCATCTAGCAAAATGCTAGATGTTAGGAGAAAAATTCATACAAACCTAAATATACAACAATAGGCAAGCCAAGATTTTAATATAAAGCATATACTGTAAATATGCTATAGAAAGCATACTCTAACTTTTCCTAATAATTACAACAACAACAAAAAAACATTCCCAAGTTCTCTCTATATACAAGCATTCAAAGTGCTGAAATAAGCTACACATTATCAACATACTTGTGATTACTCTGGTGTTTTCCTCTGATATCCTTTGGAATCTCTACATAATGTAATAGTAAAGCTCCCTTCCAATGCTCTCAGCTGTCACTAAGGTGGGAGTGATTACCGTATATAACCAAAAAAGGTTCCCAGAAGTGGGGTTCTGTGGCTGTGACCCCCCCTTACATATGCAGAGTGACGGTTGTAGGTGATGAGCATCCAGTGCCCTGCGTTCTCAACTGATCCTTCATCCCCGCTATTTAGAATGAATGATTTTGCTAAACCAGCCTGTTTAAACAGTGTGTATGAAATATCCACTATTGCACCAATAAACAGGGGCGTATCTGTGTAATAAAGAGCCTATGGCAAAAACTTAAATTGAAATCCCCAGTCAGAGCCATCTTCCCCTCTAAAAACAGCTTCCTTTCCTGCATATGTGTGTTATGGTTGCTGCGTTTTGGCTCCGGATTATATTGCTGAAGTTAATTTTTTCTTCTTATTCCCTCTCTGTCCTCTTTTCTAACACTAAGCCAAGTTATCTCTGCATACATAAATTAAGTAGCCATGTTCCCCATATAACAGAATGAATCTGATCTGAGTGATGGGGAGACACCGGGGCAGGCATGGTGGCGCAGCACAGGGGGAGACATGGCGCCCATGTTGCTGTGGCGCCCATGACATGATCCATGCCTGCACCCCTCTAGATATGCCTCTGCCAATAAAGCATAGCATTAGCAGTGCTGCCTCTATACCCTTCTATTAATCCTGCATGTATATTCCTACTGTGTGGCCAGGCATGCTTGTGCTCCAGGGTCTTCTCTGCCATCAGTCCACTGCTGGTATCCTTGTAGTATCCTTATGTGTCCTTGACTAATCACCTATCCTCTTTTCCACATCATTGAAATTATACCATCACCACTCTGCATAAGAAAATAGTGCATTAGATGTTAATAATGTCCAGTAGTAGAAGAAATGAGGCACTTGTGTCCTCAGGTGCTGCTACACAAACCTATAGTAGGTGCTGCATATCCTTCCCTCGACTGCATATCCTTCCCTCGACTTTTACTGGGGTCAATAATTTTTTGCCTGTTTTAGGTAAAATATGTGGGGTTGGCCTATACTTGGGCTGGCTTATATTAGAGTGTATACGGTATTCCCAACTACAGTATGGGCTTGATTCACAAAACGGTGCTAACTGTTAGCACGCCTGTGAAAAGCCCCTTAGCACGCCTAAAAGAGCTTTTTGCGCGCTAATTTGCGCGCGAACCACATTACGTGCAAAGTTATGCATGCAAAACTTTACGCGCGTAAACCTTTATGCACACAGTAAACCTTTATGCGCGATTTCTTAAAGCTTTGTGCGTGCTAACTACTTAGCACCCTAGTAAGCACGCCCAAAGCCTTTAGGAGTGCTAACTAGGTTAGCACCGCTTTGTGAATCGAGCTTTGTGTACACACACAGCCCACATCTCCATGGAAGTGAAAATGCTTCCTCTCTAGAATGAATTTGCCCTTGCATTGCAGTAACCCTTCAAAGCTGCAGTGGTACAAAACAGGAGAAATAAGTTTTATTTCCTGCTTTGTACAGACTTTTGAATAAATGAGAAAGACAGAGAGTGGTGGATTCTGATTTTCTGTAGAACTAAACCATGTGCTGCTGCCATGAGTAGCAGCAAGTTTCTTTAAAAAGATCATAGCAGTTGATGACTGAAGTTGAAAGATGTTATTGTATAGCATTCAATTACAAAATGGGATTTAGTAATACTGTGCAATCAATATTGTATGATGTATGGCTGTCATAAAGGTGCTGTCATGTGGGTGCCATAAATAGTTACACACCTAAGGAGAGGGAAGCCTCTGGATCCTAACGAGGCTTCCCTTGCTGTCCACTGGTCGTCCATTGCTGCTTGAGGATCTGCCAGCTGATCAAGGCCACGCTCCTCTGTAGCCACACGAGCACGGCTGTGCAGGCTTGGGCGTACTCACACAGGCATACTACTGCCGTGCACATGCTTGAAGAGGAGAATGGCCCCAATCAGATTACCAAGGGAAGCCTCATTAGGATGTAGAGATTTCTCTCTTCTTAAGTATGTGATTTTCAGGAACACTTCAAATATGAAAGATCTGACAGATTTTGAACCAGTCCATCTCGTTATGAGAGATTCTCAGTATTAACTTTATTCTTTACAAAATCAGTGCCTGGAAAGGATCTATACAAAGATGTCAGCCAGTTTCCCTACTGATTTACACACTATGGGCTTGATTCACAAAGCGGTGCTAACTGTTAGCACGCCTGTGAAAACCCCCTTAGCACGTCTAAACAAGCTTTTCGTGCACAAACTTTTACGCGCGAAGTGCCCATTAAAGCCTATGGGACTTAGTGCGCGCATAGGACTTTGCACGCGCAAGACTTTGCACGCGTAAACCAGCACGCGATCTGATTGAGAAATCCGGTGCTAACCTACTTAGCACCCTGGTTAGCATGTCTAAAGACTTTAGATGTGCTAAGTAGGTTAGCACTGCTTTGTGAATCAAACCCAATGTTGGCAGTTGGACTGATCAACAGCGGTTCAGTAAGAGCTTTTGTAAATTAAGAAGTAACTTGAGGAGGTGAACTACCACATTTTGCTGACCATAAGATGTTCCGGACCATAAGATGCACCTAAGTTTACTGGATAAAAGACAGAGGAAAAAAATATACTACACCTGGTGTGTCTATGGTGCAGAGGCATCTTGTGGAGTTTCTCCCCCAAAGCTGTCTCCATAATCCCCCCGTTACAGGAGTTACAGTACAGTGGCTTAAAGGGAACCTTAACCCTAAAAAAAATGAGTTTCACTTACATCGGGCATCTACCAGCCCCCTGCAGCCATCTTGTGCCATCCTGTGCCATGCAGCCATCACTCACGGCTCCTCCGGTCCCCCGCCGCTACCTAGTTTCATTTTCTTTGCTAACTCAGAATCGGCGGGTGTTTTTGCTGGTGCAGGAAGCTATTGCGGATGTTAACACATACATTTTTACACGTTGCACCTTCAACTCATAAAAATATATGTGTTAACGTCCGTGATAGCTACCTGCACCAGTGGCAATGCATGCATAGGTACGCGTGATGGCCTGCTGATTCCGAGTCAACAAAAATGAAACTAGCTGGCGACGGGGGACTAGACATGCCGTGAGAGACTGTAAGGGCACAGGATGGCTACAGGGGGCTGGTAGAAGCCCCAGGTAAGTAAAACTTATTTATTTTTATTTTTTTTAGAGTTAAGGTTCCCTTTAACCACTTGCCGACCGCACGCTTATACCGTGCGTCGGCAAAGTGGCAGCTGCAGGACCAGCGACGCAGTACTGCGTCGCCAGCTGCAGGCTGATTAATCAGGAAGCAGCCGCTCACGCGAGCGGCTGCTTCCTGTCAATTCACGGCGGGGGGCTCCGTGAATAGCCTGCGGGCCGCCGATGGCGGCTCGCAGGCTAAATGTAAACACAAGCGGAAATAATCCGCTTTGTTTACATTGTACGGCGCTGCTGCGCAGCAGCACCGTAAGGCAGATCGGCGATCCCCGGCCAATCAGCGGCCGGGGATCGCCGCCATGTGACAGGGGACGTCCTGTCACTGGCTGCACAGGACGGATAGCGTCCTGTGCAGCCCGGATCACCGGGGAGGGGACAGGTAGGAGAGGGAGGGGGGAATTTCGCCGCGGAGGGGGGCTTTGAGGTGCCCCCCCCGCTAAATGCCTGCACGCAGGAGCGATCAGACCCCCCCTGCACATCATCCCCATAGGGGGGAAAAAAGGGGGGCGATCTGATCGCTCTGTGTGCCCTCTGATCTGTGCTGAGGGCTGCAGAGCCCACCCAGCACAGATCCCATTAAACAGCGCTGGTCCTTAAGGGGGGGTAAAGGGTGGGTCCTCAAGTGGTTAAACACAGGCGCTTCCTCAGCCCTTGATCCAAGCCGCTTTAGATCCGCTTTGGTGTCTGACCCCTCTGCTCTCTCTCTCTCTTTCTTACTGCTCCTGACAGCATACACGGCCAGCTCTGTACAGCTCTCAGCAGCAGCACAAAACTCTTGTGAGAACATTCTTAAAAACCATACAAACATACGGGAATGTATGAAGCATATTTGTGGCAGACTTTTAAAAATGGTTGTAACCTCTCTGATATTTAACATGGCAATGACGTCCAAAGCCTCATACTGCAATGACTCAGGAAGATAGATCCAGCAATGGCTTACTCACGATGAGTGTCCAGCGATTCATTTTCCTGCCGGCTGGTCACACGACGGGCAGGAATGAGACTTCCATCGATCGCGGTACTTTGCTAAGTACACACAACACAATTTTCTGACAGATTTACTGTTAAATCGACAATTTCCAACAGGTCTGATCTGATTTCTGATACATTTTCCGATGTAAATCAGATCAGTCCTGTTGGAAATAGTCAATCTGACAGTAAATCTGTCAGAAAATTGTAACGTGTGTACCTAGCATTAAAGATCCGATCCACTATGATGGTCTATTATCGCCGCACAACGCTAAGTGACGTTCGTGAAATCGTGCGCCTGTACCCACGTCGTGATGTTGCATAAATGACCGCTCGTTGCTAAAAAAATTGCCGGTCTTCTGGTGAATCATCAGTAAAATCGCAACGTGGGCGCATAGCTTTACTCAAGATGAAATCAATGTACCGCTATTGTGAAAGGCAAATAGATGTTAATGCTATCTGGCTGATGAGATTTCATGTGAATAGCACAAATCTCTAAGTGAAAGATAACAACTTGTCTCCTCACTTCGGTAGGGTAGAGGTTCTCCTAGGAAGTGGGTGTGAGTAACAGCACCGCCATGGCTGCTGATGGAGCTATCACAGCCACACTCACAATACTTAGAGTCATCCCTGTGCATTAAAGTTGCGGTGGCCAATAGTGAGGGGTGCTAGAGAGACAGTGGCACCAGGCCGAATAGGAAGCATTCGGACCATAAGATGTACGGAATCCCCCCCTCCCCCACACACACAAATGAGAAAAAAAAGTGTCTTATGGTCGAAAAATACGGTAGTCCATAGCCTGTCTGAGTTCTGACGTAGGAAAAAAAATGTACAGTTCATTTTACTCTGGGGTAAATATACATACTGTATATATGAATATATTTACCATTTTTCCCGATAGCTGTCCTTTAAAGGAAACCAGAGATGGGAAAAGGAAAAAGATTTTATACATGCCTGGAGCTTCCTCCAGCCCCATCCGCCTGGATCGCTCCCACGCCTCCGTCCTCTGCTGCACGCAGCTACAATAACCGGGTTCCGTCACTGATGTCATCTGAGCCAGCCCACGCAGGAGAAGTGCGCGCTCTATGTATCTCTCCAGCGGCTGGTGGAGAGATACGCAAACAGCGCACTTCTCTTACGCTAGACGGGAGTGCAGGGACCCAGTTCTTGTAGCTGCGCGTAGCGGAGGACGGCGGCGTGGGAGCGATCCAGGAGGATGGGGCTGGAGGGAGCCTCAGGTATGTATAAAATCTTTTTCGTTTTTGTCTCTGGTTCACTTTAAAGAAAGTACCAGTAGCTCCTCCCATAGGGTCAATTAAATTAAATCCTGACTATTTAGCTGCAGAACCCTAATTCCACACAAAAGGTACAATTTGCCCACTCTGCTTACTAAGCCCTGAGTTGGTATTTTTAAAATATATTCCTGGCACTGCACATGAACCATTATGAAACAATTTAACTACATTACATAATTAGGGTAAATAAAGGAATGAAATTACTAAAAAAAAGTATTGTACAGAATAATATTTTTATTGTGTTTCTGCTTTTGGGATCCCTTATTAACTTTACATGGTAATAATCTGTATATTGTCCTGATTCAGAATAGAGGAGAATAAAAAGGTATAAAGAGCAACTGCGTGAAATGATTTTAATTTTTGCCTTGCATTGGCCTCAGATATAATTATGTTGTAACAGCGTGTTTAAAACACAGGCAGCATTATAAGATTATGTCCGTTCATTAAATTGTAGAATTGTAACGACAATATGGCTGCTAAAATGACATAAAACTGTTAAATTGCTATCGCTTTATACCCCATAAACTCCAATGAAATTTAGATCAAAAGTGTTTTTTCTTTTTTTTTTTAAAGAGAGGTCATTGTATTTGGTTTTAAAAGGTTGAAATGTGCAATGAGCTTAAAATAATTTATAATGATCTATTTGCTCTGGTTTTCCATTATATTGCAATGGAAAGAAATCAATATTCTGACTCTACAATGTGTGCCACTGATCCATTGTCATTCACAAACAGCCAATGTATCATATGCTTTTAAGTCCAGAACACATTTGGACATTATAGAGAAATTATAAATCCTAATTCCAATTTGGAGTTCAGAACCAATACTAGGATATGTACACAGACTTTTTCATTTTGTAGTGCCTTTTCTAAATTGCTTTTTATTTTAAATTTTCCAAAAGCTAGCACCTGGCTTTGATATTGAACTTAAATGATGCTTGAGGGACTTGTATATTTATGAACACCTCCATACCTTAAAATATAAGGAAAACAGACCAGCAAGAATGTGGTGGCCCTGTTGCTAAGCCTAAATCTGTGTACACATGCTAGATGAAACTTAGCCGAGATAACCGACAATGACCATTTCTGATGAGAATCCAACATGAGTACAGCAGCCCATGACCCCCTCGGCCACTGGGCTATCAATCACCCTGACAGATCGGAGTGGACTCACCACAGTGGTGAACATTGTGCTTCCCACTCACCCAATTCCCATGATACGTCACCCAAGGTGCTCCATCGGCCTTCTGCCTCCCCGGCATAACAACTGAACATGTTACTAGCCTCCAGGCTAGTGACATGTTAGTACAGCCTTGACTCCCATTCGCTGCTAGGCAACATGCCTCATAGTTGTGTATGGGGCTTTAGAGCCTACATGATTTTCAACATTGAGGAAGGGTTCCATAGCATAAGAAGTAACAACTCTGCTCTCAACAAAGCCCCCTTGTACCGATATGAGGGAGGAGAGGGGTATCCAACTCTGTTGCTTAAAAGGAGTTTTGGGTAAAAATGTGGGACTTCTTTTTCCAACTGGTCTCCACTCTGTGTTCTTTTAACTGTAGAGACATTGCCTTGTTATTTGTTGTCCTTGTGCCCTCATTCCAAATAATGGGAGTGCTGTTGTATATGAACTTCACAGTGAGCATCTCCATTTGTCTAAACTAATTTCTATTGCTGTGGGCAGCATGGTGGCTTAGTGGTTAGTGCTCTCTCCTTGTAGTGCTGGGTCCCCAGTTCAAATGCCAGCCAAGTCAACATCTGCAAGGAATTTGTATGTTCTCCCCGTGTCTGCCTGGGTTTCCTCCCACATCCCAAAAACATACAGATAAGTTAGTTGGTTTCCCCCTAAATTGGCCCTAGACTATGATACATACACTACATGATACATAGGCATATGACTATGGTAGACACTAGATTGTGAGCCCCTCTGAGGGACAGTTAGTGACAACTGACAACATACTCTTTACAGCGTTGCGTAATATGTCTGCGCTGTATAAAAACCTAAATAAATAAATTCAAAAAATAAAAATTATTTAAATCTGCACCAATCTGTATCCTCAGCAGGACATTTTAAAATGTCTTTACTGTGTTCAAACTCTTGGCAGAGGGGTTGCAGTGAAAACAGATAACAAGAGCTCTTCATTCAAGTCAGGAGAGCACAGATGAATCACAGAACATAGCTAAAGAATTTGAAATACAGACATACATTTAAATTTTTACTATTTTTTTTTTAACTGTACAAAGTAATAAAAACACCCACAATGTACATATTTACATAGTTGCATAGTTACATAGTTATTTTGGTTGAAAAAAGACATACGTCCATCGAGTTCAACCAGTACAAAGTACAACTCCAGCCTGCTCCCTCACATATCCCTGTTGATCCAGAGGAAGGCAAAAAAAACCTTGCAAGGCATGGTCCAATTAGCCCCAAAAGGGAAAAATTCCTTCCTGACTCCAGATGGCAATCAGATAAAATCCCTGGATCAACATCATTAGGCATAACCTAGTAATTGTAGCCATGGATGTCTTTCAACGCAAGAAAAGCATCTAAGCCCCCTTTAAATGCAGGTATAGAGTTTGCCATAACGACTTCCTGTGGCAATGCATTCCACATCTTAATCACTCTTACTGTAAAGAACCCTTTCCTAAATAAATGGCTAAAACGTTTTTCCTCCATGCGCAGATCATGTCCTCTAGTCCTTTGAGAAGGCCTAGGGACAAAAAGCTCATCCGCCAAGCTATTATATTGTCCTCTGATGTATTTATACATGTTAATTAGATCTCCTCTAAGGCATCTTTTCTCTAGACTAAATAAACCCAGTTTATTTAACCTTTCTTGGTAAGCGAGACCTTCCATCCCACGTATCAATTTTGTTGCTCGTCTCTGCACCTGCTCTAAAACTGCAATATCTTTTTTGTAATTGTGAGGAAACGCGGAAAAGCCGCCGCGAGTGCTCAGAGTGAGGCGGCTGTTTCCGCGTCCAACATGGCGACACAACGCGGAAAAACCGCCGCATGCCGCATGGGCAGTGCGGTGGAGTCCGCATTGGACGCGGCGGATTGTACGCATGACACTGGCGCTGACATGATGGAGGGATGCGGGGAAGCCGCCGCTTGCTTGGAGAGCGGAGTGGCGGCCCCCGCGTCTGAATCAGCTGATGCATTACAAAACATGTCTGGTGTGGCTGGGACTACTAGTCCACACAGGTTCAGAAGGACGCGCGCGCGCGCTGAGAGGCGGAGCTTATATGACAGCCAGAGAAGAGTCAGCTGACCAAGCTGGTCAGCTGACATTTTCACCACCATCCATTGGTTCAGCACTTAGGGGTGGCGCTGGAGAGCGCTAAGGTATATTTACTGGGTGCTGGTCATTTCTCTGGCGTCTGGCGTTGCGATCACTACGTGGTAGCACTCAGACCTTGTCTGTATCTGTGTACTACCATAGTTTCCAAAGGTGTTGACGGCCAAGGATCTCACACCTTAGCATTAGGAGATTGAACTGTATTATTTGTTATGACCTTCTGCCTGCCTGACCATTCCTTTGAATTCTGATTCTGTACCTTGCTATTTCTGATATCCTGTTGCCAAACTCTGCTCGTTCCTGGACTCTGTATTTGCCTCCTGATTCTGTACCCTGCTATTCTGATACTCTGTTGCCAAACCCTGCCTGTTCATTGGATTCTGTATCCGTCTCCTGAATCTGTACTTTATCTGTCTGTGTGTTTACGACCTGGCTTGCC